>NC_091744.1:27314003-27622873 GCF_043380555.1 Nothobranchius furzeri | reverse complement strand
ACAGTCCCTCTCCCTCACACAGTCACAGTCCCTCTCCCTCACACAGTCACAGTCCCTCTCCCTCACACAGTCACAGTCCCTCTCCATCACACAGTCACTGTCACAATCCCTCTCCCTCACACAGTCACTGTCACAGTCACAGTACCTCTCCCTCACACAGTCAAAGTCACAATCCCTCTCCCTCACACAGTCACAGTCCCTCTCCCTCACAGAGTCACAGTCAAAGTCACAGTCACAGTCACAGTCCCTCTCCCTCACACAGTCACAGTCACAGTCCCTCTCCATCACACAGTCACAGTCCCTCTCCCTCACACAGTCACAGTCACAGTCGCTCTCCCTCACACAGTCACAGTCACAGTCCCTCTCCCTCACACAGTCACAGTCACAGTCACAGTCCCTCTCCCTCACACAGTCACAGTCCCTCTCCCTCACACAGTCACAGTCACAGTCGCTCTCCCTCTCCCTTACACAGTCACAGTCAAAGTCCCTCTCCCTCACACAGTCACAGTCACAGTCCCTCTCCCTCACACAGTCACAGTCACAGTCCCTCTCCCTCACACAGTCACAGTCCCTTTCCCTCACACAGTCACAGTCACAGTCCCTCTCCCTCACACAGCCACAGTCACAGTCACAGTCCCTCTCCCTCACACAGTCACAGTCACAGTCCCTCTCCCTCACACAGTCACAGTCACAGTCACAGTCCCTCTCCCTCATACAGTCACAGTCCCTCTCCCTCACACAGTCACAGTCACAGTCCCTCTCTCTGACACAGTCACAGTCACAGTCCCTCTCCCTCACACAGTCACAGTCACAGTCCCTCTCCCTCACAGTCACAGTCACAGTCCCTCTCCCTCACACAGTCACAGTCACAGTCCCTCTCCCTCACACAGTCACAGTCACAGTCACAGTCCCTCTCCCTCACACAGTCACAGTCACAGTCACAGTCACAGTCCCTCTCCCTCATACAGTCACAGTCCCTCTCCCTCACACAGTCACAGTCACAGTCACAGTCCCTCTCCCTCATACAGACACAGTCCCTCTCCCTCACACCGTCACAGTCCCTCTCCCTCACACAGTCACAGTCCCTCTCCCTCAACAGTCACAGTCCCTCTCCCTCACACAGTCACAGTCCCTCTCCCTCACACAGTCACAGTCCCTCTCCCTCACACAGTCACTGTCACAGTCCCTCTCTCTCACACAGTCACAGTCACAGTCCCTCTCCCTCAAACAGTCACAGTCACAGTCCCTCTCACTCACACAGTCACAGTCACAATCCCTCTCTCTCACACAGTTACAGTCCCTCTCCCTCACACAGTCACAGTCACAGTCCCTCTCCCTCACACAGTCACAGTCACAGTCCCTCTCCCTCACACAGTCACAGTCACAGTCCCTCTCCCTCACACAGTCACAGTCCCTCTCCCTCACACAGTCACAGTCCCTCGCCCTCACACAGTCACAGTCCCTCTCCCTCACACAGTCACAGTCCCTCTCCCTCACACAGTCACAGTCCCTCTCCCTCACACAGTCACAGTCCCTCTCCCTCACACAGTCACAGTCCCTCGCCCTCACACAGTCACAGTCCCTCTCCCTCACACAGTCACAGTCCCTCTCCCTCACACAGTCACAGTCACAGTCCCTCTCGCTCACACAGTCACAGTCACAGTCCCTCTCCCTCACACAGTCACAGTCCCTCTCCCTCACACAGTCACAGTCCCTCTCCCTCACACAGTCACAGTCACAGTCACAGTCCCTCTCCCTCACACAGTCACAGTCACAGTCCCTCTCCCTCACACAGTCACAGTCACAGTCCCTCTCCCTCACACAGTAAGAGTCACAGTCACAGTCCCTCTCCTCACACAGTGACAGTCACAGTCACAGTCACAGTCCCTCTCCCTCACACAGTAAGAGTCACAGTCACAGTCCCTCTCCCTCACACAGTAAGAGTCACAGTCACAGTCCCTCTCCCTCACACAGTAAGAGTCACAGTCACAGTCCGTCTCCCTCACACAGTCACAGTCACAGTCCCTCTCCCTCACACAGTCACAGTCACAGTCACAGTCCCTCTCCCTCACACAGTGACAGTCACAGTCACAGTCCCTTTCCCTCACACAGTCACAGTCACAGTCACTCTCCCTCACACAGTCACAGTCACAGTCCCTCTCCCTCACACAGTCACAGTCACAGTCCCTCTCCCTCACACCGTCACAGTCACAGTCCCTCTCCCTCACACAGTCAGTCACAGTCCCTCTCCCTCACAGAGTCACAGTCCCTCTCCCTCACACAGTCACAGTCACAGTCCCTCTCCCTCACACAGTCACAGTCACAGTCACAGTCCCTCTCCCTCACACAGTCACAGTCACAGTCCCTCTCCCTCACACAGTCACAGTCCCTCTCCCTCACACAGTCACAGTCCCTCTCCCTCACACAGTCACAGTCCCTCTCCCTCACACAGTCACAGTCCCTCTCCCTCACACAGTCACAGTCACAGTCCCTCTCCCTCACACAGTCACAGTCCCTCTCACTCACACAGTCACAGTCCCTCTCCGTCACACAGTCACAGTCCCTCTCCCTCACAAAGTAACAGTCACAATCCCTCTCCCTCACACAGTCACAGTCACAGTCCCTCTCCCTCACACAGTCACAGTCCCTCTCCCTCACACAGTCACAGTCCCTCTCCCTCACACAGTCACAGTCATAGTCACAGTCACAGTCCCTTTCCCTCACACAGTCACAGTCCCTCTCCCTCACAAAGTCACAGTCCCTCTCCCTCACACAGTCACAGTCCCTCTCCCTCACACAGTCACAGTCACAGTCCCTCTCCCTCACACAGTCACAGTCCCTCTCCCTCACACAGTCACAGTAACAGTCTCTCTCCCTCACACAGTCACAGTCACAGTCCCTCTCCCTCACACAGTCCCTCACAGTCACAGTCACAGTCCCTCTCCCTCATACAGTCCCTCACAGTCACAGTCACAGTCCCTCTCCCTCACACAGTGCCTCACAGTCACAGTCCCTTTCCCTCACACAGTCACAGTCACAGTCACAGTCACAGTCCCTCTCCCTCACACAGTCACAGTCCCTCTCCCTCACACAGTCACAATCACAGTCACAGTCCCTCTCCCTCACACAGTCACAGTCACAGTCCCTCTCGCTCACACAGTCACAGTCACAGTCCCTCTCCCTCACACAGTGACAGTCCTCTACCTCACACAGTCACAGTCCCTCTCCCTCTCACAGTCAAAGTCCCTCTCCCTCACACAGTCACAGTCACAGTCACAGTCCCTCTCCCTCACACAGTCACAGTCACAGTCACAGTCCCTCTCCCTCATACAGTCCCTCACAGTCACAGTCACAGTCCCTCTCCCTCACACAGTGCCTCACAGTCACAGTCCCTCTCCCTTACACAGTCACAGTCACAGTCACAGTCCCTCTCCCTCACACAGTCACAGTCCCTCTCCCTCACACAGTCACAATCACAGTCACAGTCCCTCTCCCTCACACAGTCACAGTCACAGTCCCTCTCGCTCACACAGTCACAGTCACAGTCCCTCTCCCTCACACAGTCACAGTCCTCTACCTCACACAGTCACAGTCACAGTCCCTCTCGCTCACACAGTCACAGTCACAGTCCCTCTCCCTCTCACAGTCAAAGTCCCTCTCCCTCACACAGTCACAGTCACAGTCCCTCTCCCTGACACAGTCACAGTCACAGTCAACGTCCCTCTCCCTCACACAGTCACAGTCCCTCTCCCTCACACAGTCACAGTCACAGTCACAGTCCCTCTCCCTCACACAGTCACAGTCACAGTCACAGTCCCTCTCCCTCACACAGTCACAGTCACAGTCCCTCTCCCTCACACAGTAAGAGTCACAGTCACAGTCCCTCTCCCTCACACAGTGACAGTCACAGTCACAGTCACAGTCCCTCTCCCTCACACAGTCAGTCACAGTCCCTCTCCCTCACACAGTCACAGTCCCTCTCCCTCACAAAGACACAGTCCCTCTCCCTCACAGAGTCACAGTCCCTCTCCCTCACACAGTCACCGTCACAGTCCCTCTCCCTCACAGAGTCACAGTCCCTCTCCCTCACAGAGTCACAGTCCCTCTCCCTCACAGAGTCACAGTCCCTCTCCCTCACACAGTCACCGTCACAGTCCCTCTCCCTCACAGAGTCACAGTCCCTCTCCCTCACACAGTCACCGTCACAGTCCCTCTCCCTCAGACAGTCACAGTCACAGTCACAGTCACTCTCCCTCACACAGTCACAGGCACAGTCACAGTCCCTCTCCCTCACACAGTCACAGTCCCTCTCCCTCACACAGTCACAGTCACAGTCCCTCTCCCTCACACAGTCACAGTCACAGTCCCTCTCGCTCACACAGTCACAGTCACAGTCCCTCTCCCTCACGCAGTCACAGTCCCTCTCCATCACACAGTCACAGTCCCTCTCCCTCACACAGTCAAAGTCCCTCTCCCTCACACAGTCACAGTCACAGTCACAGTCCCTCTCCCTCACACAGTCACAGTCACAGTCCCTCTCCCTCACACATTCACAGTCACAGTCCCTCTCCCTCACACAGTCACGGTCACAGTCCCTCTCCCTCACACAGTCACAGTCACAGTCCCTCTCCCTCACACAGTAAGAGTCACAGCCACAGTCCCTCTCCCTCACACAGTGACAGTCACAGTCACAGTCCCTCTCCCTCACACAGTAAGAGTCACAGTCACAGTCCCTCTCCCTCACACAGTGACAGTCACAGTCCCTCTCCCTCACACAGTCACAGTCACAGTCACAGTCCCTCTCCCTCACACAGTAAGAGTCACAGTCACAGTCCCTCTCCCTCACACAGTGACAGTCACAGTCACAGTCCCTCTCCCTCACACAGTCACAGTCACAGTCCCTCTCCCTCACACATTCACAGTCACAGTCCCTCTCCCTCACACAGTGACAGTCACAGTCACAGTCCCTCTCCCTCACACAGTCAAAGTCACAGTCACAGTCCCTCTCCCTCACACAGTCACAGTCCTTCTCCCTCACACAGTCACAGTCACAATCACAGTCGCTCTCCCTCACACAGTCACAGTCAGTGTCCCTCTCCCTCAATCAGTCACAGTCACAATCACAGTCACAGTCACAGTCACAGTCCCTCTCCCTCACACAGTCACAGTCCTTCTCCCTCACACAGTCACAGTCACAGTCACAGTCCCTCTCCCTCACACAGTCACAGTCCCTCTCCCTCACACAGTCACAGTCACAGTCACAGTCCTTCTCCCTCACACAGTCACAGTCCTTCTCCCTCACACAGTCACAGTCACAGTCACAGTCCCTCTCCCTCACACAGTCACAGTCCCTCTCCCTCACACAGTCACAGTCACAGTCCCTCTCCCTCACACAGTCCCTCACAGTCACAGTCACAGTCCCTCTCCCTCACCTAGTCCCTCACAGTCACAGTCACAGTCCCTCTCCCTCACACAGTCCCTCACAGTCACAGTCCCTCTCCCTCACACAGTCACAGTCAAAGTCACAGTCCCTCTCCCTCACACAGTCACAGTCACAGTCCCTCTCCCTCACACAGTCACAGTCACATTCACAGTCCCTCTCCCTCACACAGTCACAGTCACAGTCCCTCTCCCTCACACAGTCACAGTCACAGTCCCTCTCCCTCACATAGTCACAGTCCCTCTCCCTCACACAGTGACAGTCACAGTCACAGTCACAGTCCCTCTCCCTCACACAGTCACAGTCACAGTCACAGTCCCTCTCCCTCACACAGTCAGTCACAGTCCCTCTCCCTCACACAGTCACATTCCCTCTCCCTCACACAGTCACAGTCCCTCTCCCTCACACAGTCACAGTCACAGTCTCTCTCCCTCACACAGTCACAGTCACAGTCCCTCTCCCTCACACAGTCCCTCACAGTCACAGTCACAGTCCCTCTCCCTCATACAGTCCCTCACAGTCACAGTCACAGTCCCTCTCCCTCACACAGTGCCTCACAGTCACAGTCCCTTTCCCTCACACAGTCACAGTCACAGTCACAGTCACAGTCCCTCTCCCTCACACAGTCACAGTCCCTCTCCCTCACACAGTCACAATCACAGTCACAGTCCCTCTCCCTCACACAGTCACAGTCACAGTCCCTCTCGCTCACACAGTCACAGTCACAGTCCCTCTCCCTCACACAGTGACAGTCCTCTACCTCACACAGTCACAGTCCCTCTCCCTCTCACAGTCAAAGTCCCTCTCCCTCACACAGTCACAGTCACAGTCACAGTCCCTCTCCCTCACACAGTCACAGTCACAGTCACAGTCCCTCTCCCTCATACAGTCCCTCACAGTCACAGTCACAGTCCCTCTCCCTCACACAGTCACAGTCACAGTCCCTCTCCCTCACACAGTCACAGTCACAGTCCCTCTCCCTCACACAGTCAAAGTCCCTCTCCCTCACACAGTCACAGTCACAGTCGCTCTCCCTCACACAGTCACAGTCCCTCTCCCTCACACAGTCACAGTCACAGTCACAGTCCCTCTCCCTCACACAGTCACAGTGCCTCTCCCTCACACAGTCACAGTCACAGTCGCTCTCCCTCTCCCTTACACAGTCACAGTCAAAGTCCCTCTCCCTCACACAGTCACAGTCACAGTCCCTCTCCCTCACACAGTCACAGTCACAGTCCCTCTCCCTCACACAGTCACAGTCACATTCCCTCTCCCTCACACAGTCACAGTCCCTTTCCCTCACACAGTCACAGTCACAGTCCATCTCCCTCACACAGTCACAGTCACAGTCACAGTCCCTCTCCCTCACACAGTCACAGTCACAGTCCCTCTCCCTCACACAGTCACAGTCATAGTCCCTCTCCCTCATACAGTCACAGTCCCTCTCCCTCACACAGTCACAGTCACAGTCACAGTCCCTCTCCCTCACACAGTCACAGTCACAGTCACAGTCCTTCTCTCTCACACAGTCACAGTCACAGTCCCTCTCCCTCACACAGTCACAGTCACAGTCACAGTCCCTCTCCCTCACACAGTCACAGTCACAGTCCCTCTCCCTCACACAGTCACAGTCACAGTCACAGTCCCTCTCCCTCATACAGTCACAGTCCCTCTCCCTCACACAGTCACAGTCACAGTCACAGTCCCTCTCCCTCACACAGTCACAGTCACAGTCCCTCTCTCTCACACAGTCACAGTCACAGTCCCTCTCCCTCACAGTCACAGTCACAGTCCCTTTCCCTCACACAGTCACAGTCACAGTCCCTCTCCCTCACACAGTCACAGTCACAGTCACAGTCCCTCTCCCTCACACAGTCACAGTCACAGTCACAGTCCCTCTCCCTCATACAGTCACAGTCCCTCTCCCTCACACAGTCACAGTCACAGTCACAGTCCCTCTCCCTCATACAGTCACAGTCCCTCTCCCTCACACCGTCACAGTCCCTCTCCCTCACACAGTCACAGTCCCTCTCCCTCAACAGTCACAGTCCCTCTCCCTCACACAGTCACAGTCACAGTCCCTCACAGAGTCACAGTCCCTCTCCCGCACACAGTCATAGTCCTTCTCCCTCACACAGTCACAGTCACAGTCCTCCTCCCTCACACAGTCACAGTCACAGTCCCTCTCCCTCACACAGTCACAGTCACAGTCACAGTCCCTCTCCCTCACACAGTCACAGTCACAGTCACAGTCCCTCTCCCTCACACAGTCACAGTCACAGTCACAGTCCCTCTCCCTCACACAGTCACAGTCACATTCCCTCTCCCTCACACAGTCACAGTCACAGTCACAGTCCCTCTCCCTCACACAGTCACAGTCCCTCTCCCTCACACAGTCACAGTCACATTCCCTCTCCCTCACACAGTCACAGTCACAGTCACAGTCCCTCTCCCTCACACAGTCACAGTCCCTCTCCCTCACACAGTCAGTCACAGTCCCTCTCCCTCACACAGTCACAGTCACAGTCCCTCTCCCTCACACAGTCAGTCACAGTCCCTCTCCCACACACAGTCACAGTCACAGTCCCTCTCCCTCACACAGTCACAGTCACAGTCCCTCTCCCTCACACAGTCACAGTCACAGTCCCTCTCCCTCACACAGTCACAGTCACAGTCCCTCTCCCTCACACAGTCATAGTCACAGTCCCTCTCCCTCACACAGTCACAGTCACAGTCCCTCTCCCTCACACAGTCACAGTCCCTCACAGTCACAGTCCCTCTCCCTCACACAGTCACAGTCACAGTCCCTCTCCCTCATACAGTCCCTCACAGTCACAGTCCCTCTCCCTCACACAGTCCCTCACAGTCACAGTCCCTCTCCCTCACACAGTCCCTCACAGTCACAGTCACAGTCACAGTCCCTCTCCCTCATACAGTCCCTCACAGTCACAGTCCCTCTCCCTCACACAGTCCCTCACAGTCACAGTCACAGTCACAGTCCCTCTCCCTCATACAGTCCCTCACAGTCACAGTCCCTCTCCCTCACACAGTCCCTCACAGTCACAGTCACAGTCCCTCTCCCTCACACAGTCCCTCACAGTCACAGTCACAGTCCCTCTCCCTCACACAGTCCCTCACAGTCACAGTCCCTCTCCCTCACACAGTCACAGTCACAGACCCTCTCCCTCACACAGACACAGTAACAGTCCCTCTCCCTCACACAGTCACAGTCCCTCTCCCTCACAAAGACACAGTCCCTCTCCCTCACAGAGTCACAGTCCCTCTCCCTCACACAGTCACCGTCACAGTCCCTCTCCCTCACAGAGTCACAGTCCCTCTCCCTCACAGAGTCACAGTCCCTCTCCCTCACAGAGTCACAGTCCCTCTCCCTCACACAGTCACCGTCACAGTCCCTCTCCCTCACAGAGTCACAGTCCCTCTCCCTCACACAGTCACCGTCACAGTCCCTCTCCCTCAGACAGTCACAGTCACAGTCACAGTCACTCTCCCTCACACAGTCACAGGCACAGTCACAGTCCCTCTCCCTCACACAGTCACAGTCCCTCTCCCTCACACAGTCACAGTCACAGTCCCTCTCCCTCACACAGTCACAGTCACAGTCCCTCTCGCTCACACAGTCACAGTCACAGTCCCTCTCCCTCACGCAGTCACAGTCCCTCTCCATCACACAGTCACAGTCCCTCTCCCTCACACAGTCAAAGTCCCTCTCCCTCACACAGTCACAGTCACAGTCACAGTCCCTCTCCCTCACACAGTCACAGTCACAGTCCCTCTCCCTCACACATTCACAGTCACAGTCCCTCTCCCTCACACAGTCACGGTCACAGTCCCTCTCCCTCACACAGTCACAGTCACAGTCCCTCTCCCTCACACAGTAAGAGTCACAGCCACAGTCCCTCTCCCTCACACAGTGACAGTCACAGTCACAGTCCCTCTCCCTCACACAGTAAGAGTCACAGTCACAGTCCCTCTCCCTCACACAGTGACAGTCACAGTCCCTCTCCCTCACACAGTCACAGTCACAGTCACAGTCCCTCTCCCTCACACAGTAAGAGTCACAGTCACAGTCCCTCTCCCTCACACAGTGACAGTCACAGTCACAGTCCCTCTCCCTCACACAGTCACAGTCACAGTCCCTCTCCCTCACACATTCACAGTCACAGTCCCTCTCCCTCACACAGTGACAGTCACAGTCACAGTCCCTCTCCCTCACACAGTCAAAGTCACAGTCACAGTCCCTCTCCCTCACACAGTCACAGTCCTTCTCCCTCACACAGTCACAGTCACAATCACAGTCGCTCTCCCTCACACAGTCACAGTCAGTGTCCCTCTCCCTCAATCAGTCACAGTCACAATCACAGTCACAGTCACAGTCACAGTCCCTCTCCCTCACACAGTCACAGTCCTTCTCCCTCACACAGTCACAGTCACAGTCACAGTCCCTCTCCCTCACACAGTCACAGTCCCTCTCCCTCACACAGTCACAGTCACAGTCACAGTCCTTCTCCCTCACACAGTCACAGTCCTTCTCCCTCACACAGTCACAGTCACAGTCACAGTCCCTCTCCCTCACACAGTCACAGTCCCTCTCCCTCACACAGTCACAGTCACAGTCCCTCTCCCTCACACAGTCCCTCACAGTCACAGTCACAGTCCCTCTCCCTCACCTAGTCCCTCACAGTCACAGTCACAGTCCCTCTCCCTCACACAGTCCCTCACAGTCACAGTCCCTCTCCCTCACACAGTCACAGTCAAAGTCACAGTCCCTCTCCCTCACACAGTCACAGTCACAGTCCCTCTCCCTCACACAGTCACAGTCACATTCACAGTCCCTCTCCCTCACACAGTCACAGTCACAGTCCCTCTCCCTCACACAGTCACAGTCACAGTCCCTCTCCCTCACATAGTCACAGTCCCTCTCCCTCACACAGTGACAGTCACAGTCACAGTCACAGTCCCTCTCCCTCACACAGTCACAGTCACAGTCACAGTCCCTCTCCCTCACACAGTCAGTCACAGTCCCTCTCCCTCACACAGTCACATTCCCTCTCCCTCACACAGTCACAGTCCCTCTCCCTCACACAGTCACAGTCACAGTCTCTCTCCCTCACACAGTCACAGTCACAGTCCCTCTCCCTCACACAGTCCCTCACAGTCACAGTCACAGTCCCTCTCCCTCATACAGTCCCTCACAGTCACAGTCACAGTCCCTCTCCCTCACACAGTGCCTCACAGTCACAGTCCCTTTCCCTCACACAGTCACAGTCACAGTCACAGTCACAGTCCCTCTCCCTCACACAGTCACAGTCCCTCTCCCTCACACAGTCACAATCACAGTCACAGTCCCTCTCCCTCACACAGTCACAGTCACAGTCCCTCTCGCTCACACAGTCACAGTCACAGTCCCTCTCCCTCACACAGTGACAGTCCTCTACCTCACACAGTCACAGTCCCTCTCCCTCTCACAGTCAAAGTCCCTCTCCCTCACACAGTCACAGTCACAGTCACAGTCCCTCTCCCTCACACAGTCACAGTCACAGTCACAGTCCCTCTCCCTCATACAGTCCCTCACAGTCACAGTCACAGTCCCTCTCCCTCACACAGTCACAGTCACAGTCCCTCTCCCTCACACAGTCACAGTCACAGTCCCTCTCCCTCACACAGTCAAAGTCCCTCTCCCTCACACAGTCACAGTCACAGTCGCTCTCCCTCACACAGTCACAGTCCCTCTCCCTCACACAGTCACAGTCACAGTCACAGTCCCTCTCCCTCACACAGTCACAGTGCCTCTCCCTCACACAGTCACAGTCACAGTCGCTCTCCCTCTCCCTTACACAGTCACAGTCAAAGTCCCTCTCCCTCACACAGTCACAGTCACAGTCCCTCTCCCTCACACAGTCACAGTCACAGTCCCTCTCCCTCACACAGTCACAGTCACATTCCCTCTCCCTCACACAGTCACAGTCCCTTTCCCTCACACAGTCACAGTCACAGTCCATCTCCCTCACACAGTCACAGTCACAGTCACAGTCCCTCTCCCTCACACAGTCACAGTCACAGTCCCTCTCCCTCACACAGTCACAGTCATAGTCCCTCTCCCTCATACAGTCACAGTCCCTCTCCCTCACACAGTCACAGTCACAGTCACAGTCCCTCTCCCTCACACAGTCACAGTCACAGTCACAGTCCTTCTCTCTCACACAGTCACAGTCACAGTCCCTCTCCCTCACACAGTCACAGTCACAGTCACAGTCCCTCTCCCTCACACAGTCACAGTCACAGTCCCTCTCCCTCACACAGTCACAGTCACAGTCACAGTCCCTCTCCCTCATACAGTCACAGTCCCTCTCCCTCACACAGTCACAGTCACAGTCACAGTCCCTCTCCCTCACACAGTCACAGTCACAGTCCCTCTCTCTCACACAGTCACAGTCACAGTCCCTCTCCCTCACAGTCACAGTCACAGTCCCTTTCCCTCACACAGTCACAGTCACAGTCCCTCTCCCTCACACAGTCACAGTCACAGTCACAGTCCCTCTCCCTCACACAGTCACAGTCACAGTCACAGTCCCTCTCCCTCATACAGTCACAGTCCCTCTCCCTCACACAGTCACAGTCACAGTCACAGTCCCTCTCCCTCATACAGTCACAGTCCCTCTCCCTCACACCGTCACAGTCCCTCTCCCTCACACAGTCACAGTCCCTCTCCCTCAACAGTCACAGTCCCTCTCCCTCACACAGTCACAGTCACAGTCCCTCACAGAGTCACAGTCCCTCTCCCGCACACAGTCATAGTCCTTCTCCCTCACACAGTCACAGTCACAGTCCTCCTCCCTCACACAGTCACAGTCACAGTCCCTCTCCCTCACACAGTCACAGTCACAGTCACAGTCCCTCTCCCTCACACAGTCACAGTCACAGTCACAGTCCCTCTCCCTCACACAGTCACAGTCACAGTCACAGTCCCTCTCCCTCACACAGTCACAGTCACATTCCCTCTCCCTCACACAGTCACAGTCACAGTCACAGTCCCTCTCCCTCACACAGTCACAGTCCCTCTCCCTCACACAGTCACAGTCACATTCCCTCTCCCTCACACAGTCACAGTCACAGTCACAGTCCCTCTCCCTCACACAGTCACAGTCCCTCTCCCTCACACAGTCAGTCACAGTCCCTCTCCCTCACACAGTCACAGTCACAGTCCCTCTCCCTCACACAGTCAGTCACAGTCCCTCTCCCACACACAGTCACAGTCACAGTCCCTCTCCCTCACACAGTCACAGTCACAGTCCCTCTCCCTCACACAGTCACAGTCACAGTCCCTCTCCCTCACACAGTCACAGTCACAGTCCCTCTCCCTCACACAGTCATAGTCACAGTCCCTCTCCCTCACACAGTCACAGTCACAGTCCCTCTCCCTCACACAGTCACAGTCCCTCACAGTCACAGTCCCTCTCCCTCACACAGTCACAGTCACAGTCCCTCTCCCTCATACAGTCCCTCACAGTCACAGTCCCTCTCCCTCACACAGTCCCTCACAGTCACAGTCCCTCTCCCTCACACAGTCCCTCACAGTCACAGTCACAGTCCCTCTCCCTCATACAGTCCCTCACAGTCACAGTCCCTCTCCCTCACACAGTCCCTCACAGTCACAGTCACAGTCACAGTCCCTCTCCCTCATACAGTCCCTCACAGTCACAGTCCCTCTCCCTCACACAGTCCCTCACAGTCACAGTCACAGTCCCTCTCCCTCACACAGTCCCTCACAGTCACAGTCACAGTCCCTCTCCCTCACACAGTCCCTCACAGTCACAGTCCCTCTCCCTCACACAGTCACAGTCACAGACCCTCTCCCTCACACAGACACAGTAACAGTCCCTCTCCCTCACACAGTCATAGTCACTCTCCCTCACACAGTCACAGTCCCTCTCCCTCACACAGTCACAGTCACAGTCCCTTTCCCTCACACAGTCACAGTCACAGGCCATCTCGCTCACACAGTCACAGTCACAGTCCCTCTCCCTCACACAGTCACAGTCACAGTCCCATCTCGCTCACACAGTCACAGTCCGTCTCCCTCACACAGTCACAGTCCCTCTCCCTCACACAGTCAAAGTCCCTCTCCCTCACACAGTCACAGTCACAACCCCTCTCCCTGACACAGTCACAGTCACAGTCACAGTCCCTCTCCCTCACACAGTCAAAGTCACAGTCCCTCTCCCTCACACAGTCACAGTCACAGTCACAGTCCCTCTCCCTCACACAGTCAAAGTCACAGTCCCTCTCCCTCACACAGTCACAGTCACAGTCACAGTCCCTCTCCCTCACACAGTCACAGTCACAGTCACAGTCCCTCTCCCTCACACAGTCAAAGTCACAGTTCCTCTCCCTCACACAGTCACAGTCACAGTCCCTCTCCCTCACACACTTACAGTCACAGTTACAGTCCCTCTCCCTCACACAGTCACAGTCACAGTCACAGTCCCTCTCCCTCACACAGGCACAGTCACAGTCACAGTCCCTCTCCCTCACACAGTCACAGTCACAGTCCCTCTCCCTCACACAGTCACAGTCCCTCTCCCTCACACAGTCACAGTCACAGTCCCTCTCCCTCACACAGTCACAGTCACAGTCCCTCTCCCTCACACAGTCACAGTCACAGTCCCTCTCCCTCACACAGTCACAGTCACAGTCACAGTCCCTCTCGCTCACACAGTCACAGTCACAGTCCCTCTCCCTCACACAGTCACAGTCCCTCTACCTCACACAGTCACAGTCCCTCTCCCTCACACAGTCAAAGTCCCTCTCCCTCACACAGTCACAGTCACAGTCAACGTCCCTCTCCCTCACACAGTCACAGTCCCTCTCCCTCACACAGTCACAGTCACAGTCACAGTCCCTCTCCCTCACACAGTCACAGTCACAGTCCCTCTCCCTCACACAGTCACAGTCACAGTCCCTCTCCCTCGCACAGTAAGAGTCTAGGTCCCTCTCCCTCACACAGTCACAGTCACAGTCCCTCTCCCTCACACAGTCACAGTCACAGTCCCTCTCCCTCACACAGTGACAGTCACAGCCCCTCTCCCTCTCACAGTCACAGTCCCTCTCCCTCACACAGACACAGTCCCTCTCCCTCACAGAGTCACAGTCCCTCTCCCTCACACAGTCACAGTCACAGTCCCTCTTGCTCACACTTTCACAGTCAAAGTCCCTCTCCCTCACACAGTCACAGTCACAGTCCCTCTCGCTCACACAGTCACAGTCACAATCCGTCTCCCTCACACAGTTACAGTCCCTCTCCCTCACACAGTCACAGTCCCTCTCCCTCACACAGTCACAGTCCCTCTCCCTCACACAGTCACAGTCACAGTCAGAGTCCCTCTCCCTCACACAGTCACAGTCCCTCTCCCTCACACAGTCACAGTCCCTCTCCCTCACACAGTCACAGTCCCTCGCCCTCGCCCTCACACAGTCACAGTCCCGCTCCCTCACACAGTCACAGTCCCTCTCCCTCACACAGTCACAGTCACAGTCCCTCTCGGTCACACAGTCACAGTCACAGTCACAGTCCCTCTCCCTCACACAGTCACAGTCCCTCTCCCTCACACAGTCAAAGTCCCTCTCCCTCACACAGTCACAGTCCCTCGCCCTCGCCCTCACACAGTCACAGTCCCTCTCCCTCACACAGTCACAGTCCCTCTCCCTCACACAGTCACAGTCACAGTCCCTCTCGGTCACACAGTCACAGTCACAGTCCCTCTCGGTCACACAGTCACAGTCACAGTCCCTCTCCCTCACAGAGTCACAGTCCCTCTCCCTCACACAGTCACAGTCCCTCTCCCTCACACAGTCAAAGTCCCTCTCCCTCACACAGTCACAGTCACAGTCCCTCTCCCTGACACAGTCACAGTCCCTCTCCCTCACACAGTCACAGTCACAGTCCCTCTCCCTCACACAGTCACAGTCACAGTCACAGTCCCTCCCTCACACAGTCACAGTCACAGTCACAGTCCCTCTCCCTCACACAGTCACAGTCACAGTCCCTCTCCCTCGCACAGTAAGAGTCTAGGTCCCTCTCCCTCACACAGTCACAGTCACAGTCCCTCTCCCTCACACAGTCACAGTCACAGTCCCTCTCCCTCACACAGTGACAGTCACAGCCCCTCTCCCTCTCACAGTCACAGTCCCTCTCCCTCACACAGACACAGTCCCTCTCCCTCACAGAGTCACAGTCCCTCTCCCTCACACAGTCACAGTCACAGTCCCTCTTGCTCACACTTTCACAGTCAAAGTCCCTCTCCCTCACACAGTCACAGTCACAGTCCCTCTCGCTCACACAGTCACAGTCACAATCCGTCTCCCTCACACAGTTACAGTCCCTCTCCCTCACACAGTCACAGTCCCTCTCCCTCACACAGTCACAGTCACAGTCACAGTCCCTCTCCCTCACACAGTCACAGTCCCTCTCCCTCACACAGTCACAGTCACAGTCACAGTCCCTCTCCCTCACACAGTCACAGTCCCTCTCCCTCACACAGTCACAGTCCCTCTCCCTCACACAGTCACAGTCCCTCGCCCTCGCCCTCACACAGTCACAGTCCCGCTCCCTCACACAGTCACAGTCCCTCTCCCTCACACTGTCACAGTCACAGTCCCTCTCGGTCACACAGTCACAGTCACAGTCACAGTCCCTCTCCCTCACACAGTCACAGTCCCTCTCCCTCACACAGTCACAGTCCCTCTCCCTCACACAGTCACAGTCCCTCGCCCTCGCCCTCACACAGTCACAGTCCCTCTCCCTCACACAGTCACAGTCCCTCTCCCTCACACAGTCACAGTCACAGTCCATCTCGGTCACACAGTCACAGTCACAGTCCCTCTCGGTCACACAGTCACAGTCACAGTCCCTCTCCCTCACAGAGTCACAGTCCCTCTCCCTCACACAGTCACAGTCCCTCTCCCTCACACAGTCAAAGTCCCTCTCCCTCACACAGTCACAGTCACAGTCCCTCTCCCTGACACAGTCACAGTCCCTCTCCCTCACACAGTCACAGTCACAGTCCCTCTCCCTCACACAGTCACAGTCACAGTCACAGTCCCTCCCTCACACAGTCACAGTCACAGTCACAGCCCCTCTCCCTCACACAGTCACAGTCACAGTCCCTCTCCCTCACACAGTCACAGTCACAGTCACAGTCCATCTCCCTCACACAGTCACAGTCACAGTCACAGTCCCTCTCCCTCACACAGTCACAGTCACAGTCCCTCTCCCTCACACAGTTACAGTCACAGTCACAGTCACAGTCCCTCTCCCTCACACAGTCACAGTCAGAGTCACAGTCCCTCTCCCTCACACAGTCACAGTCACAGTCACAGTCACAGTCCCTCTCCCTCACACAGTCACAGTCACAGTCACAGTCACAGTCCCTCTCCTTCACACAGTCAGTCACAGTCCCTCTCCCTCACACAGTCACAGTCACAGTCACAGTCCCTCTCCCTCACACAGTCACAGTCACAGTCACAGTCCCTCTCCCTCACACAGTCACAGTCCCTCTCCCTCACACAGTGACAGTAGCAGTCACAGTCACAGTCCCTCTCCCTCACACAGTCACAGTCCCTCTCCCTCACACAGTGACAGTAGCAGTCACAGTCACAGTCCCTCTCCCTCACACAGTCACAGTCACAGTCACAGTCCCTCTCCCTCACACAGTCAGTTACAGTCCCTCTCCCTCACACAGTCACAGTCCCTCTCCCTCACACAGTCACAGTCCCTCTCCCTCACACAGTCAAAGTCCCTCTCCCTCACACAGTCACAGTCCCTCTCCCTCACACAGTCACTGTCCCTCTCCCTCACACAGTCACAGTCCCTTTCCATCACACAGTCACTGTCCCTCTCCCTCACACAGTCACAGTTCCTCTCCCTCACACAGTCACAGTCCCTCTCCCTCAAACAGTCACTGTCCCTCTCCCTCACTCAGTCACAGTTCCTCTCCCTCACACAGTCACTGTCCCTCTCCCTCACACAGTCACTGTCCCTCTCCCTCACTCAGTCACAGTTCCTCTCCCTCACACAGTCACAGTCCCTCTCCCTCAAACAGTCACAGTCCCTCTCCCTCACACAGTCACAGACAGAGTCACAGTCCCTCTCCCTCACACAGTCACTGTCCCTCTCCCTCACACAGTCACAGTCCCTTTCCCTCACACAGTCACTGTCCCTCTCCCTCACACAGTCACAGTTCCTCTCCCTCACACAGTCACAGTCCCTCTCCCTCAAACAGTCACTGTCCCTCTCCCTCACTCAGTCACAGTTCCTCTCCCTCACACAGTCACAGTCCCTCTCCCTCAAACAGTCACTGTCCCTCTCCCTCACACAGTCACAGTCCCTCTCCCTCACAAAGTCACAGTCCCTCTCCCTCACACAGTCACAGACAGAGTCACAGTCCCTCTCCCTCACACAGTCACTGTCCCTCTCCCTCACACAGTCACAGTCCCTTTCCCTCACACAGTCACTGTCCCTCTCCCTCACACAGTCACAGTTCCTCTCCCTCACACAGTCACAGTCCCTCTCCCTCAAACAGTCACTGTCCCTCTCCCTCACTCAGTCACAGTTCCTCTCCCTCACACAGTCACTGTCCCTCTCCCTCACACAGTCACAGTCCCTCTCCCTCACTCAGTCACAGTTCCTCTCCCTCACACAGTCACAGTTCCTCTCCCTCACACAGTCACAGTCCCTCTCCCTCAAACAGTCACTGTCCCTCTCCCTCACTCAGTCACAGTTCCTCTCCCTCACACAGTCACAGTCCCTCTCCCTCAAACAGTCACTGTCCCTCTCCCTCACACAGTCACAGTCCCTCTCCCTCACAAAGTCACAGTCCCTCTCCCTCACACAGTCACAGACAGAGTCACAGTCCCTCTCCCTCACACAGTCACTGTCCCTCTCCCTCACACAGTCACAGTCCCTTTCCCTCACACAGTCACTGTCCCTCTCCCTCACACAGTCACAGTTCCTCTCCCTCACACAGTCACAGTCCCTCTCCCTCAAACAGTCACTGTCCCTCTCCCTCACTCAGTCACAGTTCCTCTCCCTCACACAGTCACTGTCCCTCTCCCTCACACAGTCACTGTCCCTCTCCCTCACTCAGTCACAGTTCCTCTCCCTCACACAGTCACAGTCCCTCTCCCTCAAACAGTCACAGTCCCTCTCCCTCACACAGTCACAGACAGAGTCACAGTCCCTCTCCCTCACACAGTCACTGTCCCTCTCCCTCACACAGTCACAGTCCCTTTCCCTCACACAGTCACTGTCCCTCTCCCTCACACAGTCACAGTTCCTCTCCCTCACAGAGTCACAGTCCCTCTCCCTCAAACAGTCACTGTCCCTCTCCCTCACTCAGTCACAGTTCCTCTCCCTCACACAGTCACAGTCCCTCTCCCTCAAACAGTCACTGTCCCTCTCCCTCACACAGTCACAGTCCCTCTCCCTCACAAAGTCACAGTCCCTCTCCCTCACACAGTCACAGACAGAGTCACAGTCCCTCTCCCTCACACAGTCACTGTCCCTCTCCCTCACACAGTCACAGTCCCTTTCCCTCACACAGTCACTGTCCCTCTCCCTCACACAGTCACTGTCCCTCTCCCTCACTCAGTCACAGTTCCTCTCCCTCACACAGTCACTGTCCCTCTCCCTCACACAGTCACTGTCCCTCTCCCTCACTCAGTCACAGTTCCTCTCCCTCACACAGTCACAGTCCCTCTCCCTCAAACAGTCACTGTCCCTCTCCCTCACACAGTCACAGTTCCTCTCCCTCACACAGTCACAGTCCCTCTCCCTCACACAGTCACAGTCCCTCTCCCTCACACAGTCACAGTCCCTTTCCCTCACACAGTCACTGTCCCTCTCCCTCACACAGTCACAGTTCCTCTCCCTCACACAGTCACAGTCCCTCTCCCTCAAACAGTCACTGTCCCTCTCCCTCACACAGTCACAGTCCCTTTCCCTCACACAGTCACTGTCCCTCTCCCTCACACAGTCACTGTCCCTCTCCCTCACTCAGTCACAGTTCCTCTCCCTCACACAGTCACAGTCCCTCTCCCTCAAACAGTCACAGTTCCTCTCCCTCACACAGTCAAAGTCCCTCTCCCTCACACAGTCACAGTCCCTCTCCCTCACACAGTCACAGTCCCTCTCCCTCACACAGTCACAGTCCCTCTCCCTCACACAGTCACAGTCCCTCTCCCTCACACAGTCACAGTCCCTCTCCCTCACACAGTCACAGTCCCTCTCCCTCACACAGTCACAGTCCCTCTCCCTCACAAAGTCACAGTCCCTCTCCCTCACACAGTCCCTTTCCCTCTCCCTCACACAGTCACAGTCCCTCTCCCTCACACAGTCAGAGTCACAGTCACAATCCCTCTCCCTCACACAGTCACAGTCCCTCTCCCTCACACAGTCCCTCTCCCTCTCCCTCACACAGTCACAGTCCCTCTCCCTCACACAGTCAGAGTCACAGTCACAATCCCTCTCCCTCACACAGTCACAGTCCCTCTCCCTAACACAGTCACAGTCCCTCTCCCTCACACAGTAACAGTCCATCTCCCTCACACAGTCACAGTCCCTCTCCCTCACAAAGTAACAGTCCCTCTCCCTCACACAGTCACTGTCCCTCTCCCTCACACAGTCACAGTCCCTCTCCCTCACACAGTCACATTCACAATCACAGTCACAGTCCCTCTCCCTCACACATTCACAGTCCCTCTCCCTCACACAGTCACAGTCCCTCTCCCTCACACAGTCACAGTCCCTCTCCCTCACACAGTCACAGTCCCTCTCCCTCACACAGTCACAGTCACAGTCGGAGTCCCTCTCCCTCACACAGTCACAGTCCCTCTCCCTCACACAGTCACATTCACAATCACAGTCACAGTCCCTTTCCCTCACACAGTCACAGTCCCTCTCCCTCACACAGTCACAGTCCCTCTCCCTCACACAGTCACAGTCCCTCTCCCTCACACAGTCACAGTCCCTCTCCCTCACACAGTCACAGTCAAGGTCGGAGTCCCTCTCCCTCACACAGTCACAGTCCCTCTCCCTCACATAGTCACAGTCACAGTCCCTCACACAGTCACTGTCACAGTCCCTCTCCCTCACACAGTCACAGTCACAGTCCCTCTCCCTCACACAGTCACAGTCACAGTCCCTCTCCCTCACACAGTCAAAGTCCCTCTCCCTCACACAGTCACAGTCACAGTCGCTCTCCCTCACACAGTCACAGTCCCTCTCCCTCACACAGTCACAGTCACAGTCACAGTCCCTCTCCCTCACACAGTCACAGTGCCTCTCCCTCACACAGTCACAGTCACAGTCGCTCTCCCTCTCCCTTACACAGTCACAGTCAAAGTCCCTCTCCCTCACACAGTCACAGTCACAGTCCCTCTCCCTCACACAGTCACAGTCACAGTCCCTCTCCCTCACACAGTCACAGTCACATTCCCTCTCCCTCACACAGTCACAGTCCCTTTCCCTCACACAGTCACAGTCACAGTCCATCTCCCTCACACAGTCACAGTCACAGTCACAGTCCCTCTCCCTCACACAGTCACAGTCACAGTCCCTCTCCCTCACACAGTCACAGTCATAGTCCCTCTCCCTCATACAGTCACAGTCCCTCTCCCTCACACAGTCACAGTCACAGTCACAGTCACAGTCCCTCTCCCTCACACAGTCACAGTCACAGTCACAGTCCTTCTCTCTCACACAGTCACAGTCACAGTCCCTCTCCCTCACACAGTCACAGTCACAGTCACAGTCCCTCTCCCTCACACAGTCACAGTCACAGTCCCTCTCCCTCACACAGTCACAGTCACAGTCACAGTCCCTCTCCCTCATACAGTCACAGTCCCTCTCCCTCACACAGTCACAGTCACAGTCACAGTCCCTCTCCCTCACACAGTCACAGTCACAGTCCCTCTCTCTCACACAGTCACAGTCACAGTCCCTCTCCCTCACAGTCACAGTCACAGTCCCTTTCCCTCACACAGTCACAGTCACAGTCCCTCTCCCTCACACAGTCACAGTCACAGTCACAGTCCCTCTCCCTCACACAGTCACAGTCACAGTCACAGTCCCTCTCCCTCATACAGTCACAGTCCCTCTCCCTCACACAGTCACAGTCACAGTCACAGTCCCTCTCCCTCATACAGTCACAGTCCCTCTCCCTCACACCGTCACAGTCCCTCTCCCTCACACAGTCACAGTCCCTCTCCCTCAACAGTCACAGTCCCTCTCCCTCACACAGTCACAGTCACAGTCCCTCACAGAGTCACAGTCCCTCTCCCGCACACAGTCATAGTCCTTCTCCCTCACACAGTCACAGTCACAGTCCTCCTCCCTCACACAGTCACAGTCACAGTCCCTCTCCCTCACACAGTCACAGTCACAGTCACAGTCCCTCTCCCTCACACAGTCACAGTCACAGTCACAGTCCCTCTCCCTCACACAGTCACAGTCACAGTCACAGTCCCTCTCCCTCACACAGTCACAGTCACATTCCCTCTCCCTCACACAGTCACAGTCACAGTCCCTCTCCCTCACACAGTCACAGTCCCTCTCCCTCACACAGTCACAGTCACATTCCCTCTCCCTCACACAGTCACAGTCACAGTCACAGTCCCTCTCCCTCACACAGTCACAGTCCCTCTCCCTCACACAGTCAGTCACAGTCCCTCTCCCTCACACAGTCACAGTCACAGTCCCTCTCCCTCACACAGTCAGTCACAGTCCCTCTCCCACACACAGTCACAGTCACAGTCCCTCTCCCTCACACAGTCACAGTCACAGTCCCTCTCCCTCACACAGTCACAGTCACAGTCCCTCTCCCTCACACAGTCACAGTCCCTCACAGTCACAGTCCCTCTCCCTCACACAGTCACAGTCACAGTCCCTCTCCCTCATACAGTCCCTCACAGTCACAGTCCCTCTCCCTCACACAGTCCCTCACAGTCACAGTCCCTCTCCCTCACACAGTCCCTCACAGTCACAGTCACAGTCACAGTCCCTCTCCCTCATACAGTCCCTCACAGTCACAGTCCCTCTCCCTCACACAGTCCCTCACAGTCACAGTCACAGTCACAGTCCCTCTCCCTCATACAGTCCCTCACAGTCACAGTCCCTCTCCCTCACACAGTCCCTCACAGTCACAGTCACAGTCCCTCTCCCTCACACAGTCCCTCACAGTCACAGTCACAGTCCCTCTCCCTCACACAGTCCCTCACAGTCACAGTCCCTCTCCCTCACACAGTCACAGTCACAGACCCTCTCCCTCACACAGACACAGTAACAGTCCCTCTCCCTCACACAGTCATAGTCACTCTCCCTCACACAGTCACAGTCCCTCTCCCTCACACAGTCACAGTCACAGTCCCTTTCCCTCACACAGTCACAGTCACAGGCCATCTCGCTCACACAGTCACAGTCACAGTCCCTCTCCCTCACACAGTCACAGTCACAGTCCCATCTCGCTCACACAGTCACAGTCCGTCTCCCTCACACAGTCACAGTCCCTCTCCCTCACACAGTCAAAGTCCCTCTCCCTCACACAGTCACAGTCACAACCCCTCTCCCTGACACAGTCACAGTCACAGTCACAGTCCCTCTCCCTCACACAGTCAAAGTCACAGTCCCTCTCCCTCACACAGTCACAGTCACAGTCACAGTCCCTCTCCCTCACACAGTCAAAGTCACAGTCCCTCTCCCTCACACAGTCACAGTCACAGTCACAGTCCCTCTCCCTCACACAGTCACAGTCACAGTCACAGTCCCTCTCCCTCACACAGTCAAAGTCACAGTCCCTCTCCCTCACACAGTCACAGTCACAGTCCCTCTCCCTCACACACTTACAGTCACAGTTACAGTCCCTCTCCCTCACACAGTCACAGTCACAGTCACAGTCCCTCTCCCTCACACAGGCACAGTCACAGTCACAGTCCCTCTCCCTCACACAGTCACAGTCACAGTCCCTCTCCCTCACACAGTCACAGTCACAGTCCCTCTCCCTCACACAGTCACAGTCACAGTCCCTCTCCCTCACACAGTCACAGTCACAGTCCCTCTCCCTCACACAGTCACAGTCACAGTCCCTCTCCCTCACACAGTCACAGTCACAGTCACAGTCACAGTCCCTCTCGCTCACA
The DNA here is from genome assembly GCF_043380555.1 of Nothobranchius furzeri. Lineage (NCBI taxonomy): Eukaryota > Metazoa > Chordata > Actinopteri > Cyprinodontiformes > Nothobranchiidae > Nothobranchius > Nothobranchius furzeri. The sequence goes on along the minus strand of NC_091744.1, from coordinate 27,599,223 downwards.
CAGTCACAGTCACAGTCCCTCTCCCTCACACAGTCACAGTCCCTCTACCTCACACAGTCACAGTCCCTCTCCCTCACACAGTCAAAGTCCCTCTCCCTCACACAGTCACAGTCACAGTCAACGTCCCTCTCCCTCACACAGTCACAGTCCCTCTCCCTCACACAGTCACAGTCACAGTCACAGTCCCTCTCCCTCACACAGTCACAGTCACAGTCCCTCTCCCTCACACAGTCACAGTCACAGTCCCTCTCCCTCGCACAGTAAGAGTCTAGGTCCCTCTCCCTCACACAGTCACAGTCACAGTCCCTCTCCCTCACACAGTCACAGTCCCTCTCCCTCACACAGTGACAGTCACAGCCCCTCTCCCTCTCACAGTCACAGTCCCTCTCCCTCACACAGACACAGTCCCTCTCCCTCACAGAGTCACAGTCCCTCTCCCTCACACAGTCACAGTCACAGTCCCTCTTGCTCACACTTTCACAGTCAAAGTCCCTCTCCCTCACACAGTCACAGTCACAGTCCCTCTCGCTCACACAGTCACAGTCACAATCCGTCTCCCTCACACAGTTACAGTCCCTCTCCCTCACACAGTCACAGTCCCTCTCCCTCACACAGTCACAGTCACAGTCACAGTCCCTCTCCCACACACAGTCACAGTCCCTCTCCCTCACACAGTCACAGTCACAGTCACAGTCCCTCTCCCTCACACAGTCACAGTCCCTCTCCCTCACACAGTCACAGTCCCTCTCCCTCACACAGTCACAGTCCCTCGCCCTCGCCCTCACACAGTCACAGTCCCGCTCCCTCACACAGTCACAGTCCCTCTCCCTCACACAGTCACAGTCACAGTCCCTCTCGGTCACACAGTCACAGTCACAGTCACAGTCCCTCTCCCTCACACAGTCACAGTCCCTCTCCCTCACACAGTCACAGTCCCTCTCCCTCACACAGTCACAGTCCCTCGCCCTCGCCCTCACACAGTCACAGTCCCTCTCCCTCACACAGTCACAGTCCCTCTCCCTCACACAGTCACAGTCACAGTCCCTCTCGGTCACACAGTCACAGTCACAGTCCCTCTCGGTCACACAGTCATAGTCACAGTCCCTCTCCCTCACAGAGTCACAGTCCCTCTCCCTCACACAGTCACAGTCCCTCTCCCTCACACAGTCAAAGTCCCTCTCCCTCACACAGTCACAGTCACAGTCCCTCTCCCTGACACAGTCACAGTCCCTCTCCCTCACACAGTCACAGTCACAGTCCCTCTCCCTCACACAGTCACAGTCACAGTCACAGTCCCTCCCTCACACAGTCACAGTCACAGTCACAGTCCCTCTCCCTCACACAGTCACAGTCACAGTCCCTCTCCCTCGCACAGTAAGAGTCTAGGTCCCTCTCCCTCACACAGTCACAGTCACAGTCCCTCTCCCTCACACAGTCACAGTCACAGTCCCTCTCCCTCACACAGTGACAGTCACAGCCCCTCTCCCTCTCACAGTCACAGTCCCTCTCCCTCACACAGACACAGTCCCTCTCCCTCACAGAGTCACAGTCCCTCTCCCTCACACAGTCACAGTCACAGTCCCTCTTGCTCACACTTTCACAGTCAAAGTCCCTCTCCCTCACACAGTCACAGTCACAGTCCCTCTCGCTCACACAGTCACAGTCACAATCCGTCTCCCTCACACAGTTACAGTCCCTCTCCCTCACACAGTCACAGTCCCTCTCCCTCACACAGTCACAGTCACAGTCCCTCTCCCTCACACAGTCACAGTCCCTCTCCCTCACACAGTCACAGTCACAGTCACAGTCCCTCTCCCTCACACAGTCACAGTCCCTCTCCCTCACACAGTCACAGTCCCTCTCCCTCACACAGTCACAGTCCCTCGCCCTCGCCCTCACACAGTCACAGTCCCGCTCCCTCACACAGTCACAGTCCCTCTCCCTCACACAGTCACAGTCACAGTCCCTCTCGGTCACACAGTCACAGTCACAGTCACAGTCCCTCTCCCTCACACAGTCACAGTCCCTCTCCCTCACACAGTCAAAGTCCCTCGCCCTCGCCCTCACACAGTCACAGTCCCTCTCCCTCACACAGTCACAGTCCCTCTCCCTCACACAGTCACAGTCACAGTCCCTCTCGGTCACACAGTCACAGTCACAGTCCCTCTCGGTCACACAGTCACAGTCACAGTCCCTCTCCCTCACAGAGTCACAGTCCCTCTCCCTCACACAGTCACAGTCCCTCTCCCTCACACAGTCAAAGTCCCTCTCCCTCACACAGTCACAGTCACAGTCCCTCTCCCTGACACAGTCACAGTCCCTCTCCCTCACACAGTCACAGTCACAGTCCCTCTCCCTCACACAGTCACAGTCACAGTCACAGTCCCTCCCTCACACAGTCACAGTCACAGTCACAGCCCCTCTCCCTCACACAGTCACAGTCACAGTCCCTCTCCCTCACACAGTCACAGTCACAGTCACAGTCCCTCTCCCTCACACAGTCACAGTCACAGTCACAGTCCCTCTCCCTCACACAGTCACAGTCACAGTCCCTCTCCCTCACACAGTTACAGTCACAGTCACAGTCACAGTCCCTCTCCCTCACACAGTCACAGTCAGAGTCACAGTCCCTCTCCCTCACACAGTCACAGTCACAGTCACAGTCACAGTCCCTCTCCCTCACACAGTCACAGTCACAGTCACAGTCCCTCTCCTTCACACAGTCAGTCACAGTCCCTCTCCCTCACACAGTCACAGTCACAGTCACAGTCCCTCTCCCTCACACAGTCACAGTCACAGTCACAGTCCCTCTCCCTCACACAGTCACAGTCCCTCTCCCTCACACAGTGACAGTAGCAGTCACAGTCACAGTCCCTCTCCCTCACACAGTCACAGTCACAGTCCCTCTCCCTCACACAGTGACAGTAGCAGTCACAGTCACAGTCCCTCTCCCTCACACAGTCACAGTCACAGTCACAGTCCCTCTCCCTCACACAGTCAGTTACAGTCCCTCTCCCTCACACAGTCACAGTCCCTCTCCCTCACACAGTCACAGTCCCTCTCCCTCACACAGTCAAAGTCCCTCTCCCTCACACAGTCACAGTCACAGTCCCTCTCCCTCACACAGTCAGTTACAGTCCCTCTCCCTCACACAGTCACAGTCCCTCTCCCTCACACAGACAAAGTCCCTCTCCCTCAAGGAGTCACAGTCCCTCTCCCTCACACAGTCACAGTCCCTCTCCCTCACACAGTCACAGTCACAGTCACAGTCCCTCTCCCTCACACAGTCACAGTCCCTCTCCCTCACACAGTCACAGTCCCTCTCCCTCACACAGTCACAGTCCCTCTCCCTCACAGTCACAGTCACAGTCCCTCTCCCTCACACAGTCCCTCACAGTCACAGTCCCTCTCCCTCACACAGTCACAGTCACAGTCCCTCTCCCTCACACAGTCACAGTCACTGTCCCTCTCCCTCACTCAGTCCCTCACAGTCACAGTCACAGTCCCTCTCGCTCATACAGTCCCTCACAGTCACAGTCACAGTCCCTCTCCCTCACACAGTGCCTCACAGTCACAGTCACAGTCCCTCTCCCTCACACAGTCCCTCACAGTCACAGTCACAGTCCCTCTCCCTCACACAGTCCCGCACAGTCACAGTCACAGTCCCTCTCCCTCCCACAGTCCCTCACAGTCGCAGTCCCTCTCCCTCACACAGTCACAGTCACAGTCCCTCTCCCTCACACAGTCACAGTCACAGTCCCTCTCCCTCACACAGTCCCTCACAGTCACAGTCACAGTCCCTCTCCCTCACACAGTCCCTCACAGTCACAGTCCCTCGCCCTCACACAGTCACAGTCACAGACCCTCTCCCTCACACAGTCACAGTCCCTCTCCCTCACACAGTCACAGTCCCTCTCCCTCACACAGTCACAGTCACAGTCCCTCTACCTCACACAGTCACAGTCCCTCTCCCTCACACAGTCACAGTCACAGTCACAGTCCCTCTCCCTCACACAGTCACAGCCAAAGTCACAGTCCCTCTCCCTCACACAGTCACAGTCACAGTCCCTCTCAATCACACAGTCACAGTCCCTCTCCCTCACACAGGCCCTCTCCCTCACACAGTCACAGTCCCTCTTCCTCACACAGTCACAGTCACAGTCCCTCTCCCTCACACAGTCACAGTCACAGTCCCTCTCCCTCTCCCTCACACAGTCACAGTCCCTCCCCCTCACACAGTCACAGTCCCTCTCCCTCACACAGTCACAGTCACAGTCCCTTTCCCTCACACAGTCACAGTCACAGTCACAATCACAGTCCCTCTCCCTCACACAGTCACAGTCACAGTCCCTCTCCCTCACACGGTCACTGTCACAGTCCTTCTCCCTCACACAGTCACAGTCACAGTCACAGTCACAGTCCCTCTCGCTCACACAGTCACAGTCACAGTCCCTCTCCCTCACACAGTCACAGTCCCTCTACCTCACACAGTCACAGTCCCTCTCCCTCACACAGTCAAAGTCCCTCTCCCTCACACAGTCACAGTCACAGTCAACGTCCCTCTCCCTCACACAGTCACAGTCCCTCTCCCTCACACAGTCACAGTCACAGTCCCTCTCCCTCGCACAGTAAGAGTCTAGGTCCCTCTCCCTCACACAGTCACAGTCACAGTCCCTCTCCCTCACACAGTCACAGTCACAGTCACAGTCACAGTCCCTCTCCCTCACACAGTCACAGTCACAGCCCCTCTCCCTCTCACAGTCACAGTCCCTCTCCCTCACACAGACACAGTCCCTCTCCCTCACAGAGTCACAGTCCCTCTCCCTCACACAGTCACAGTCACAGTCCCTCTTGCTCACACTTTCACAGTCAAAGTCCCTCTCCCTCACACAGTCACAGTCACAGTCCCTCTCGCTCACACAGTCACAGTCCCTCTCCCTCACACAGTCACAGTCACAGTCACAGTCCCTCTCCCTCACACAGTCACAGTCCCTCTCCCTCACACAGTCACAGTCACAGTCACAGTCCCTCTCCCTCACACAGTCACAGTCCCTCTCCCTCACACAGTCACAGTCCCTCTCCCTCACACAGTCACAGTCCCTCGCCCTCGCCCTCACACAGTCACAGTCCCGCTCCCTCACACAGTCACAGTCCCTCTCCCTCACACAGTCACAGTCACAGTCCCTCTCGGTCACACAGTCACAGTCACAGTCCCTCTCCCTCACACAGTCACAGTCCCTCTCCCTCACACAGTCACAGTCCCTCTCGGTCACACAGTCACAGTCACAGTCCCTCTCGGTCACACAGTCACAGTCACAGTCCCTCTCCCTCACAGAGTCACAGTCCCTCTCCCTCACACAGTCACAGTCCCTCTCCCTCACACAGTCAAAGTCCCTCTCCCTCACACAGTCACAGTCACAGTCCCTCCCCCTGACACAGTCACAGTCCCTCTCCCTCACACAGTCACAGTCACAGTCCCTCTCCCTCACACAGTCACAGTCACAGTCCCTCCCTCACACAGTCACAGTCACAGCCCCTCTCCCTCACACAGTCACAGTCACAGTCCCTCTCCCTCACACAGTCACAGTCACAGTCACAGTCCCTCTCCCTCACACAGTCACAGTCACAGTCACAGTCCCTCTCCCTCACACAGTCACAGTCACAGTCCCTCTCCCTCACACAGTTACAGTCACAGTCACAGTCACAGTCCCTCTCCCTCACACAGTCACAGTCAGAGTCACAGTCCCTCTCCCTCACACAGTCACAGTCACAGTCACAGTCACAGTCCCTCTCCCTCACACAGTCACAGTCACAGTCACAGTCCCTCTCCCTCACACAGTCAGTCACAGTCCCTCTCCCTCACACAGTCACAGTCACAGTCACAGTCCCTCTCCCTCACACAGTCACAGTCACAGTCACAGTCACAGTCCCTCTCCCTCACACAGTCACAGTCCCTCTCCCTCACACAGTGACAGTAGCAGTCACAGTCACAGTCCCTCTCCCTCACACAGTCACAGTCACAGTCCCTCTCCCTCACACAGTGACAGTAGCAGTCACAGTCACAGTCCCTCTCCCTCACACAGTCACAGTCACAGTCACAGTCCCTCTCCCTCACACAGTCAGTTACAGTCCCTCTCCCTCACACAGTCACAGTCCCTCTCCCTCACACAGTCAAAGTCCCTCTCCCTCACACAGTCACAGTCACAGTCCCTCTCCCTCACACAGTCAGTTACAGTCCCTCTCCCTCACACAGTCACAGTCCCTCTCCCTCACACAGACAAAGTCCCTCTCCCTCACAGAGTCACAGTCCCTCTCCCTCACACAGTCACAGTCCCTCTCCCTCACACAGTTACAGTCCCTCTCCCTCACAGTCACAGTCACAGTCCCTCTCCCTCACACAGTCCCTCACAGTCACAGTCCCTCTCCCTCACACAGTCACAGTCACAGTCCCTCTCCCTCACACAGTCACAGTCACTGTCCCTCTCCCTCACTCAGTCCCTCACAGTCACAGTCACAGTCACAGTCCCTCTCGCTCATACAGTCCCTCACAGTCACAGTCACAGTCCCTCTCCCTCACACAGTGCCTCACAGTCACAGTCACAGTCCCTCTCCCTCACACAGTCCCTCACAGTCACAGTCACAGTCCCTCTCCCTCACACAGTCCCGCACAGTCACAGTCACAGTCCCTCTCCCTCCCACAGTCCCTCACAGTCACAGTCCCTCTCCCTCACACAGTCACAGTCACAGTCCCTCTCCCTCACACAGTCACAGTCACAGTCCCTCTCCCTCACACAGTCCCTCACAGTCACAGTCACAGTCCCTCTCCCTCACACAGTCCCTCACAGTCACAGTCCCTCGCCCTCACACAGTCACAGTCACAGACCCTCTCCCTCACACAGTCACAGTCCCTCTCCCTCACACAGTCACAGTCCCTCTCCCTCACACAGTCACAGTCACAGTCCCTCTACCTCACACAGTCACAGTCCCTCTCCCTCACACAGTCACAGTCACAGTCACAGTCCCTCTCCCTCACACAGTCACAGTCAAAGTCACAGTCCCTCTCCCTCACACAGTCACAGTCACAGTCCCTCTCCCTCACACAGTCACAGTCACAGTCACAGTCCCTCTCCCTCACACAGTCACAGTCCCTCTCCCTCACACAGTGACAGTAGCAGTCACAGTCACAGTCCCTCTCCCTCACACAGTCACAGTCACAGTCCCTCTCCCTCACACAGTGACAGTAGCAGTCACAGTCACAGTCCCTCTCCCTCACACAGTCACAGTCACAGTCACAGTCCCTCTCCCTCACACAGTCAGTTACAGTCCCTCTCCCTCACACAGTCACAGTCCCTCTCCCTCACACAGTCACAGTCCCTCTCCCTCACACAGTCAAAGTCCCTCTCCCTCACACAGTCACAGTCACAGTCCCTCTCCCTCACACAGTCAGTTACAGTCCCTCTCCCTCACACAGTCACAGTCCCTCTCCCTCACACAGACAAAGTCCCTCTCCCTCACAGAGTCACAGTCCCTCTCCCTCACACAGTCACAGTCCCTCTCCCTCACACAGTCACAGTCACAGTCACAGTCCCTCTCCCTCACACAGTCACAGTCCCTCTCCCTCACACAGTCACAGTCCCTCTCCCTCACACAGTCACAGTCCCTCTCCCTCACAGTCACAGTCACAGTCCCTCTCCCTCACACAGTCCCTCACAGTCACAGTCCCTCTCCCTCACACAGTCAAAGTCACAGTCCCTCTCCCTCACACAGTCACAGTCACTGTCCCTCTCCCTCACTCAGTCCCTCACAGTCACAGTCACAGTCACAGTCCCTCTCGCTCATACAGTCCCTCACAGTCACAGTCACAGTCCCTCTCCCTCACACAGTGCCTCACAGTCACAGTCACAGTCCCTCTCCCTCACACAGTCCCTCACAGTCACAGTCACAGTCCCTCTCCCTCACACAGTCCCGCACAGTCACAGTCACAGTCCATCTCCCTCCCACAGTCCCTCACAGTCACAGTCCCTCTCCCTCACACAGTCACAGTCACAGTCCCTCTCCCTCACACAGTCACAGTCACAGTCCCTCTCCCTCACACAGTCCCTCACAGTCACAGTCCCTCTCCCTCACACAGTCCCTCACAGTCACAGTCCCTCGCCCTCACACAGTCACAGTCACAGACCCTCTCCCTCACACAGTCACAGTCCCTCTCCCTCACACAGTCACAGTCCCTCTCCCTCACACAGTCACAGTCACAGTCCCTCTACCTCACACAGTCACAGTCCCTCTCCCTCACACAGTCACAGTCACAGTCACAGTCCCTCTCCCTCACACAGTCACAGTCAAAGTCACAGTCCCTCTCCCTCACACAGTCACAGTCACAGTCCCTCTCCCTCACACAGGCCCTCTCCCTCACACAGTCACAGTCCCTCTTCCTCACACAGTCACAGTCACAGTCCCTCTCCCTCACACAGTCACAGTCACAGTCCCTCTCCCTCTCCCTCACACAGTCACAGTCCCTCCCCCTCACACAGTCACAGTCCCTCTCCCTCACACAGTCACAGTCACAGTCCCTTTCCCTCACACAGTCACAGTCACAGTCACAATCACAGTCCCTCTCCCTCACACAGTCACAGTCACAGTCCCTCTCCCTCACACGGTCACTGTCCCTCTCCCTCACACAGTCACAGTCTCTCCCCCTCACACAGTCACAGTCACAATCCCCTCTCCCTCACACAGACACAGTCACAGTCCCTCTCCCTCACACAGTCACAGTCCCTCTCCCTCACACAGTCACAGTCCCTCTCCCTCACACAGTCACAGTCACAGTCCCTCTCCCTCACACAGTCACAGTCACAGTCCCTCTCCCTCACACAGTCACAGTCACAGTCCCTCTCCCTCACACAGTCACAGTCACAGTCCCTCTCCCTCACACAGTAAGAGTCACAGTCACAGTCCCTCTCCCTCACACAGTGACAGTCACAGTCACAGTCCCTCTCCCTCACACAGTCACAGTCACAGTCCCTCTCCCTCACACAGTCAGTCACAGTCCCTCTCCCTCACACAGTCACAGTCCCTCTCCCTCACACAGTCACAGTCCCTCTCCCTCACACAGTCACAGTCACAGTCCCTCTCGCTCACACAGTCCCTCACAGTCACACTCCCTCTCCCTCACACAGTCCCTAACAGTCACAGTCACAGTCCCTCTCCCTCACAGAGTCACAGTCACAGTCCCTCTCCCTCACACAGTCACAGTCACAGTCCCTCTCCCTCACACAGTCACAGTACCAGTCCCTCTCCCTCACACAGTCACAGTCACAGTCACAGTCCCTCTCCCTCACACAGTAAGAGTCACAGTCACAGTCCCTCTCCCTCACACAGTGACAGTCACAGTCACAGTCACAGTCCCTCTCCCTCACACAGTCACAGTCACAGTCACAGTCCCTCTCCCTCACACAGTCACAGTCACAGTCACAGTCCCTCTCCCTCACACAGTCACAGTCACAGTCCCTCTCCCTCACACAGTCACAGTCCCTCTCCCTCACACAGTCACAGTCCCTCTCCCTCACACAGACAAAGTACCTCTCCCTCACAGAGTCACAGTCCCTCTCCCTCACGCAGTCACAGTCCCTCTACCTCACACAGTCACAGTCACAGTCCCTCTCCCTCACACAGACAAAGTCCCTCTCCCTCACAGAGTCACAGTCCCTCTCCCTCACACAGTCACAGTCCCTCTCCCTCACACAGTCACAGTCCCTCTCACTCACACAGTCACAGTCCGTCTCCCTCACACAGTCACAGTCACAGTCCCTCTCCCTCACAGTCACAGTCACAGTCCCTCTCCCTCACACAGTCCCTCACAGTCACAGTCCTTCTCCCTCACACAGTCACAGTCACAGTCCCTCTCCCTCACACAGTCACAGTCACTGTCCCTCTCCCTCACACAGTGCCTCACAGTCACAGTCACAGTCCCTCTCCCTCATACAGTCCCTCACAGTCACAGTCACAGTCACAGTCACAGTCCCTATCCCTCATACAGTCCCTCACAGTCACAGTCACAGTCCCTCTCCCTCACACAGTCCCTCACAGTCACAGTCACAGTCCCTCTCCCTCACACAGTGCCACACAGTCACAGTCACAGTCCCTCACACAGTCCCTCACAGTCACAGTCTCAGTCCCTCTCCCTCACACAGTCCCTCACAGTCACAGTCACAGTCCCTCTCCCTCACACAGTCCCTCACAGTCACAGTCACAGTCCCTCTCCCTCACACAGTCCCTCACAGTCACAGTCCCTCTCCCTCACACAGTCACAGTCACAGTCAAAGTCCCTCTCCCTCACACAGTCACAGTCACAGTCCCTCTCCCTCACACAGTGCCTCACAGTCACAGTCACAGTCCCTCTCCCTCACACAGTCCCTCACAGTCACAGTCACAGTCCCTCTCCCTCACACAGTCCCTCACAGTCACAGTCCCTCGCCCTCACACAGTCACAGTCACAGACCCTCTCCCTCACACAGACACAGTCACAGTCCCTCTCCCTCACACAGTCACAGTCACAGTCCCTCTACCTCACACAGTCACAGTCCCTCTCCCTCACACAGTCACAGTCACAGTCCCTCTCCCTCACACAGTCACAGTCGCTCTCCCTCACACAGTCACAGTCACAGTCCTTCTCCCTCACACAGTCACAGTCACAGTCCCTCTCCCTCACACAGTCACAGTCACAGTCCTTCTCCCTCACACAGTCACAGTCCCTCTCCCTCACACAGTCACAGTCCCTCGCCCTCACACAGTCACAGTCCCTCTCCCTCACACAGTCACAGTCCCTCTCCCTCACACAGTCAAAGTCCCTCTCCCTCACACAGTCACAGTCCCTCTCCCTCACACAGTCACAGTCACAGTCCCTCTACCTCACACAGTCACAGTCCCTCTCCCTCACACAGTCACAGTCACAGTCCCTCTCCCTCACACAGTCACAGTCGCTCTCCCTCACACAGTCACAGTCACAGTCCCTCTCCCTCACACAGTCACAGTCACAGTCCCTCTCCCTCACACAGTCACAGTCACAGTCCCTCTCCCTCACACAGTCACAGTCCCTCTCCCTCACACAGTCACAGTCCCTCGCCCTCACACAGTCACAGTCCCTCTCCCTCACACAGTCACAGTCCCTCTCCCTCACACAGTCACAGTCCCTCTCCCTCACACAGTCACAGTCCCTCGCCCTCACACAGTCACAGTCCCTCTCCCTCACACAGTCACAGTCCCTCTCCCTCACACAGTCACAGTCACAGTCCCTTTCGCTCACACAGTCACAGTCACAGTCCCTCTCCCTCACACAGTCACAGTCCCTCTCCCTCACACAGTCACAGTCCCTCTCCCTGACACAGTCACAGTCACAGTCACAGTCCCTCTCCCTCACACAATAAGAGTCACAGTCACAGTCCCTCTCCCTCACACAGTGACAGTCACAGTCACAGTCACAGTCCCTCTCCCTCACACAGTCACAGTCACAGTCACAGTCCCTCTCCCTCACACAGTAAGAGTCACAGTCACAGTCCCTCTCCCTCACACAGTAAGAGTCACAGTCACAGTCCGTCTCCCTCACACAGTCACAGTCACTGTCCCTCTCCCTCACAAGGTCACAGTCACAGTCCCTCTCCCTCACACAGTAAGAGTCACAGTCACAGTCCCTCTCCCTCACACAGTGACAGTCACAGTCACAGTCCCTCTCCCTCACACAGTAAGAGTCACAGTCACAGTCCGTATCCCTCACACAGTCACAGTCACAGTCACTCTCCCTCACACAGTCACAGTCACAGTCCCTCTCCCTGACACAGTCACAGTCACAGTCCCTCTCCCTCACACAGTCACAGTCACAGTCCCTCACCCTCACACAGTCAGTCACAGTCCCTCTCCCTCACATAGACACAGTCCCTCTCCCTCACAGAGTCACAGTCCCTCTCCCTCACACAGTCACAGTCATAGTCACAGTCCCTCTCCCTCACACAGTCACAGTCACAGTCCCTCTCCCTCGCACAGTCACAGTCACAGTCCCTCCCCCTCACACAGTCACAGTCCCTCTCACTCACACAGTCACAGTCCCTCTCCCTCACACAGTCACAGTCCCTCTCCCTCACACAGTCACAGTCCCTCTCCCTCACACAGTCACAGTCCCTCTCCCTCACAAAGTAACAGTCACAATCCCTCTCCCTCACACAGTCACAGTCACAGTCCCTCTCCCTCACACAGTCACAGTCCCTCTCCCTCACACAGTCACAGTCATAGTCACAGTCACAGTCCCTTTCCCTCACACAGTCACAGTCCCTCTCCCTCACACAGTCACAGTCCCTCTCCCTCACACAGTCACAGTCACAGTCCCTCTCCCTCACACAGTCACAGTCCCTCTCCCTCACACAGTCACAGTCACAGTCTCTCTCCCTCACACAGTCACAGTCACAGTCCCTCTCACTCACACAGTCACAGTCCCTCTCCCTCACACAGTCACAGTCACAGTCACAGTCCCTCTCCCTCACACAGTCACAGTCACAGTCCCTCTCCCTCACACAGTCACAGTCACAGTCACAGTCCCTCTCCCTCACACAGTCACAGTCACAGTCCCTCTCAATCACACAGTCACAGTCCCTCTCCCTAACACAGTCACAGTCACAGTCCCTCTCCCTCTCACAGTCCCTCACAGTCACAGTCACAGTCCCTCTCCCTCTCACAGTCCCTCACAGTCACAGTCACAGTCCCTCTCCCTCACACAGTCACAGTCCCTCGCCCTCACACAGTCAAAGTCCCTCTCCCTCACACAGTCACAGTCACAGTCCCTCTCGCTCACACAGTCACAGTCACAGTCCCTCTCCCTCACACAGTCACAGTCCCTCTCCCTCACACAGTCACAGTCCCTCTCCCTGACACAGTCACAGTCACAGTCACAGTCCCTCTCCCTCACACAGTCACAGTCACAGTCACAGTCCCTCTCCCTCACACAGTCAAAGTCACAGTCCCTCTCCCTCACACAGTCACAGTCACAGTCCCTCTCCCTCACACAATAAGAGTCACAGTCACAGTCCCTCTCCCTCACACAGTGACAGTCACAGTCACAGTCCCTCTCCCTCACACAGTGACAGTCACAGTCACAGTCACAGTCCCTCTCCCTCACACAGTAAGAGTCACAGTCATAGTCCCTCTCCCTCACACAGTAAGAGTCCAAGTCACAGTCCCTCTCCCTCACACAGTGACAGTCACAGTCACAGTCCCTCTCCCTCACACAGTAAGAGTCACAGTCACAGTCCGTCTCCCTCACACAGTCACAGTCACAGTCCCTCTCCCTCACACAGTCACAGTCACAGTCCCTCTCCCTCACACAGTCACAGTAACAGTCCCTCTCCCTCGCACAGTCACAGTCCCTCTCACTCACACAGTCACAGTAACAGTCACAGTCCCTCTCCCTCACACAGTCACAGTCCCTCTCACTCACACAGTCACTGTCCCTCTCCCTCACTCAGTCACAGTTCCTCTCCCTCACACAGTCACAGTCCCTCTCCCTCAAACAGTCACTGTCCCTCTCCCTCACACAGTCACAGTTCCTCTCCCTCACACAGTCACAGTCCCTCTCCCTCACACAGTCACAGTCCCTCTCCCTCACACAGTCACAGTTCCTCTCCCTCACACAGTCACAGTCCCTCTCCCTCACACAGTCATAGTCACAGTCACAGTCACAGTCCCTCTTCCTCACACAGTCACAGTCCCTCTCCCTCACACAGTCACAGTCCCTCTCCCTCACACAGTCACAGTCCCTCTCCCTCACACAGTCACAGTCCCTCTCCCTCACACAGTCACAGTCCCTCTCCCTCACAAAGTCACAGTCCCTCTCTCTCACACAGTCACAGCCCCTCTCCCTTACACAGTCACAGTCCCTCTCCCTCACACAGTCAGAGTCACAGTCACAATCCCTCTCCCTCACACAGTCACAGTCCCTCTCCCTCACACAGTCACAGTCCCTCTCCCTCACACCGTCACAGTCCATCTCCCTCACACAGTCACAGTCCCTCTCCCTCACACAGTCACAGTCCCTCTCCCTCACACAGTCACAGTCCCTCTCCCTCACACAGTCACATTCCCTCTCCCTCACACAGTCACAGTCACAATCACAGTCACAGTCCCTCTCCCTCACACAGTCACAGTCACAGTCACTGTCCCTCTCTCTCACACAGTCACAGTCCCTCTCCCTCACACAGTCCCTTTCCCTCACACAGTCACAGTCCCTCTCCCTCACACAGTCACAGTCTCTCTCCCTCACACAGTCACAGTCACAATCACAGTCACAGTCCCTCTCCCTCACACAGTCACAGTCCCTCTCCCTCACACAGTCACAGTCACAATCACAGTCACAGTCCCTCTCCCTCACACAGTCACAGTCCCTCTCCCTCACACAGTCACAGTCTCTCTCCCTCACACAGTCAAAGTCCCTTTCCCTCACACAGTCACAGTCACAGTCACAGCCCCTCTCCATCACACAGTCACAGTCACAGTCCCTCTCCCTCACACAGTCACAGTCACAGTCCCTCTCCCTCACACAGTCACAGTCACAGTCCCTCTCCCTAACACAGTCACAGTCACAGTCCCTCTCCCTCACACAGTCACAGTCACAGTCCCTCTCCCTCACACAGTAAGAGTCACAGTCACAGTCCCTCTCCCTCACACAGTCACAGTCACAGTCACAGTCTCTCTCCCTCACACAGTCAGTCACAGTCCCTCTCCCTCACACAGTCACAGTCAAAGTCCCTCTCACTCACACAGTCACAGTCCCTCTCCCTCACACAGTCACAGTCACAGTCACAGTCTCTCTCCCTCACACAGTCAGTCACAGTCCCTCTCCCTCACACAGTCACAGTCAAAGTCCCTCTCACTCACACAGTCACAGTCCCTCTCCCTCACACAGTCACAGTCCCTCTCCCTCACACAGTCACAGTCCCTCTCCCTCACACAGTCACAGTCCCTCTCCCTCACACAGTCACAGTCACAGTCACAGTCCCTCTCCCTCACACAGTCACAGTCCCTCGCCCTCACACAGTCACAGTCCCTCTCCCTCACACAGTCACAGTCACAGTCACAGTCCCTCTCCCTCACACAGTCACAGTCACAGTCCCTCTCCCTCACACAGTCACAGTCACAGTCACAGTCCCTCTCCCTCACACAGTCACAGTCACAGTCCCTCTCCCTCACACAGTCACAGTCACAGTCTCTCTTCCTCACACAGTCACAGTCCCTCTCCCTCACACAGTCACAGTCACAATCACAGTCACAGTCCCTCTCCCTCACACAGTCACAGTCACAGTCTCTCTCCCTCACACAGTCACAGTCCCTTTCCCTCACACAGTCACAGTCCCTCTCCCTCACACAGTCACAGTCCCTCTCCCTCACACAGTCACAGTCCCTCTCCCTCACACAGTCACAGTCCCTCTCCCTCACACAGTCACTGTCACAGTCACAGTACATCTCCCTCACACAGTCAAAGTCACAGTCCCTCTCCCTCACACAGTCACAGTCCCTCTCCCTCACACAGTCACAATCCCTCTCCCTCACTCAGTCACAGTCCCTCTCCCTCACACAGTCACAGTCCCTCTCCCTCACACAGTCACAGTCCCTCTCCCTCACACAGTCACAGTCCCTCTCCCTCACACAGTAAGAGTCACAGTCACAGTGACAGTCCCTCTCCCTCACACAGTCACAGTCACAGTCACAGTCCCTCTCCCTCACACAGTCAGTCACAGTCCCTCTCCCTCACACAGTCACAGTCCCTCTCCCTCACACAGTCACAGTCCCTCTCCCTCACACAGTCAGTCACAGTCCCTCTCCCTCACACAGTCACAGTCCCTCTCCCTCACACAGTCACAGTCCCTCTCCCTCACACAGTCACAGTCCCTCTCCCTCACACAGTCACAGTCCCTCTCCCTCACACAGTCACTGTCCCTCTCCCTCACTCAGTCACAGTTCCTCTCCCTCACACAGTCACAATCCCTCTCCCTCAAACAGTCACTGTCCCTCTCCCTCACACAGTCACAGTTCCTCTCCCTCACACAGTCACAGTCCCTCTCCCTCACACAGTCATAGTCACAGTCACAGTCACAGTCCCCCTCCCTCACACAGTCACAGTCCCTCTCCCTCACACAGTCACAGTCCCTCTCCCTCACACAGGCCCTCTCCCTCACACAGTCACAGTCCCTCTCCCTCTCCCTCACACAGTCACAGTCCCTCTCCCTCACACAGTCAGAGTCACAGTCACAATCCCTCTCCCTCACACAGTCAGAGTCCCTCTCCCTCACACAGTCACAGTCCCTCTCCCTCACACTGTCACAGTCCCTCTCCCTCACACAGTCACAGTCCCTCTCCCTCACACAGTCACAGTCCCTCTCCCTCACACAGTCACAGTCCCTCTCCCTCACACAGTCACAGTCACAGTCCCTCTCCCTCACACAGTCACAGTCCCTCTCCCTCACACCGTCACAGTCCATCTCCCTCACACAGTCACAGTCCCTGTTCCTCACACAGTCACAGTCCCTCTCCCTCACACAGTCACAGTCCCTCTCCCTCACACAGTCATAGTCCCTCTCCCTCACACAGTCACAGTCACAGTCTCTCTCCCTCACACAGTCACAGTCCCTCTCCCTCACACAGTCACAGTCCCTCTCCCTCACACAGTCACAGTCCCTCTCCCTCAAACAGTCACAGTCCCTCTCCCTCACACAGTCACAGTCCCTCTCCCTCACACAGTCACAGTCCCTCTCCCTCACACAGTCACAGTCCCTCTCCCTCACACAGTCACAGTCACAGTCCCTCTCCCTCACACAGTCACAGTCCCTCTCCCTCACACCGTCACAGTCCATCTCCCTCACACAGTCACACTCCCTGTTCCTCACACAGTCACAGTCCCTCTCCCTCACACAGTCACAGTCCCTCTCCCTCACACAGTCATAGTCCCTCTCCCTCACACAGTCACAGTCTCTCTCCCTCACACAGTCACAGTCCCTCTCCCTCACACAGTCACAGTCCCTCTCCCTCACACAGTCACAGTCCCTCTCCCTCAAACAGTCACAGTCCCTCTCCCTCACACAGTCACAGTCCCTCTCCCTCACACAGTCACAGTCCCTCTCCCTCACACAGTCACAGTCACAGTCCCTCTCCCTCACACAGTCACAGTCCCTCTCCCTCACACAGTCACAGTCCCTCTCCCTCACACAGTCACAGTCCCTCTCCCTCACACAGTCACAGTCACAGTCTCTCTCCCTCACACAGTCACAGTCCCTCTCCCTCACACAGTCACATTCCCTCTCCCTCACACAGTCACAGTCCCTCTCCCTCACACAGTCACAGTCCCTCTCCCTCACACAGTCACAGTCCCTCTCCCTCACACAGTCACAGTCCCTCTCCCTCACACAGTCACAGTCACAGTCCCTCTCCCTCACACAGTCACAGTCACAGTCCCTCTCGCTCACACAGTCACAGTCACAGTACCTCTCCCTCACACAGTCACAATCCCTCTCCCTCACACAGTCAAAGTCACAGTCCCTCTCCCTCACACAGTCAAAGTCACAGTCCCTCTCCCTCACACAGTCACAGTCCCTCTCCCTCACACAGTCACAGTCCCTCTCCCTCACACAGTCACAGTCCGTCTCCCTCACTCAGTCACAGTCCCTCTCCCTCACACAGTCACAGTCCCTCTCCCTCACACAGTCACAGTCCCTCTCCCTCACACAGTCACAGTCCCTCTCCATCACACAGTCACTGTCACAATCCCTCTCCCTCACACAGGTCACTGTCACAGTCACAGTACCTCTCCCTCACACAGTCAAAGTCACAGTCCCTCTCCCTCACACAGTCACAGTC
The DNA here is from genome assembly GCF_043380555.1 of Nothobranchius furzeri. Classification (NCBI taxonomy): domain Eukaryota; kingdom Metazoa; phylum Chordata; class Actinopteri; order Cyprinodontiformes; family Nothobranchiidae; genus Nothobranchius; species Nothobranchius furzeri. The sequence continues at coordinate 27,581,334 of NC_091744.1, read as the reverse complement.
CCTCTCCCTCACAGAGTCACAGTCAAAGTCACAGTCACAGTCACAGTCCCTCTCCCTCACACAGTCACAGTCACAGTCACAGTCCCTCTCCATCACACAGTCACAGTCCCTCTCCCTCACACAGTCACAGTCACAGTCACTCTCCCTCACACAGTCACAGTCACAGTCCCTCTCCCTCACACAGTCACAGTCACAGTCACAGTCCCTCTCCCTCACACAGTCACAGTCCCTCTCCCTCACACAGTCACAGTCACAGTCGCTCTCCCTCTCCCTTACACAGTCACAGTCAAAGTCCCTCTCCCTCACACAGTCACAGTCACAGTCCCTCTCCCTCACACAGTCACAGTCACAGTCCCTCTCCCTCACACAGTCACAGTCCCTTTCCCTCACACAGTCACAGTCACAGTCCCTCTCCCTCACACAGCCACAGTCACAGTCACAGTCCCTCTCCCTCACACAGTCACAGTCACAGTCCCTCTCCCTCACACAGTCACAGTCACAGTCCCTCTCCCTCACACAGTCACAGTCCCTCTCCCTCACACAGTCACAGTCCCTCTCCCTCACACAGTCACAGTCCCTCTCCCTCACACAGTCACAGTCACAGTCTCTCTCCCTCACACAGTCACAGTCCCTCTCCCTCACACAGTCACATTCCCTCTCCCTCACACAGTCACAGTCCCTCTCCCTCACACAGTCACAGTCCCTCTCCCTCACACAGTCACAGTCCCTCTCCCTCACACAGTCACAGTCCCTCTCCCTCACACAGTCACAGTCACAGTCCCTCTCCCTCACACAGTCACAGTCACAGTCCCTCTCGCTCACACAGTCACAGTCACAGTACCTCTCCCTCACACAGTCACAATCCCTCTCCCTCACACAGTCAAAGTCACAGTCCCTCTCCCTCACACAGTCAAAGTCACAGTCCCTCTCCCTCACACAGTCACAGTCCCTCTCCCTCACACAGTCACAGTCCCTCTCCCTCACACAGTCACAGTCCCTCTCCCTCACTCAGTCACAGTCCCTCTCCCTCACACAGTCACAGTCCCTCTCCCTCACACAGTCACAGTCCCTCTCCCTCACACAGTCACAGTCCCTCTCCATCACACAGTCACTGTCACAATCCCTCTCCCTCACACAGTCACTGTCACAGTCACAGTACCTCTCCCTCACACAGTCAAAGTCACAGTCCCTCTCCCTCACAGAGTCACAGTCAAAGTCACAGTCACAGTCACAGTCCCTCTCCCTCACACAGTCACAGTCACAGTCACAGTCCCTCTCCATCACACAGTCACAGTCCCTCTCCCTCACACAGTCACAGTCACAGTCGCTCTCCCTCACACAGTCACAGTCACAGTCCCTCTCCCTCACACAGTCACAGTCACAGTCACAGTCCCTCTCCCTCACACAGTCACAGTCCCTCTCCCTCACACAGTCACAGTCCCTCTCCCTCACACAGTCACAGTCCCTCTCCCTCACACAGTCACTGTCCCTCTCCCTCACTCAGTCACAGTTCCTCTCCCTCACACAGTCACAATCCCTCTCCCTCAAACAGTCACTGTCCCTCTCCCTCACACAGTCACAGTTCCTCTCCCTCACACAGTCACAGTCCCTCTCCCTCACACAGTCATAGTCACAGTCACAGTCACAGTCCCCCTCCCTCACACAGTCACAGTCCCTCTCCCTCACACAGTCACAGTCCCTCTCCCTCACACAGGCCCTCTCCCTCACACAGTCACAGTCCCTCTCCCTCTCCCTCACACAGTCACAGTCCCTCTCCCTCACACAGTCAGAGTCACAGTCACAATCCCTCTCCCTCACACAGTCAGAGTCCCTCTCCCTCACACAGTCACAGTCCCTCTCCCTCACACTGTCACAGTCCCTCTCCCTCACACAGTCACAGTCCCTCTCCCTCACACAGTCACAGTCCCTCTCCCTCACACAGTCACAGTCCCTCTCCCTCACACAGTCACAGTCACAGTCCCTCTCCCTCACACAGTCACAGTCCCTCTCCCTCACACCGTCACAGTCCATCTCCCTCACACAGTCACAGTCCCTGTTCCTCACACAGTCACAGTCCCTCTCCCTCACACAGTCACAGTCCCTCTCCCTCACACAGTCATAGTCCCTCTCCCTCACACAGTCACAGTCACAGTCTCTCTCCCTCACACAGTCACAGTCCCTCTCCCTCACACAGTCACAGTCCCTCTCCCTCACACAGTCACAGTCCCTCTCCCTCAAACAGTCACAGTCCCTCTCCCTCACACAGTCACAGTCCCTCTCCCTCACACAGTCACAGTCCCTCTCCCTCACACAGTCACAGTCCCTCTCCCTCACACAGTCACAGTCCCTCTCCCTCACACAGTCACAGTCACAGTCCCTCTCCCTCACACAGTCACAGTCCCTCTCCCTCACATCGTCACAGTCCATCTCCCTCACACAGTCACAGTCCCTGTTCCTCACACAGTCACAGTCCCTCTCCCTCACACAGTCACAGTCCCTCTCCCTCACACAGTCATAGTCCCTCTCCCTCACACAGTCACAGTCACAGTCTCTCTCCCTCACACAGTCACAGTCCCTCTCCCTCACACAGTCACAGTCCCTCTCCCTCACACAGTCACAGTCCCTCTCCCTCAAACAGTCACAGTCCCTCTCCCTCACACAGTCACAGTCCCTCTCCCTCACACAGTCACAGTCCCTCTCCCTCACACAGTCACAGTCACAGTCCCTCTCCCTCACACAGTCACAGTCCCTCTCCCTCACACAGTCACAGTCGCTCTCCCTCACACAGTCACAGTCCCTCTCCCTCACACAGTCACAGTCACAGTCTCTCTCCCTCACACAGTCACAGTCCCTCTCCCTCACACAGTCACATTCCCTCTCCCTCACACAGTAACAGTCCCTCTCCCTCACACAGTCACAGTCCCTCTCCCTCACACAGTCACAGTCCCTCTCCCTCACACAGTCACAGTCCCTCTCCCTCACACAGTCACAGTCACAGTCCCTCTCCCTCACACAGTCACAGTCACAGTCCCTCTCGCTCACACAGTCACAGTCACAGTACCTCTCCCTCACACAGTCACAATCCCTCTCCCTCACACAGTCAAAGTCACAGTCCCTCTCCCTCACACAGTCAAAGTCACAGTCCCTCTCCCTCACACAGTCACAGTCCCTCTCCCTCACACAGTCACAGTCCCTCTCCCTCACACAGTCACAGTCCCTCTCCCTCACTCAGTCACAGTCCCTCTCCCTCACACAGTCACAGTCCCTCTCCCTCACACAGTCACAGTCCCTCTCCCTCACACAGTCACAGTCCCTCTCCATCACACAGTCACTGTCACAATCCCTCTCCCTCACACAGTCACTGTCACAGTCACAGTACCTCTCCCTCACACAGTCAAAGTCACAGTCCCTCTCCCTCACACAGTCACAGTCCCTCTCCCTCACAGAGTCACAGTCAAAGTCACAGTCACAGTCACAGTCCCTCTCCCTCACACAGTCACAGTCACAGTCACAGTCCCTCTCCATCACACAGTCACAGTCCCTCTCCCTCACACAGTCACAGTCACAGTCGCTCTCCCTCACACAGTCACAGTCACAGTCCCTCTCCCTCACACAGTCACAGTCACAGTCACAGTCCCTCTCCCTCACACAGTCACAGTCACAGTCGCTCTCCCTCTCCCTTACACAGTCACAGTCAAAGTCCCTCTCCCTCACACAGTCACAGTCACAGTCCCTCTCCCTCACACAGTCACAGTCACAGTCCCTCTCCCTCACACAGTCACAGTCCCTTTCCCTCACACAGTCACAGTCACAGTCCCTCTCCCTCACACAGCCACAGTCACAGTCACAGTCCCTCTCCCTCACACAGTCACAGTCACAGTCCCTCTCCCTCACACAGTCACAGTCACAGTCACAGTCCCTCTCCCTCATACAGTCACAGTCCCTCTCCCTCACACAGTCACAGTCACAGTCCCTCTCTCTGACACAGTCACAGTCACAGTCCCTCTCCCTCACACAGTCACAGTCACAGTCCCTCTCCCTCACAGTCACAGTCACAGTCCCTCTCCCTCACACAGTCACAGTCACAGTCCCTCTCCCTCACACAGTCACAGTCACAGTCACAGTCCCTCTCCCTCACACAGTCACAGTCACAGTCACAGTCACAGTCCCTCTCCCTCATACAGTCACAGTCCCTCTCCCTCACACAGTCACAGTCACAGTCACAGTCCCTCTCCCTCATACAGACACAGTCCCTCTCCCTCACACCGTCACAGTCCCTCTCCCTCACACAGTCACAGTCCCTCTCCCTCAACAGTCACAGTCCCTCTCCCTCACACAGTCACAGTCCCTCTCCCTCACACAGTCACAGTCCCTCTCCCTCACACAGTCACTGTCACAGTCCCTCTCTCTCACACAGTCACAGTCACAGTCCCTCTCACTCACACAGTCACAGTCACAATCCCTCTCTCTCACACAGTTACAGTCCCTCTCCCTCACACAGTCACAGTCACAGTCCCTCTCCCTCACACAGTCACAGTCACAGTCCCTCTCCCTCACACAGTCACAGTCACAGTCCCTCTCCCTCACACAGTCACAGTCCCTCTCCCTCACACAGTCACAGGCCCTCGCCCTCACACAGTAACAGTCCCTCTCCCTCACACAGTCACAGTCCCTCTCCCTCACACAGTCACAGTCCCTCGCCCTCACACAGTCACAGTCCCTCTCCCTCACACAGTCACAGTCCCTCTCCCTCACACAGTCACAGTCACAGTCCCTCTCGCTCACACAGTCACAGTCACAGTCCCTCTCCCTCACACAGTCACAGTCCCTCTCCCTCACACAGTCACAGTCCCTCTCCCTCACACAGTCACAGTCACAGTCACAGTCCCTCTCCCTCACACAGTCACAGTCACAGTCCCTCTCCCTCACACAGTCACAGTCACAGTCCCTCTCCCTCACACAGTAAGAGTCACAGTCACAGTCCCTCTCCCTCACACAGTGACAGTCACAGTCACAGTCACAGTCCCTCTCCCTCACACAGTAAGAGTCACAGTCACAGTCCCTCTCCCTCACACAGTAAGAGTCACAGTCACAGTCCCTCTCCCTCACACAGTAAGAGTCACAGTCACAGTCCGTCTCCCTCACACAGTCACAGTCACAGTCCCTCTCCCTCACACAGTCACAGTCACAGTCACAGTCCCTCTCCCTCACACAGTGACAGTCACAGTCACAGTCCCTTTCCCTCACACAGTCACAGTCACAGTCACTCTCCCTCACACAGTCACAGTCACAGTCCCTCTCCCTCACACAGTCACAGTCACAGTCCCTCTCCCTCACACCGTCACAGTCACAGTCCCTCTCCCTCACACAGTCAGTCACAGTCCCTCTCCCTCACAGAGTCACAGTCCCTCTCCCTCACACAGTCACAGTCACAGTCCCTCTCCCTCACACAGTCACAGTCACAGTCCCTCTCCCTCACACAGTCACAGTCCCTCTCCCTCACACAGTCACAGTCCCTCTCCCTCACACAGTCACAGTCCCTCTCCCTCACACAGTCACAGTCCCTCTCCCTCACACAGTCACAGTCACAGTCCCTCTCCCTCACACAGTCACAGTCCCTCTCACTCACACAGTCACAGTCCCTCTCCGTCACACAGTCACAGTCCCTCTCCCTCACAAAGTAACAGTCACAATCCCTCTCCCTCACACAGTCACAGTCACAGTCCCTCTCCCTCACACAGTCACAGTCCCTCTCCCTCACACAGTCACAGTCCCTCTCCCTCACACAGTCACAGTCATAGTCACAGTCACAGTCCCTTTCCCTCACACAGTCACAGTCCCTCTCCCTCACACAGTCACAGTCCCTCTCCCTCACACAGTCACAGTCCCACTCCCTCACACAGTCACAGTCACAGTCCCTCTCCCTCACACAGTCACAGTCCCTCTCCCTCACACAGTCACAGTCACAGTCTCTCTCCCTCACACAGTCACAGTCACAGTCCCTCTCCCTCACACAGTCCCTCACAGTCACAGTCACAGTCCCTCTCCCTCATACAGTCCCTCACAGTCACAGTCACAGTCCCTCTCCCTCACACAGTTCCTCACAGTCACAGTCCCTTTCCCTCACACAGTCACAGTCACAGTCACAGTCACAGTCCCTCTCCCTCACACAGTCACAGTCCCTCTCCCTCACACAGTCACAATCACAGTCACAGTCCCTCTCCCTCACACAGTCACAGTCACAGTCCCTCTCGCTCACACAGTCACAGTCACAGTCCCTCTCCCTCACACAGTGACAGTCCTCTACCTCACACAGTCACAGTCCCTCTCCCTCTCACAGTCAAAGTCCCTCTCCCTCACACAGTCACAGTCACAGTCACAGTCCCTCTCCCTCACACAGTCACAGTCACAGTCACAGTCCCTCTCCCTCATCCAGTCCCTCACAGTCACAGTCACAGTCCCTCTCCCTCACACAGTGCCTCACAGTCACAGTCCCTCTCCCTTACACAGTCACAGTCACAGTCACAGTCCCTCTCCCTCACACAGTCACAGTCCCTCTCCCTCACACAGTCACAATCACAGTCACAGTCCCTCTCCCTCACACAGTCACAGTCACAGTCCCTCTCGCTCACACAGTCACAGTCACAGTCCCTCTCCCTCACACAGTCACAGTCCTCTACCTCACACAGTCACAGTCACAGTCCCTCTCGCTCACACAGTCACAGTCACAGTCCCTCTCCCTCTCACAGTCAAAGTCCCTCTCCCTCACACAGTCACAGTCACAGTCCCTCTCCCTGACACAGTCACAGTCAACGTCCCTCTCCCTCACACAGTCACAGTCCCTCTCCCTCACACAGTCACAGTCACAGTCACAGTCCCTCTCCCTCACACAGTCACAGTCACAGTCACAGTCCCTCTCCCTCACACAGTCACAGTCACAGTCCCTCTCCCTCACACAGTAAGAGTCACAGTCACAGTCCCTCTCCCTCACACAGTGACAGTCACAGTCACAGTCACAGTCCCTCTCCCTCACACAGTCAGTCACAGTCCCTCTCCCTCACACAGTCACAGTCCCTCTCCCTCACACAGACACAGTCCCTCTCCCTCACAGAGTCACAGTCCCTCTCCCTCACACAGTCACCGTCACAGTCCCTCTCCCTCACAGAGTCACAGTCCCTCTCCCTCACAGAGTCACAGTCCCTCTCCCTCACAGAGTCACAGTCCCTCTCCCTCACACAGTCACCGTCACAGTCCCTCTCCCTCACAGAGTCACAGTCCCTCTCCCTCACACAGTCACCGTCACAGTCCCTCTCCCTCACACAGTCACAGTCACAGTCACTCTCCCTCACACAGTCACAGGCACAGTCACAGTCCCTCTCCCTCACACAGTCACAGTCCCTCTCCCTCACACAGTCACAGTCACAGTCACAGTCCCTCTCCCTCACACAGTCACAGTCACAGTCCCTCTCGCTCACACAGTCACAGTCACAGTCCCTCTCCCTCACGCAGTCACAGTCCCTCTCCATCACACAGTCACAGTCCCTCTCCCTCACACAGTCAAAGTCCCTCTCCCTCACACAGTCACAGTCACAGTCCCTCTCCCTCACACAGTCACAGTCACAGTCACAGTCCCTCTCCCTCACACAGTCACAGTCACAGTCCCTCTCCCTCACACAGTCACAGTCACAGTCCCTCTCCCTCACACAGTCACGGTCACAGTCCCTCTCCCTCACACAGTCACAGTCACAGTCCCTCTCCCTCACACAGTAAGAGTCACAGTCACAGTCCCTCTCCCTCACACAGTGACAGTCACAGTCACAGTCCCTCTCCCTCACACAGTAAGAGTCACAGTCACAGTCCCTCTCCCTCACACAGTCACAGTCACAGTCCCTCTCCCTCACACAGTCACAGTCACAGTCCCTCTCCCTCACACAGTAAGAGTCACAGTCACAGTCCCTCTCCCTCACACAGTGACAGTCACAGTCACAGTCCCTCTCCCTCACACAGTCACAGTCACAGTCCCTCTCCCTCACACATTCACAGTCACAGTCCCTCTCCCTCACACAGTGACATTCACAGTCACAGTCCCTCTCCCTCACACAGTCAAAGTCACAGTCACAGTCCCTCTCCCTCACACAGTCAGTCACAGTCCCTCTCCCTCACACAGACACAGCCCCTCTCCCTCACAGAGTCACAGTCCCTCTCCCTCACACAGTCACAGTCCTTCTCCCTCACACAGTCACAGTCACAATCACAGTCCCTCTCCCTCACACAGTCACAGTCCCTCTCCCTCACACAGTCACAGTCCTTCTCCCTCACACAGTCACAGTCACAATCACAGTCGCTCTCCCTCACACAGTCACAGTCAGTGTCCCTCTCCCTCAAACAGTCACAGTCACAATCACAGTCACAGTCACAGTCACAGTCCCTCTCCCTCACACAGTCACAGTCCTTCTCCCTCACACAGTCACAGTCACAGTCACAGTCCCTCTCCCTCACACAGTCACAGTCCCTCTCCCTCACACAGTCACAGTCACAGTCACAGTCCTTCTCCCTCACACAGTCACAGTCCTTCTCCCTCACACAGTCACAGTCACAGTCACAGTCCCTCTCCCTCACACAGTCACAGTCCCTCTCCCTCACACAGTCACAGTCACAGTCCCTCTCCCTCACACAGTCCCTCACAGTCACAGTCACAGTCCCTCTCCCTCACCTAGTCCCTCACAGTCACAGTCACAGTCCCTCTCCCTCACACAGTCCCTCACAGTCACAGTCCCTCTCCCTCACACAGTCACAGTCAAAGTCACAGTCCCTCTCCCTCACACAGTCACAGTCACAGTCCCTCTCCCTCACACAGTCACAGTCACATTCACAGTCCCTCTCCCTCACACAGTCACAGTCACAGTCCCTCTCCCTCACACAGTCACAGTCAAAGTCCCTCTCCCTCACATAGTCACAGTCCCTCTCCCTCACACAGTGACAGTCACAGTCACAGTCACAGTCCCTCTCCCTCACACAGTCACAGTCACAGTCACAGTCCCTCTCCCTCACACAGTCAGTCACAGTCCCTCTCCCTCACACAGTCACATTCCCTCTCCCTCACACAGTCACAGTCCCTCTCCCTCACACAGTCACAGTCTCTCTCCCTCACACAGTCACAGTCACAGTCCCTCTCCCTCACACAGTCCCTCACAGTCACAGTCACAGTCCCTCTCCCTCATACAGTCCCTCACAGTCACAGTCACAGTCCCTCTCCCTCACACAGTGCCTCACAGTCACAGTCCCTTTCCCTCACACAGTCACAGTCACAGTCACAGTCACAGTCCCTCTCCCTCACACAGTCACAGTCCCTCTCCCTCACACAGTCACAATCACAGTCACAGTCCCTCTCCCTCACACAGTCACAGTCACAGTCCCTCTCGCTCACACAGTCACAGTCACAGTCCCTCTCCCTCACACAGTGACAGTCCTCTACCTCACACAGTCACAGTCCCTCTCCCTCTCACAGTCAAAGTCCCTCTCCCTCACACAGTCACAGTCACAGTCACAGTCCCTCTCCCTCACACAGTCACAGTCACAGTCACAGTCCCTCTCCCTCATACAGTCCCTCACAGTCACAGTCACAGTCCCTCTCCCTCACACAGTGCCTCACAGTCACAGTCCCTCTCCCTTACACAGTCACAGTCACAGTCACAGTCCCTCTCCCTCACACAGTCACAGTCCCTCTCCCTCACACAGTCACAATCACAGTCACAGTCCCTCTCCCTCACACAGTCACAGTCACAGTCCCTCTCGCTCACACAGTCACAGTCACAGTCCCTCTCCCTCACACAGTCACAGTCCTCTACCTCACACAGTCACAGTCACAGTCCCTCTCGCTCACACAGTCACAGTCCCTCTCCCTCTCACAGTCAAAGTCCCTCTCCCTCACACAGTCACAGTCACAGTCCCTCTCCCTGACACAGTCACAGTCACAGTCAACGTCCCTCTCCCTCACACAGTCACAGTCCCTCTCCCTCACACAGTCACAGTCACAGTCACAGTCCCTCTCCCTCACACAGTCACAGTCACAGTCACAGTCCCTCTCCCTCACACAGTCACAGTCACAGTCCCTCTCCCTCACACAGTAAGAGTCACAGTCACAGTCCCTCTCCCTCACACAGTGACAGTCACAGTCACAGTCACAGTCCCTCTCCCTCACACAGTCAGTCACAGTCCCTCTCCCTCACACAGTCACAGTCCCTCTCCCTCACACAGACACAGTCCCTCTCCCTCACAGAGTCACAGTCCCTCTCCCTCACACAGTCACAGTCACAGTCCCTCTCTCTGACACAGTCACAGTCACAGTCCCTCTCCCTCACACAGTCACAGTCACAGTCCCTCTCCCTCACAGTCACAGTCACAGTCCCTCTCCCTCACACAGTCACAGTCACAGTCCCTCTCCCTCACACAGTCACAGTCACAGTCACAGTCCCTCTCCCTCACACAGTCACAGTCACAGTCACAGTCCCTCTCCCTCATACAGTCACAGTCCCTCTCCCTCACACAGTCACAGTCACAGTCACAGTCCCTCTCCCTCATACAGACACAGTCCCTCTCCCTCACACCGTCACAGTCCCTCTCCCTCACACAGTCACAGTCCCTCTCCCTCAACAGTCACAGTCCCTCTCCCTCACACAGTCACAGTCCCTCTCCCTCACACAGTCACAGTCCCTCTCCCTCACACAGTCACTGTCACAGTCCCTCTCTCTCACACAGTCACAGTCACAGTCCCTCTCCCTCAAACAGTCACAGTCACAGTCCCTCTAACTCACACAGTCACAGTCACAATCCCTCTCTCTCACACAGTTACAGTCCCTCTCCCTCACACAGTCACAGTCACAGTCCCTCTCCCTCACACAGTCACAGTCACAGTCCCTCTCCCTCACACAGTCACAGTCACAGTCCCTCTCCCTCACACAGTCACAGTCCCTCTCCCTCACACAGTCACAGTCCCTCGCCCTCACACAGTCACAGTCCCTCTCCCTCACACAGTCACAGTCCCTCTCCCTCACACAGTCACAGTCCCTCTCCCTCACACAGTCACAGTCCCTCGCCCTCACACAGTCACAGTCCCTCTCCCTCACACAGTCACAGTCCCTCTCCCTCACACAGTCACAGTCACAGTCCCTCTCGCTCACACAGTCACAGTCACAGTCCCTCTCCCTCACACAGTCACAGTCCCTCTCCCTCACACAGTCACAGTCCCTCTCCCTCACACAGTCACAGTCACAGTCACAGTCCCTCTCCCTCACACAGTCACAGTCACAGTCCCTCTCCCTCACACAGTCACAGTCACAGTCCATCTCCCTCACACAGTAAGAGTCACAGTCACAGTCCCTCTCCCTCACACAGTGACAGTCACAGTCACAGTCACAGTCCCTCTCCCTCACACAGTAAGAGTCACAGTCACAGTCCCTCTCCCTCACACAGTAAGAGTCACAGTCACAGTCCCTCTCCCTCACACAGTAAGAGTCACAGTCACAGTCCGTCTCCCTCACACAGTCACAGTCACAGTCCCTCTCCCTCACACAGTCACAGTCACAGTCACAGTCCCTCTCCCTCACACAGTGACAGTCACAGTCACAGTCCCTTTCCCTCACACAGTCACAGTCACAGTCACTCTCCCTCACACAGTCACAGTCACAGTCCCTCTCCCTCACACAGTCACAGTCACAGTCCCTCTCCCTCACACCGTCACAGTCACAGTCCCTCTCCCTCACACAGTCAGTCACAGTCCCTCTCCCTCACAGAGTCACAGTCCCTCTCCCTCACACTGTCACAGTCACAGTCCCTCTCCCTCACACAGTCACAGTCACAGTCACAGTCCCTCTCCCTCACACAGTCACAGTCACAGTCCCTCTCCCTCACACAGTCACAGTCCCTCTCCCTCACACAGTCACAGTCCCTCTCCCTCACACAGTCACAGTCCCTCTCCCTCACACAGTCACAGTCCCTCTCCCTCACACAGTCACAGTCACAGTCCCTCTCCCTCACACAGTCACAGTCCCTCTCACTCACACAGTCACAGTCCCTCTCCGTCACACAGTCACAGTCCCTCTCCCTCACAAAGTAACAGTCACAATCCCTCTCCCTCACACAGTCACAGTCACAGTCCCTCTCGCTCACACAGTCACAGTCACAGTCCCTCTCCCTCACACAGTCACAGTCCCTCTCCCTCACACAGTCACAGTCCCTCTCCCTCACACAGTCACAGTCACAGTCACAGTCCCTCTCCCTCACACAGTCACAGTCACAGTCCCTCTCCCTCACACAGTCACAGTCACAGTCCCTCTCCCTCACACAGTAAGAGTCACAGTCACAGTCCCTCTCCCTCACACAGTGACAGTCACAGTCACAGTCACAGTCCCTCTCCCTCACACATAAGAGTCACAGTCACAGTCCCTCTCCCTCACACAGTAAGAGTCACAGTCACAGTCCCTCTCCCTCACACAGTAAGAGTCACAGTCACAGTCCGTCTCCCTCACACAGTCACAGTCACAGTCCCTCTCCCTCACACAGTCACAGTCACAGTCACAGTCCCTCTCCCTCACACAGTGACAGTCACAGTCACAGTCCCTTTCCCTCACACAGTCACAGTCACAGTCACTCTCCCTCACACAGTCACAGTCACAGTCCCTCTCCCTCACACAGTCACAGTCACAGTCCCTCTCCCTCACACCGTCACAGTCACAGTCCCTCTCCCTCACACAGTCAGTCACAGTCCCTCTCCCTCACAGAGTCACAGTCCCTCTCCCTCACACAGTCACAGTCACAGTCCCTCTCCCTCACACAGTCACAGTCACAGTCCCTCTCCCTCACACAGTCACAGTCCCTCTCCCTCACACAGTCACAGTCCCTCTCCCTCACACAGTCACAGTCCCTCTCCCTCACACAGTCACAGTCCCTCTCCCTCACACAGTCACAGTCACAGTCCCTCTCCCTCACACAGTCACAGTCCCTCTCACTCACACAGTCACAGTCCCTCTCCGTCACACAGTCACAGTCCCTCTCCCTCACAAAGTAACAGTCACAATCCCTCTCCCTCACACAGTCACAGTCACAGTCCCTCTCCCTCACACAGTCACAGTCCCTCTCCCTCACACAGTCACAGTCCCTCTCCCTCACACAGTCACAGTCATAGTCACAGTCACAGTCCCTTTCCCTCACACAGTCACAGTCCCTCTCCCTCACACAGTCACAGTCCCTCTCCCTCACACAGTCACAGTCCCACTCCCTCACACAGTCACAGTCACAGTCCCTCTCCCTCACACAGTCACAGTCCCTCTCCCTCACACAGTCACAGTCACAGTCTCTCTCCCTCACACAGTCACAGTCACAGTCCCTCTCCCTCACACAGTCCCTCACAGTCACAGTCACAGTCCCTCTCCCTCATACAGTCCCTCACAGTCACAGTCACAGTCCCTCTCCCTCACACAGTTCCTCACAGTCACAGTCCCTTTCCCTCACACAGTCACAGTCACAGTCACAGTCCCTCTCCCTCACACAGTCACAGTCCCTCTCCCTCACACAGTCACAATCACAGTCACAGTCCCTCTCCCTCACACAGTCACAGTCACAGTCCCTCTCGCTCACACAGTCACAGTCACAGTCCCTCTCCCTCACACAGTGACAGTCCTCTACCTCACACAGTCACAGTCCCTCTCCCTCTCACAGTCAAAGTCCCTCTCCCTCACACAGTCACAGTCACAGTCACAGTCCCTCTCCCTCACACAGTCACAGTCACAGTCACAGTCCCTCTCCCTCATCCAGTCCCTCACAGTCACAGTCACAGTCCCTCTCCCTCACACAGTGCCTCACAGTCACAGTCCCTCTCCCTTACACAGTCACAGTCACAGTCACAGTCCCTCTCCCTCACACAGTCACAGTCCCTCTCCCTCACACAGTCACAATCACAGTCACAGTCCCTCTCCCTCACACAGTCACAGTCACAGTCCCTCTCGCTCACACAGTCACAGTCACAGTCCCTCTCCCTCACACAGTCACAGTCCTCTACCTCACACAGTCACAGTCACAGTCCCTCTCGCTCACACAGTCACAGTCACAGTCCCTCTCCCTCTCACAGTCAAAGTCCCTCTCCCTCACACAGTCACAGTCACAGTCCCTCTCCCTGACACAGTCACAGTCACAGTCAACGTCCCTCTCCCTCACACAGTCACAGTCCCTCTCCCTCACACAGTCACAGTCACAGTCACAGTCCCTCTCCCTCACACAGTCACAGTCACAGTCACAGTCCCTCTCCCTCACACAGTCACAGTCACAGTCCCTCTCCCTCACACAGTAAGAGTCACAGTCACAGTCCCTCTCCCTCACACAGTGACAGTCACAGTCACAGTCACAGTCCCTCTCCCTCACACAGTCAGTCACAGTCCCTCTCCCTCACACAGTCACAGTCCCTCTCCCTCACACAGACACAGTCCCTCTCCCTCACAGAGTCACAGTCCCTCTCCCTCACACAGTCACAGTCACAGTCCCTCTCTCTGACACAGTCACAGTCACAGTCCCTCTCCCTCACACAGTCACAGTCACAGTCCCTCTCCCTCACAGTCACAGTCACAGTCCCTCTCCCTCACACAGTCACAGTCACAGTCCCTCTCCCTCACACAGTCACAGTCACAGTCACAGTCCCTCTCCCTCACACAGTCACAGTCACAGTCACAGTCCCTCTCCCTCATACAGTCACAGTCCCTCTCCCTCACACAGTCACAGTCACAGTCCCTCTCCCTCATACAGACACAGTCCCTCTCCCTCACACCGCCACAGTCCCTCTCCCTCACACAGTCACAGTCCCTCTCCCTCAACAGTCACAGTCCCTCTCCCTCACACAGTCACAGTCCCTCTCCCTCACACAGTCACAGTCCCTCTCCCTCACACAGTCACTGTCACAGTCCCTCTCTCTCACACAGTCACAGTCACAGTCCCTCTCCCTCAAACAGTCACAGTCACAGTCCCTCTAACTCACACAGTCACAGTCACAATCCCTCTCTCTCACACAGTTACAGTCCCTCTCCCTCACACAGTCACAGTCACAGTCCCTCTCCCTCACACAGTCACAGTCACAGTCCCTCTCCCTCACACAGTCACAGTCACAGTCCCTCTCCCTCACACAGTCACAGTCCCTCTCCCTCACACAGTCACAGTCCCTCGCCCTCACACAGTCACAGTCCCTCTCCCTCACACAGTCACAGTCCCTCTCCCTCACACAGTCACAGTCCCTCTCCCTCACACAGTCACAGTCCCTCGCCCTCACACAGTCACAGTCCCTCTCCCTCACACAGTCACAGTCCCTCTCCCTCACACAGTCACAGTCACAGTCCCTCTCGCTCACACAGTCACAGTCACAGTCCCTCTCCCTCACACAGTCACAGTCCCTCTCCCTCACACAGTCACAGTCCCTCTCCCTCACACAGTCACAGTCACAGTCACAGTACCTCTCCCTCACACAGTCACAGTCACAGTCCCTCTCCCTCACACAGTCACAGTCACAGTCCATCTCCCTCACACAGTAAGAGTCACAGTCACAGTCCCTCTCCCTCACACAGTGACAGTCACAGTCACAGTCACAGTCCCTCTCCCTCACACAGTAAGAGTCACAGTCACAGTCCCTCTCCCTCACACAGTAAGAGTCACAGTCACAGTCCCTCTCCCTCACACAGTAAGAGTCACAGTCACAGTCCGTCTCCCTCACACAGTCACAGTCACAGTCCCTCTCCCTCACACAGTCACAGTCACAGTCACAGTCCCTCTCCCTCACACAGTGACAGTCACAGTCACAGTCCCTTTCCCTCACACAGTCACAGTCACAGTCACTCTCCCTCACACAGTCACAGTCACAGTCCCTCTCCCTCACACAGTCACAGTCACAGTCCCTCTCCCTCACACCGTCACAGTCACAGTCCCTCTCCCTCACACAGTCAGTCACAGTCCCTCTCCCTCACAGAGTCACAGTCCCTCTCCCTCACACTGTCACAGTCACAGTCCCTCTCCCTCACACAGTCACAGTCACAGTCACAGTCCCTCTCCCTCACACAGTCACAGTCACAGTCCCTCTCCCTCACACAGTCACAGTCCCTCTCCCTCACACAGTCACAGTCCCTCTCCCTCACACAGTCACAGTCCCTCTCCCTCACACAGTCACAGTCCCTCTCCCTCACACAGTCACAGTCACAGTCCCTCTCCCTCACACAGTCACAGTCCCTCTCACTCACACAGTCACAGTCCCTCTCCGTCACACAGTCACAGTCCCTCTCCCTCACAAAGTAACAGTCACAATCCCTCTCCCTCACACAGTCACAGTCACAGTCCCTCTCCCTCACACAGTCACAGTCCCTCTCCCTCACACAGTCACAGTCCCTCTCCCTCACACAGTCACAGTCATAGTCACAGTCCCTTTCCCTCACACAGTCACAGTCCCTCTCCCTCACACAGTCACAGTCCCTCTCCCTCACACAGTCACAGTCCCTCTCCCTCACACAGTCACAGTCACAGTCCCTCTCCCTCACACAGTCACAGTCCCTCTCCCTCACACAGTCACAGTCACAGTCTCTCTCCCTCACACAGTCACAGTCACAGTCCCTCTCCCTCACACAGTCCCTCACAGTCACAGTCACAGTCCCTCTCCCTCACACAGTGCCTCACAGTCACAGTCCCTTTCCCTCACACAGTCACAGTCACAGTCACAGTCACAGTCCCTCTCCCTCACACAGTCACAGTCCCTCTCCCTCACACAGTCACAATCACAGTCACAGTCCCTCTCCCTCACACAGTCACAGTCACAGTCCCTCTCGCTCACACAGTCACAGTCACAGTCCCTCTCCCTCACACAGTGACAGTCCTCTACCTCACACAGTCACAGTCCCTCTCCCTCTCACAGTCAAAGTCCCTCTCCCTCACACAGTCACAGTCACAGTCACAGTCCCTCTCCCTCACACAGTCACAGTCACAGTCACAGTCCCTCTCCCTCATACAGTCCCTCACAGTCACAGTCACAGTCCCTCTCCCTCACACAGTGCCTCACAGTCACAGTCCCTCTCCCTTACACAGTCACAGTCACAGTCCCTCTCCCTCACACAGTCACAGTCCCTCTCCCTCACACAGTCACAATCACAGTCACAGTCCCTCTCCCTCACACAGTCACAGTCACAGTCCCTCTCGCTCACACAGTCACAGTCACAGTCCCTCTCCCTCACACAGTCACAGTCCTCTACCTCACACAGTCACAGTCACAGTCCCTCTCGCTCACACAGTCACAGTCACAGTCCCTCTCCCTCTCACAGTCAAAGTCCCTCTCCCTCACACAGTCACAGTCACAGTCCCTCTCCCTGACACAGTCACAGTCACAGTCAACGTCCCTCTCCCTCACACAGTCACAGTCCCTCTCCCTCACACAGTCACAGTCACAGTCACAGTCCCTCTCCCTCACACAGTCACAGTCACAGTCACAGTCCCTCTCCCTCACACAGTCACAGTCACAGTCCCTCTCCCTCACACAGTAAGAGTCACAGTCACAGTCCCTCTCCCTCACACAGTGACAGTCACAGTCACAGTCACAGTCCCTCTCCCTCACACAGTCAGTCACAGTCCCTCTCCCTCACACAGTCACAGTCCCTCTCCCTCACACAGACACAGTCCCTCTCCCTCACAGAGTCACAGTTCTCTCCCTCACACAGTCACCATCACAGTCCCTCTCCCTCACAGAGTCACAGTCCCTCTCCCTCACAGAGTCACAGTCCCTCTCCCTCACAGAGTCACAGTCCCTCTCCCTCACACAGTCACCGTCACAGTCCCTCTCCCTCACAGAGTCACAGTCCCTCTCCCTCACACAGTCACCGTCACAGTCCCTCTCCCTCACACAGTCACAGTCACAGTCACAGTCACAGTCACTCTCCCTCACACAGTCACAGGCACAGTCACAGTCCCTCTCCCTCACACAGTCACAGTCCCTCTCCCTCACACAGTCACAGTCACAGTCACAGTCCCTCTCCCTCACACAGTCACAGTCACAGTCCCTCTCGCTCACACAGTCACAGTCACAGTCCCTCTCCCTCACGCAGTCACAGTCCCTCTCCATCACACAGTCACAGTCCCTCTCCCTCACACAGTCAAAGTCCCTCTCCCTCACACAGTCACAGTCACAGTCCCTCTCCCTCACACAGTCACAGTCACAGTCCCTCTCCCTCACACAGTCACAGTCACAGTCCCTCTCCCTCACACAGTCACAGTCACAGTCCCTCTCCCTCACACAGTCACGGTCACAGTCCCTCTCCCTCACACAGTCACAGTCACAGTCCCTCTCCCTCACACAGTAAGAGTCACAGTCACAGTCCCTCTCCCTCACACAGTGACAGTCACAGTCACAGTCCCTCTCCCTCACACAGTAAGAGTCACAGTCACAGTCCCTCTCCCTCACACAGTGACAGTCACAGTCCCTCTCCCTCACACAGTCACAGTCACAGTCACAGTCCCTCTCCCTCACACAGTAAGAGTCACAGTCACAGTCCCTCTCCCTCACACAGTGACAGTCACAGTCACAGTCCCTCTCCCTCACACAGTCACAGTCACAGTCCCTCTCCCTCACACATTCACAGTCACAGTCCCTCTCCCTCACACAGTGACAGTCACAGTCACAGTCCCTCTCCCTCACACAGTCAAAGTCACAGTCACAGTCCCTCTCCCTCACACAGTCAGTCACAGTCCCTCTCCCTCACACAGACACAGCCCCTCTCCCTCACAGAGTCACAGTCCCTCTCCCTCACACAGTCACAGTCCTTCTCCCTCACACAGTCACAGTCACAATCACAGTCCCTCTCCCTCACACAGTCACAGTCCCTCTCCCTCACACAGTCACAGTCCTTCTCCCTCACACAGTCACAGTCACAATCACAGTCGCTCTCCCTCACACATTCACAGTCAGTGTCCCTCTCCCTCAAACAGTCACAGTCACAATCACAGTCACAGTCACAGTCACAGTCCCTCTCCCTCACACAGTCACAGTCCTTCTCCCTCACACAGTCACAGTCACAGTCACAGTCCCTCTCCCTCACACAGTAACAGTCCCTCTCCCTCACACAGTCACAGTCACAGTCACAGTCCTTCTCCCTCACACAGTCACAGTCCTTCTCCCTCACACAGTCACAGTCACAGTCACAGTCCCTCTCCCTCACACAGTCACAGTCCCTCTCCCTCACACAGTCACAGTCACAGTCCCTCTCCCTCACACAGTCCCTCACAGTCACAGTCACAGTCCCTCTCCCTCACCTAGTCCCTCACAGTCACAGTCACAGTCCCTCTCCCTCACACAGTCCCTCACAGTCACAGTCCCTCTCCCTCACACAGTCACAGTCAAAGTCACAGTCCCTCTCCCTCACACAGTCACAGTCACAGTCCCTCTCCCTCACACAGTCACAGTCACATTCACAGTCCCTCTCCCTCACACAGTCACAGTCACAGTCCCTCTCCCTCACACAGTCACAGTCACAGTCCCTCTCCCTCACATAGTCACAGTCCCTCTCCCTCACACAGTGACAGTCACAGTCACAGTCACAGTCCCTCTCCCTCACACAGTCACAGTCACAGTCACAGTCCCTCTCCCTCACACAGTCAGTCACAGTCCCTCTCCCTCACACAGTCACATTCCCTCTCCCTCACACAGTCACAGTCCCTCTCCCTCACACAGTCACAGTCACAGTCTCTCTCCCTCACACAGTCACAGTCACAGTCCCTCTCCCTCACACAGTCCCTCACAGTCACAGTCACAGTCCCTCTCCCTCATACAGTCCCTCACAGTCACAGTCACAGTCCCTCTCCCTCACACAGTGCCTCACAGTCACAGTCCCTTTCCCTCACACAGTCACAGTCACAGTCACAGTCACAGTCCCTCTCCCTCACACAGTCACAGTCCCTCTCCCTCACACAGTCACAATCACAGTCACAGTCCCTCTCCCTCACACAGTCACAGTCACAGTCCCTCTCGCTCACACAGTCACAGTCACTGTCCCTCTCCCTCACACAGTGACAGTCCTCTACCTCACACAGTCACAGTCCCTCTCCCTCTCACAGTCAAAGTCCCTCTCCCTCACACAGCCACAGTCACAGTCCCTCTCCCTCACACAGTCACAGTCACAGTCACAGTCCCTCTCCCTCACACAGTCACAGTCCCTCTCCCTCACACAGTCACAATCACAGTCACAGTCCCTCTCCCTCACACAGTCACAGTCACAGTCCCTCTCGCTCACACAGTCACAGTCACAGTCCCTCTCCCTCACACAGTGCCTCACAGTCACAGTCCCTCTCCCTCACACAGTGCCTCACAGTCACAGTCCCTCTCCCTTACACAGTCACAGTCACAGTCACAGTCCCTCTCCCTCACACAGTCACAGTCCCTCTCCCTCACACAGTCACAATCACAGTCACAGTCCCTCTCCCTCACACAGTCACAGTCACAGTCCCTCTCGCTCACACAGTCACAGTCAAAGTCCCTCTCCCTCACACAGTCACAGTCCTCTACCTCACACAGTCACAGTCACAGTCCCTCTCGCTCACACAGTCACAGTCACAGTCCCTCTCCCTCTCACAGTCAAAGTCCCTCTCCCTCACACAGTCACAGTCACAGTCCCTCTCCCTGACACAGTCACAGTCACAGTCAACGTCCCTCTCCCTCACACAGTCACAGTCCCTCTCCCTCACACAGTCACAGTCACAGTCACAGTCCCTCTCCCTCACATAGTCACAGTCACAGTCACAGTCCCTCTCCCTCACACAGTCACAGTCACAGTCCCTCTCCCTCACACAGTAAGAGTCACAGTCACAGTCCCTCTCCCTCACACAGTGACAGTCACAGTCACAGTCACAGTCCCTCTCCCTCACACAGTCAGTCACAGTCCCTCTCCCTCACACAGTCACAGTCCCTCTCCCTCACACAGACACAGTCCCTCTCCCTCACAGAGTCACAGTCCCTCTCCCTCACACAGTCACCGTCACAGTCCCTCTCCCTCACAGAGTCACAGTCCCTCTCCCTCACAGAGTCACAGTCCCTCTCCCTCACAGAGTCACAGTCCCTCTCCCTCACACAGTCACCGTCACAGTCCCTCTCCCTCAAAGAGTCACAGACCCTCTCCCTCACACAGTCACCGTCACAGTCCCTCTCCCTCACACAGTCACAGTCACAGTCACTCTCCCTCACACAGTCACAGGCACAGTCACAGTCCCTCTCCCTCACACAGTCACAGTCCCTCTCCCTCACACAGTCACAGTCACAGTCACAGTCCCTCTCCCTCACACAGTCACAGTCACAGTCCCTCTCGCTCACACAGTCACAGTCACAGTCCCTCTCCCTCACGCAGTCACAGTCCCTCTCCATCACACAGTCACAGTCCCTCTCCCTCACACAGTCAAAGTCCCTCTCCCTCACACAGTCACAGTCACAGTCCCTCTCCCTCACACAGTCACAGTCACAGTCACAGTCCCTCTCCCTCACACAGTCACAGTCACAGTCCCTCTCCCTCACACAGTCACAGTCACAGTCCCTCTCCCTCACACAGTCACGGTCACAGTCCCTCTCCCTCACACAGTCACAGTCACAGTCCCTCTCCCTCACACAGTAAGAGTCACAGTCACAGTCCCTCTCCCTCACACAGTGACAGTCACAGTCACAGTCCCTCTCCCTCACACAGTAAGAGTCACAGTCACAGTCCCTCTCCCTCACACAGTGACAGTCACAGTCCCTCTCCCTCACACAGTCACAGTCACAGTCACAGTCCCTCTCCCTCACACAGTAAGAGTCACAGTCACAGTCCCTCTCCCTCACACAGTGACAGTCACAGTCACAGTCCCTCTCCCTCACACAGTCACAGTCACAGTCCCTCTCCCTCACACATTCACAGTCACAGTCCCTCTCCCTCACACAGTGACAGTCACAGTCACAGTCCCTCTCCCTCACACAGTCAAAGTCACAGTCACAGTCCCTCTCCCTCACACAGTCAGTCACAGTCCCTCTCCCTCACACAGACACAGCCCCTCTCCCTCACAGAGTCACAGTCCCTCTCCCTCACACAGTCACAGTCCTTCTCCCTCACACAGTCACAGTCACAATCACAGTCCATCTCCCTCACACAGTCACAGTCCCTCTCCCTCACACAGTCACAGTCCTTCTCCCTCACACAGTCACAGTCACAATCACAGTCGCTCTCCCTCACACAGTCACAGTCAGTGTCCCTCTCCCTCAAACAGTCACAGTCACAATCACAGTCACAGTCACAGTCACAGTCCCTCTCCCTCACGCAGTCACAGTCCCTCTCCCTCACACAGTCACAGTCACAGTCACAGTCCTTCTCCCTCACACAGTCACAGTCCTTCTCCCTCACACAGTCACAGTCACAGTCACAGTCCCTCTCCCTCACACAGTCACAGTCCCTCTCCCTCACACAGTCACAGTCACAGTCCCTCTCCCTCACACAGTCCCTCACAGTCACAGTCACAGTCCCTCTCCCTCACCTAGTCCCTCACAGTCACAGTCACAGTCCCTCTCCCTCACACAGTCCCTCACAGTCACAGTCCCTCTCCCTCACACAGTCACAGTCAAAGTCACAGTCCCTCTCCCTCACACAGTCACAGTCACAGTCCCTCTCCCTCACACAGTCACAGTCACATTCACAGTCCCTCTCCCTCACACAGTCACAGTCACAGTCCCTCTCCCTCACACAGTCACAGTCACAGTCCCTCTCCCTCACATAGTCACAGTCCCTCTCCCTCACACAGTGACAGTCACAGTCACAGTCACAGTCCCTCTCCCTCACACAGTCACAGTCACAGTCACAGTCCCTCTCCCTCACACAGTCAGTCACAGTCCCTCTCCCTCACACAGTCACATTCCCTCTCCCTCACACAGACACAGTCCCTCTCCCTCACAGAGTCACAGTCCCTCTCCCTCACACAGTCACAGTCCTTCTCCCTCACACAGTCACAGTCCCTCTCCCTCACACAGTCACAGTCCCTCACCCTCACACACTCACAGTCACAGTCCCTCTCCCTCACACAGTGCCTCACAGTCACAGTCACAGTCCCTCTCCCTCACACAGTCCCTCACAGTCACAGTCACAGGCACAGTCCCTCTCCCTCACACAGTGCCTCACAGTCACAGTCACAGTCCCTCTCCCTCACACAGTCCCTCACAGTCACAGTCACAGTCCCTCTCCCTCACACAGTCCCTCACAGTCACAGTCACAGTCCCTCTCCCTCACACAGTCACAGTCACAGTCCCTCTCCCTCACATAGTCACAGTCCCTCTCCCTCACACAGTCACAGTCCCTCTCCCTCACACACTCACAGTCACAGTCCCTCTCCCTCACACAGTCCCTCACAGTCACAGTCACAGGCACAGTCCCTCTCCCTCACACAGTGCCTCACAGTCACAGTCACAGTCCCTCTCCCTCACACAGTCCCTCACAGTCACAGTCCCTCTCCCTCACACAGTCCCTCACAGTCACAGTCCCTCTCCCTCACACAGTCACAGTCACAGTCCCTCTCCCTCACACAGTGCCTCACAGTCACAGTCACAGTCCCTCTCCCTCACACAGTCACAGTCACAGTCACAGTCCCTCTCCCTCACACAGTCACAGTCCCTCTCCCTCACACAGTCACAGTCCCTCGCCCTCACACAGTCACAGTCCCTCTCCCTCAAACAGTCACAGTCCCTCTCCCTCACACAGTCACAATCACAGTCACAGTCCCTCTCCCTCACACAGTCACAGTCACAGTCCCTCTCGCTCACACAGTCACAGTCACATTCCCTCTCCCTCACACAGTCACAGTCCCTCTCCCTCACACAGTCACAGTCCTTCTCCCTCACACAGTCACAGTCACAATCACAGTCCCTCTCCCTCACACAGTCACAGTCCCTCTCCATCACACAGTCACAGTCCTTCTCCCTCACACAGTCACAGTCACAATCACAGTCGCTCTCCCTCACACAGTCACAGTCAGTGTCCCTCTCCCTCAAACAGTCACAGTCACAATCACAGTCACAGTCACAGTCCCTCTCCCTCACACAGTCACAGTCCTTCTCCCTCACACAGTCACAGTCACAGTCACAGTCCCTCTCCCTCACACAGTCACAGTCCCTCTCCCTCACACAGTCACAGTCACAGTCACAGTCCTTCTCCCTCACACAGTCACAGTCCTTCTCCCTCACACAGTCACAGTCACAGTCACAGTCCCTCTCCCTCACACAGTCACAGTCACAGTCACAATCCCTCTCCCTCACACAGTCACACTCCCTCTCCCTCACACAGTCACAGTCCCTCTCCCTCACACAGTCACAGTCCCTCTCCCTCACACAGTCACAGTCACAGTCCCTCTCCCTCACACAGTCACAGTCACAGTCCCTCTCCCTCACACAGTCACAGTCCCTCTCCCTCACACAGTCACAGTCCCTCGCCCTCACACAGTCACAGTCCCTCTCCCTCACACAGTCACAGTCCCTCTCCCTCACACAGTCACAGTCCCTCTCCCTCACACAGTCACAGTCCCTCGCCCTCACACAGTCACAGTCCCTCTCCCTCACACAGTCACAGTCCCTCTCCCTCACACAGTCACAGTCACAGTCCCTCTCGCTCACACAGTCACAGTCACAGTCCCTCTCCCTCACACAGTCACAGTCCCTCTCCCTCATACAGTCACAGTCCCTCTCCCTCACACAGTCACAGTCACAGTCACAGTCCCTCTCCCTCACACAGTCACAGTCACAGTCCCTCTCCCTCACACAGTCACAGTCACAGTCCCTCTCCCTCACACAGTCACAGTCACAGTCCCTCTCCCTCACACAGTAAGAGTCACAGTCACAGTCCCTCTCCCTCACACAGTGACAGTCACAGTCACAGTCACAGTCCCTCTCCCTCACACAGTAAGAGTCACAGTCACAGTCCCTCTCCCTCACACAGTAAGAGTCACAGTCACAGTCCCTCTCCCTCACACAGTAAGAGTCACAGTCACAGTCTGTCTCCCTCACACAGTCACAGTCACAGTCCCTCTCCCTCACACAGTCACAGTCACAGTCACAGTCCCTCTCCCTCACACAGTGACAGTCACAGTCACAGTCCCTCTCCCTCACATAGTCACAGTCACAGTCACTCTCCCTCACACAGTCACAGTCACAGTCCCTCTCCCTCACACAGTCACAGTCACAGTCCCTCTCCCTCACACCGTCACAGTCACAGTCCCTCTCCCTCACACAGTCAGTCACAGTCCCTCTCCCTCACAGAGTCACAGTCCCTCTCCCTCACACAGTCACAGTCACAGTCCCTCTCCCTCACACAGTCACAGTCACAGTCACAGTCCCTCTCCCTCACACAGTCACAGTCACAGTCCCTCTCCCTCACACAGTCACAGTCCCTCTCACTCACACAGTCACAGTCCCTCTCCCTCACACAGTCACAGTCCCTCTCCCTCACACAGTCACAGTCCCTCTCCCTCACACAGTCACAGTCACAGTCCCTCTCCCTCACACAGTCACAGTCCCTCTCACTCACACAGTCACAGTCCCTCTCCCTCACACAGTCACAGTCCCTCTCCCTCACAAAGTAACAGTCACAATCCCTCTCCCTCACACAGTCACAGTCACAGTCCCTCTCCCTCACACAGTCACAGTCCCTCTCCCTCACACAGTCACAGTCATAGTCACAGTCACAGTCCCTTTCCCTCACACAGTCACAGTCCCTCTCCCTCACACTTTCACAGTCCCTCTCCCTCACACAGTCACAGTCCCTCTCCCTCACACAGTCACAGTCCCTCTCCCTCACACAGTCACAGTCACAGTCTCTTTCCCTCACACAGTCACAGTCCCTCTCCCTCACACAGTCCCTCACAGTCACAGTCACAGTCCCTCTCCCTCATACAGTCCCTCACAGTCACAGTCACAGTCCCTCTCCCTCACACAGTGCCTCACAGTCACAGTCCCTCTCCCTCACACAGTCACAGTCACAGTCACAGTCCCTCTCCCTCACACAGTCACAGTCCCTCTCCCTCACACAGTCACAATCACAGTCACAGTCCCTCTCCCTCACACAGTCACAGTCACAGTCCCTCTCGCTCACACAGTCACAGTCACAGTCCCTCTCCCTCACACAGTGACAGTCCTCTACCTCACACAGTCACAGTCCCTCTCCCTCTCACAGTCAAAGTCCCTCTCCCTCACACAGTCACAGTCACAGTCACAGTCCCTCTCCCTCACACAGTCACAGTCACAGTCCCTCTCCCTCATACAGTCCCTCACAGTCACAGTCACAGTCCCTCTCCCTCACACAGTGCCTCACAGTCACAGTCCCTCTCCCTCACACAATCACAATCACAGTCACAGTCCCTCTCCCTCACACAGTCACAGTCACAGTCCCTCTCGCTCACACAGTCACAGTCACAGTCCCTCTCCCTCACACAGTCACAGTCCTCTACCTCACACAGTCACAGTCACAGTCCCTCTCGCTCACACAGTCACAGTCACAGTCCCTCTCCCTCTCACAGTCAAAGTCCCTCTCCCTCACACAGTCACAGTCACAGTCCCTCTCCCTGACACAGTCACAGTCACAGTCAACGTCCCTCTCCCTCACACAGTCACAGTCCCTCTCCCTCACACAGTCACAGTCACAGTCACAGTCCCTCTCCCTCACACAGTCACAGTCACAGTCACAGTCCCTCTCCCTCACACAGTCACAGTCACAGTCCCTCTCCCTCACACAGTAAGAGTCACAGTCACAGTCCCTCTCCCTCACACAGTGACAGTCACAGTCACAGTCACAGTCCCTCTCCCTCACACAGTCAGTCACAGTCCCTCTCCCTCACACAGTCACAGTCCCTCTCCCTCACACAGACACAGTCCCTCTCCCTCACAGAGTCACAGTCCCTCTCCCTCACACAGTCACCGTCACAGTCCCTCTCCCTCACAGAGTCACAGTCCCTCTCCCTCACAGAGTCACAGTCCCTCTCCCTCACAGAGTCACAGTCCCTCTCCCTCACAGAGTCACAGTCCCTCTCCCTCACACAGTCACCGTCACAGTCCCTCTCCCTCACAGAGTCACAGTCCCTCTCCCTCACACAGTCACCGTCACAGTCCCTCTCCCTCACACAGTCACAGTCACAGTCACAGTCACTCTCCCTCACACAGTCACAGGCACAGTCACAGTCCCTCTCCCTCACACAGTCACAGTCCCTCTCCCTAACACAGTCACAGTCACAGTCACAGTCCCTCTCCCTCACACAGTCACAGTCACAGTCCCTCTCGCTCACACAGTCACAGTCACAGTCCCTCTCCCTCACGCAGTCACAGTCCCTCTCCATCACACAGTCACAGTCCCTCTCCCTCACACAGTCAAAGTCCCTCTCCCTCACACAGTCACAGTCACAGTCCCTCTCCCTCACACAGTCACAGTCACAGTCACAGTCCCTCTCCCTCACACAGTGACAGTCACAGTCCCTCTCCCTCACACAGTCACAGTCACAGTCCCTCTCCCTCACACAGTCACGGTCACAGTCCCTCTCCCTCACACAGTCACAGTCACAGTCCCTCTCCCTCACACAGTAAGAGTCACAGTCACAGTCCCTCTCCCTCACACAGTGACAGTCACAGTCACAGTCCCTCTCCCTCACACAGTAAGAGTCACAGTCACAGTCCCTCTCCCTCACACAGTGACAGTCACAGTCCCTCTCCCTCACACAGTCACAGTCACAGTCACAGTCCCTCTCCCTCACACAGTAAGAGTCACAGTCACAGTCCCTCTCCCTCACACAGTGACAGTCACAGTCACAGTCACAGTCCCTCTCCCTCACACAGTCACAGTCAAAGTCCCTCTCCCTCACACATTCACAGTCACAGTCCCTCTCCCTCACACAGTGACAGTCACAGTCACAGTCCCTCTCCCTCACACAGTCAAAGTCACAGTCACAGTCCCTCTCCCTCACACAGTCAGTCACAGTCCCTCTCCCTCACACAGACACAGCCCCTCTCCCTCACAGAGTCACAGTCCCTCTCCCTCACACAGTCACAGTCCTTCTCCCTCACACAGTCACAGTCACAATCACAGTCCCTCTCCCTCACACAGTCACAGTCCCTCTCCCTCACACAGTCACAGTCCTTCTCCCTCACACAGTCACAGTCACAATCACAGTCGCTCTCCCTCACACAGTCACAGTCAGTGTCCCTCTCCCTCAAACAGTCACAGTCACAATCACAGTCACAGTCACAATCACAGTCCCTCTCCCTCACACAGTCACAGTCCCTCTCCCTCACACAGTCACAGTCCTTCGCCCTCACACAGTCACAGTCACAGTCACAGTCCCTCTCCCTCACACAGTCACAGTCCCTCTCCCTCACACAGTCACAGTCACAGTCACAGTCCTTCTCCCTCACACAGTCACAGTCCTTCTCCCTCACACAGTCACAGTCACAGTCACAGTCCCTCTCCCTCACACAGTCACAGTCCCTCTCCCTCACACAGTCACAGTCCCTCTCCCTCACACAGTCCCTCACAGTCACAGTCACAGTCCCTCTCCCTCACACAGTCCCTCACAGTCACAGTCACAGTCCCTCTCCCTCACACAGTCCCTCACAGTCACAGTCCCTCTCCCTCACACAGTCACAGTCAAAGTCACAGTCCCTCTCCCTCACACAGTCACAGTCACAGTCCCTCTCCCTCACACAGTCACAGTCACATTCACAGTCCCTCTCCCTCACACAGTCACAGTCACAGTCCCTCTCCCTCACACAGTCACAGTCACAGTCCCTCTCCCTCACATAGTCACAGTCCCTCTCCCTCACACAGTGACAGTCACAGTCACAGTCACAGTCCCTCTCCCTCACACAGTCACAGTCACAGTCCCTCTCCCTCACACAGTCAGTCACAGTCCCTCTCCCTCACACAGTCACATTCCCTCTCCCTCACACAGACACAGTCCCTCTCCCTCACAGAGTCACAGTCCCTCTCCCTCACACAGTCACAGTCCTTCTCCCTCACACAGTCACAGTCCCTCTCCCTCACACAGTCACAGTCCCTCTCCCTCACACACTCACAGTCACAGTCCCTCTCCCTCACACAGTGCCTCACAGTCACAGTCACAGTCCCTCTCCCTCACACAGTCCCTCACAGTCACAGTCACAGGCACAGTCCCTCTCCCTCACACAGTGCCTCACAGTCACAGTCACAGTCCCTCTCCCTCACACAGTCCCTCACAGTCACAGTCACAGTCCCTCTCCCTCACACAGTCCCTCACAGTCACAGTCACAGTCCCTCTCCCTCACACAGTCACAGTCACAGTCCCTCTCCCTCACATAGTCACAGTCCCTCTCCCTCACACAGTCACAGTCCCTCTCCCTCACACACTCACAGTCACAGTCCCTCTCCCTCACACAGTCCCTCACAGTCACAGTCACAGGCACAGTCCCTCTCCCTCACACAGTGCCTCACAGGCACAGTCACAGTCCCTCTCCCTCACACAGTCCCTCACAGTCACAGTCACAGTCCCTCTCCCTCACACAGTCCCTCACAGTCACAGTCCCTCTCCCTCACACAGTCACAGTCACAGTCCCTCTCCCTCACACAGTCCCTCACAGTCACAGTCACAGTCCCTCTCCCTCACACAGTGCCTCACAGTCACAGTCACAGTCCCTCTCCCTCACACAGTCACAGTCACAGTCACAGTCCCTCTCCCTCACACAGTCACAGTCCCTCTCCCTAACACAGTCACAGTCCCTCGCCCTCACACAGTCACAGTCCCTCTCCCTCAAACAGTCACAGTCCCTCTCCCTCACACAGTCACAATCACAGTCACAGTCCCTCTCCCTCACACAGTCACAGTCACAGTCCCTCTCGCTCACACAGTCACAGTCACAGTCCCTCTCCCTCACACAGTCACAGTCACAGTCCCTCTCGCTCACACAGTCACAGTCCCTCTCCCTCACACAGTCACAGTCCCTCTACCTCACACAGTCACAGTCCCTCTCCCTCACACAGTCAAAGTCCCTCTCCCTGACACAGTCACAGTCACAGTCAACGTCCCTCTCCCTCACACAGTCACAGTCACAGTCCCTCTCCCTGACACAGTCACAGTCACAGTCAACGTCCCTCTCCCTCACACAGTCACAGTCCCTCTCCCTCACACAGTCACAGTCACAGTCACAGTCCCTCTCCCTCACACAGTCACAGTCCCTTTCCCTCACACAGTCACAGTCACAGTCCCTCTTCCTCACACAGTAAGAGTCACAGTCACAGTGCCTCTCCCTCACACAGTCACAGTCCCTCTCCCTCACACAGTCATAGTCCTTCTTCCTCACACAGTCACAGTCACAGTCCCTCTCCCTCACACAGTCACAGTCACAGTCACATGCCCTCTCCCTCACACAGTCACAGTCACAGTCAAAGTCCCTCTCCCTCACACAGTCACAGTCCCTCACCCTCACAAAGTCACAGTCCCTCTCCCTCACACAGTCACAGTCCCTCTCCCTCTTACAGTCACAGTCCCTCTCCCTCACACAGTCAAAGTCCCTCTCCCTCACACAGGCACAGTCCCTCTCCCTCACAAAGTCACAGTCCCTCTACCTCACACAGTCACAGTCCCTCTCCCTCTTACAGTCACAGTCCCTCTCCCTCACACAGTCACAGTCCCTCTCCCTCACACAGTCATAGTCCTTCTTCCTCACACAGTCACAGTCACAGTCCCTCTCCCTCACAGAGTCACAGTCCCTCTCCCTCACAGAGTCACAGTCCCTCTCCCTCACACAGTCATAGTCCTTCTTCCTCACACAGTCACAGTCACAGTCCCTCTCCCTCACACAGTCACAGTCACAGTCACATGCCCTCTCCCTCACACAGTCACAGTCACAGTCAAAGTCCCTCTCCCTCACACAGTCACAGTCCCTCACCCTCACAAAGTCACAGTCCCTCTCCCTCACACAGTCACAGTCCCTCTCCCTCTTACAGTCACAGTCCCTCTCCCTCACACAGTCAAAGTCCCTCTCCCTCACACAGGCACAGTACCTCTCCCTCACAAAGTCACAGTCCCTCTACCTCACACAGTCACAGTCCCTCTCCCTCTTACAGTCACAGTCCCTCTCCCTCACACAGTCAAAGTCCCTCTCCCTCACACAGGCACAGTCACAGTCACAGTCACAGTCCCTCTCCCTCACACAGTAACAGTCACAGTCACAGTCCCTCTCCCTCACACAGTCACAGTCAGAGTCCCTCTCCCTCAAACAGTAAGAGTCACAGTCACACTCCCTCTCCCTCACACAGTCAGACACAGTCCCTCTCCCTCACACAGTCACAGTCCCTCTCCCTCACACAGATACAGTCCCTCTCCCTCACAGAGTCACAGTCCCTCTCCCTCACACAGTCACAGTCCTTCTCCCTCACACAGTCACAGTCACAGTCCCTCTCCCTCACACAGTCACAGTCCCTCTCCCTGACACAGTCACAGTCACAGTCACAGTCAACGTCCCTCTCCCTCACACAGTCACAGTCCCTCTCCCTCACACAGTCACAGTCACAGTCTCTCTCCCTCACACAGTGACAGTCACAGTCACAGTCACAGTCCCTCTCCCTCAAACAGTCACAGTCAGTCACAGTCCCTCTCCCTCACACAGTCACAGTCCCTCTCCCTCACAGAGTCACAGTCCCTCTCCGTCACACAGTCATAGTCCTTCTCCCTCACACAGTCACAGTCACAGTCCGTCTACCTCACACAGTCACAGTCACAGTCACAGTCACAGTCCCTCTCCCTCACACAGACACAGTCACAGTCCCTCTCCCTCACACAGTCACAGTCACATTCACAGTCCATCTCCCTCACACAGTCCCTCACAGTCACAGTCACAGTCCCTCTCCCTCACACAGTCCCTCACAGTCACAGTCCCTCCCCCTCACACAGTTACAGTCACAGTCACAGTCCCTCTCCCTCACACAGTCCCTCACAGTCACAGTCCCTCTCCCTCACACAGTCACAGTCACAGACCCTCTCCCTCACACAGTCACAGTCACAGTCCCTCTCCCTCACACAGTCACAGTCACAGTCACAGACCCTCTCCCTCACACAGTCACAGTCACAGTCCCTCTCCCTCACACAGTCACAGTCACAGTCCCTCTCCCTAACACAGTAAGAGTCACAGTCACAGTCCCTCTCCCTAACACAGTCAGTCACAGTCCCTCTCCCTCACACAGTCACAGTCACAGTCCCTCTCCCTCACACAGTCACAGTCACAGTCCCTCTCCCTCACACAGTCACAGTCACAGTCCCTCTCCCTCACACAGTCACAGTCACAGTCCCTCGCCCTCACACAGTCACAGTCCCTCTCCCTCACTCAGTCACAGTCACTGTCACAGTCCCTCTCCCTCACACAGTCACAGTCACAGTCCCTCTCGCTCACACAGTCACAGTCCCTCTCCCTCACACAGTCAAAGTACCTCTCCCTCACACAGTCACAGTCCCTCTCCCTCACACAGTCACAGTCCCTCTCCCTCACACAGTCACAGTCCCTCTCCCTCACACAGTCACAGTCCCTCTCCCTCACACAGTCAAAGTACCTCTCCCTCACACAGTCACAGTCCCTTTCCCTCACACAGTCACAGTCACAGTCACAGTCCCTCTCCCTCACACAGTAACAGTCACAGTCACAGTCCCTCTCGCTCACACAGTCACAGTCACAGTCACAGTCCCTCTCCCTCACACAGTCACAGTCACAGTCACAGTCCCTCTCGCTCACACAGTCACATTCACAGTCCCTCTCCCTCACACAGGCACAGTCCCTCTCCCTCACACAGTCACAGTCCCTCTCACTCACACAGTCACAGTCACAGTCCCTCTACCTGACACAGTCACAGTCACAGTCACAGTCCCTCTCCCTCACACAGTCACAGTCACAGTCCCTCTCCCTCACACAGTCACAGTCACAGTCCCTCTCCCTCACACAGTCCCTCTCCCTTACACAGTCACAGTCACAGTCCCTCTCCCTCACACAGTCACAGTCACAGTCCCTCTCCCTCACACAGTCACAGTCACAGTCCCTCATCCTCACACAGTCACAGTCACAGTCCCTCATCCTCACACAGTTAGAGTCACAGTCACAGTCCCTCTCCCTCACACAGTGACAGTCACAGTCACAGTCCCTCTCCCTCACACAGTCACAGTCACAGTCACAGTCCCTCTCCCTCACACAGTCAGTCACAGTCCCTCTCCCTCACACAGTCACAGTCCCTCTCCCTCACACAGTCACGGTCCCTCTCCCTCACACAGTCCCTCACAGTCACAGTCCCTCTCCCTCACACAGTCACAGTCACAGTCACAGTCACAGTCACAGTCACAGTCCCTCTCCCTCACACAGTCCCTCACAGTCACAGTCACAGTCCCTCTCCCTCACACAGTCCCTCACAGTCACAGTCACAGTCCCTCTCCCTCACACAGTCCCTCTCCCTCACACAGTCACAGTCACAGTCCCTCTCCCTCACACAGTCACAGTCACAGTCCCTCTCCCTCACACAGTCACAGTCACAGTCCCTCATCCTCACACAGTTAGAGTCACAGTCACAGTCCCTCTCCCTCACACAGTGACAGTCACAATCACAGTCCCTCTCCCTCACACAGTCACAGTCACAGTCCCTCTCCCTCACACAGTCAGTCACAGTCCCTCTCCCTCACACAGTCACAGTCCCTCTCCCTCACACAGTCACGGTCCCTCTCCCTCACACAGTCCCTCACAGTCACAGTCCCTCTCCCTCACACAGTCACAGTCACAGTCACAGTCACAGTCCCTCTCCCTCACACAGTCCCTCACAGTCACAGTCCCTCTCCCTCACACAGTCACAGTCACAGTCACAGTCCCTCTCCCTCACACAGTCCCTCACAGTCACAGTCACAGTCCCTCTCCCTCACACAGTCCCTCACAGTCACAGTCACAGTCCCTCTCCCTCACACAGTCCCTCACAGTCACAGTCCCTCTCCCTCACACAGTCACAGTCACAGACCCTCTCCCTCACACAAACACAGTCACAGTCCGTCTCCCGCACACAGTCACAGTCCCTCTCGCTCACACAGTCACAGTCCCTCTCCCTCACACAGTCACAGTCCCTCTCCTTCACACAGTCACAGTCCCTCTCCCTCACACAGTCACAGTCCCTCGCCCTCGCCCTCACACAGTCACAGTCCCTCTCCCTCACACAGTCACAGTCACAGTCCCTCTCCCTCACACAGTCACAGTCCCTCTCCCTCACACAGTCACAGTCCCTCGCCCTCACCCTCACACAGTCACAGTCCCTCTCCCTCACACAATCACAGTCACAGTCCCTCTCCCTCACACAGTCACAGTCCCTCTCCCTCACACAGTCACAGTCCCTCTCCCTCACACAGTCACAGTCAATCTCCCTGACACAGTCACAGTCACAGTCCCTCTCCCTCACACAGTCACAGTCCCTCTCCCTCACACAGTCACAGTCACAGTCACAGTCCCTCTCCCTCACACAGTCACAGTCACAGTCACAGACCCTCTCCCTCACACAGTCACAGTCACAGTCCCTCTCCCTCACACAGTCACAGTCACAGTCCCTCTCCCTCACACAGTCACAGTCACAGTCCCTCTCCCTCACACAGTAAGAGTCACAGTCACAGTCCCTCTCCCTCACACAGTCACAGTCACAGTCACAGACCCTCTCCCTCACACAGTCACAGTCACAGTCCCTCTCCCTCACACAGTCACAGTCACAGTCCCTCTCCCTCACACAGTCACAGTCACAGTCCCTCTCCCTAACACAGTGACAGTCACAGTCACAGTCACAGTCCCTCTCCCTCACACAGTCAGTCACAGTCCCTCTCCCTCACACAGTCACAGTCACAGTCCCTCTCCCTCACACAGTCACAGTCACAGTCACAGTCCCTCTCCCTCACACAGTCACAGTCCCTCTCCCTCACACAGTCACAGTCCCTTGCCCTCGCCCTCACACAGTCACAGTCCCTCTCCCTCACACAGTCACAGTCCCTCTCCCTCACACAGTCACAGTCCCTAGCCCTCGCCCTCACACAGTCACAGTCCCTCTCCCTCACACAGTCACAGTCCCTCTCCCTCACTCAGTCACAGTCACTGTCACAGTCCCTCTCCCTCACACAGTCAAAGCACCTCTCCCTCACACAGTCACAGTCACAGTCCCTCTCCCTCACACAGTCACAGTCACAGTCCCTCTCCCTCACACAGTCACAGTCACAGTCACAGTCCCTCTCCCTCACACGGTAACAGTCACAGTCCCTCTCCCTCACACAGTCACAGTCACAGTCCCTCTCCCTCACACAGTCACAGTCACAGTCCCTCTCCCTCACACAGTCACAGTCACAGTCCCTCTCCCTCACACAGTCACAGTCACACTCACAGTCCCTCTCCCTCACACAGTCACAGTCACAGTCACAGTCCCTCTCCCTCACACAGTCACAGTCACAGTCCCTCTCCCTCACACAGTCACAGTCACAGTCCCTCTCCCTCACACAGACACAGTCCCTCTCCCTCACACAGTCACAGTCACAGTCAAAGTCCCTCTCCCTCACACAGTCACAGTCCCTCTCCCTCACACAGTCACAGTCACACTCCCTCTCCCTCACACAGTCCCTCACAGTCACAGTCACAGTCCCTCTCCCTCACACAGTCCCTCACAGTCACAGTCACAGTCCCTCTCCCTCACACAGTCCCTCACAGTCACAGTCCCTCTCCCTCACACAGTCACAGTCACAGTACCTCTCCCTCACACAGTCACAGTCACAGTCACAGTCCCTCTCCCTCACACAGTCACAGTCACATTCCCTCTCCCTCACACAGTCACAGTCACAGTCCCTCTCCCTCACACAGTCACAGTCACAGTCCCTCTCCCTCACACAGTCAAAGTCACAGTCACAGTCACAGTCCCTCTCCCTCACAAAGTCACAGAAACAGTCACAGTCACAGTCCCTCTCCCTCACACAGTCACAGTCACAGTCCCTCTCCCTCACACATTTACAGTCACAGTTACAGTCCCTCTCCCTCACACAGTCACAGTCACAGTCCCTCTCCCTCACACAGTCACAGTCCCTCTCCCTCACACAGACACAGTCCCTCTCCCTCACACAGTCACAGTCCCTCTCCCTCACACAGTCACAGTCACAGTCCCTCTCGCTCACACATTCACAGTCAAAGTCCCTCTCCCTCACACAGTCACAGTCACAGTCCCTCTCGATCACACAGTCACAGTCACATTCCCTCTCCCTCACACAGTTACAGTCCCTCTCCCTCACACAGTCACAGTCACAGTCCCTCTCCCTCACACAGTCACAGTCCCTCTCCCTCACACAGTTACAGTCCCTCTCCCTCACACAGTTACATTCACAGTCACAGTCCCTCTCCCTCACACAGTTACAATCCCTCTCCCTCACACAGTTACAGTCCCTCTCCCTCACACAGTCACAGTCACAGTCACAGTCCCTCTCCCTCACACAGTCACAGTCCCTCTCCCTCACACAGTCACAGTCCCTCTCCCTGACACAGTCACAGTCACAGTCACAGTCCCTCTCCCTCACACAGTCACAGTCACAGTCCCTCTCCCTCACACAGTCACAGTCACAATCACAGTCACAGTCCCTCTCCCTCACACTGTCACAGTCACAGTCCCTCTCCCTCACACAGTCACAGTCACAGTCCCTCTCCCTCACACAGTCACAGTCACAGTCACAGCCCCTCTCCCTCACACAGTCACAGTCACAGTCCCTCTCCCTCACACAGTAAGAGTCACAGTCACAGTCCCTCTCCCTCACACAGTCAGTCACAGTCCCTCTCCCTCACACAGTCACAGTCACAGTCCCTCTCCCTCACACAGTCACAGTCACAGTCACAGTCCCTCTCCCTCACACAGTCACAGTCACAGTCACAGTCCCTCTCCCTCACACAGTCACAGTCCCTAGCCCTCGCCCTCACACAGTCACAGTCCCTCTCCCTCACACAGTCAAAGTACCTCTCCCTCACACAGTCACAGTCACAGTCCCTCTCCCTGACACAGTCACAGTCACAGTCACAGTCCCTCTCCCTCACACAGTCACAGTCACAGTCCCTCTCCCTCACACAGTCACAGTCACAGTCCCTCTCCCTCACACAGTCACAGTCACAGTCACAGTCCCTCTCCCTCACACAGTCACAGTCACAGTCCCTCTCCCTCACACAGTCACAGTCACAGTCCCTCTCCCTCACACAGTCACAGTCACAGTCCCTCTCCCTCACACAGTCACAGTCCCTCTCCCTCACACAGTCAGTCACAGTCCCTCTCCCTCACACAGTCACAGTCACAGTCCCTCTCCCTCACACAGTCACAGTCACAGTCCCTCTCCCTCACACAGTCACAGTCACAGTCCCTCTCGCTCACACAGTCACAGTCACAGTCCCTCTTGCTCACACAGTCACAGTCACAATCCTTGTCCCTCACACAGTCACAGTCCCTCTCCCTCACACAGTCACAGTCCCTCTCCCTCACACAGTCAAAGTCCCTCTCCCTCACACAGTCAAAGTCCCTCTCCCTCACACAGTCCCTCACAGTCACAGTCCCTCTCCCTCACACAGTCACAGTCACAGTCACAGTCCCTCTCCCTCACACAGTCACAGTCACAGTCACAGTCACAGTCCCTCTCCCTCACACAGTCACAGTCCCTCTCCCTGACACAGTCACAGTCACAGTCCCTCTCCCTCACACAGTCACAGTCACAGTCCCTCTCCCTCACACAGTCACAGTCACAATCACAGTCACAGTCCCTCTCCCTCACACTGTCACAGTCACAGTCCCTCTCCCTCACACAGTCACAGTCACAGTCCCTCTCCCTCACACAGTCACAGTCACAGTCACAGCCCCTCTCCCTCACACAGTCACAGTCACAGTCCCTCTCCCTCACACAGTAAGAGTCACAGTCACAGTCCCTCTCCCTCACACAGTCAGTCACAGTCCCTCTCCCTCACACAGTCACAGTCACAGTCCCTCTCCCTCACACAGTCACAGTCACAGTCACAGTCCCTCTCCCTCACACAGTCACAGTCACAGTCACAGTCCCTCTCCCTCACACAGTCACAGTCCCTAGCCCTCGCCCTCACACAGTCACAGTCCCTCTCCCTCACACAGTCAAAGTACCTCTCCCTCACACAGTCACAGTCACAGTCCCTCTCCCTGACACAGTCACAGTCACAGTCACAGTCCCTCTCCCTCACACAGTCACAGTCACAGTCCCTCTCCCTCACACAGTCACAGTCACAGTCCCTCTCCCTCACACAGTCACAGTCACAGTCACAGTCCCTCTCCCTCACACAGTCACAGTCACAGTCCCTCTCCCTCACACAGTCACAGTCACAGTCCCTCTCCCTCACACAGTCACAGTCACAGTCCCTCTCCCTCACACAGTCACAGTCCCTCTCCCTCACACAGTCAGTCACAGTCCCTCTCCCTCACACAGTCACAGTCACAGTCCCTCTCCCTCACACAGTCACAGTCACAGTCCCTCTCCCTCACACAGTCACAGTCACAGTCCCTCTCGCTCACACAGTCACAGTCACAGTCCCTCTTGCTCACACAGTCACAGTCACAATCCTTGTCCCTCACACAGTCACAGTCCCTCTCCCTCACACAGTCACAGTCCCTCTCCCTCACACAGTCAAAGTCCCTCTCCCTCACACAGTCAAAGTCCCTCTCCCTCACACAGTCCCTCACAGTCACAGTCCCTCTCCCTCACACAGTCACAGTCACAGTCACAGTCCCTCTCCCTCACACAGTCACAGTCACAGTCACAGTCACAGTCCCTCTCCCTCACACAGTCAAAGTCACAGTCCCTCTCCCTCACACAGTCACAGTCACAGTCACAGTCGCAGTCCCTCTCCCTCACACAGTCACAGTCACAGTCACAGTCCCTCTCCCTCACACAGTCACAGTCACAGTCACAGTCCCTCTCCCTCACACAGTCACAGTCACAGTCCCTCTCCCTCACACAGTCACAGTCCCTCTCCCTCACACAGACACAGTCCCTCTCCCTCACACAGTCACAGTCACAGTCACAGTCCCTCTCCCTCACAGAGTCACAGTCACAGTCCCTCTCCCCCACACAGTCACAGTCACAGTCCCTCTCCCTCACACAGACACAGTCCCTCTCCCTCACACAGACAAAGTCCCTCTCGCTCACACAGTCACAGTCAAAGTCCCTCTCGCTCACACAGTCACAGTCACAGTCACAGTCCCTCTCCCTCACACAGTCACAGTCCCTCTCCCTCACACAGTCACAGTCCCTCTCCCTCACACAGTCACAGTCCCTCGCCCTCACACAGTCAAAGTCCCTCTCCCTCACACAGTCACAGTCCCTCTCGCTCACACAGTCACATTCACAGTCCCTCTCCCTCACACAGTCACAGTCCCTCTCCCTCACACAGTCACAGTCCCTCTCCCTCACACAGTCACAGTCCCTCGCCCTCACACAGTCAAAGTCCCTCTCCCTCACACAGTCACAGTCCCTCTCGCTCACACCGTCACATTCACAGTCCCTCTCCCTCACACAGTCACAGTCCCTCTCACTCACACAGTCACAGTCCCTCTCCCTCACACAGTCACAGTCCCTCTCACTCACACAGTCACAGTCCCTCTCCCTCACACAGTCACAGTCACAGTCCCTCTCCCTCACACAGTCACAGTCACAGTCACAGTCCCTCTCCCTCACAATGTCACAGTCACAGTCCCTCTCCCTCACACAGTCACAGTCACAGTCCCTCTCCCTCACACAGTCACAGTCCCTCTCCCTCACACAGACACAGTCCCTCTCCCTCACACAGTCACAGTCACAGTCCCTCTCACTCACACATTTACAGTAACAGTCACAGTCCCTCTCCCTCACACAGTCACAGTCACAGTCACAGTCCCTCTCCCTCACAGAGTCACAGTCACAGTCCCTCTCCCTCACAGAGTCACAGTCACAGTCCCTCTCCCTCACACAGTCACAGTCCCTCTCCCTCACACAGACACAGTCCCTCTCCCTCACACAGACACAGTCCCTCTCGCTCACACAGTCACAGTCAAAGTCCCTCTCCCTCACACAGTCACAGTCACAGTCACAGTCCCTCTCCCTCACACAGTCACAGTCACAGTCACAGTCTCTCTCCCTCACACAGTCACAGTCCCTCTCCCTCACACAGTCACAGTCCCTCTCCCTCACACAGTCACAGTCCCTCGCCCTCACACAGTCAAAGTCCCTCTCCCTCACACAGTCACAGTCCCTCTCCCTCACACAGTCACAGTCCCTCTCCCTCACACAGTCACATTCGCAGTCCCTCTCCCTCACACAGTCACAGTCCCTCTCCCTCACACAGTCACAGTCCCTCTACCTGACACAGTCACAGTCACAGTCCCTCTCCCTCACACAGTCACAGTCACAGTCCCTCTCCCTCACACAGTCACAGTCACAGTCACAGTCCCTCTCCCTCACAATGTCACAGTCACAGTCCCTCTCCCTCACACAGTCATGGTCACAGTCCCTCTCCCTCACACAGTCACAGTCACAGTCCCTCTCCCTCACACAGTCACAGTCACAGTCCCTCTCCCTCACACAGTCACAGTCCCTCTCCCTCACACAGTCACAGTCACAGTCCCTCTCGCTCACACAGTCCCTCACAGTCACAGTCCCTCTCCCTCACACAGTCCGTCACAGTCACAGTCCCTCTCCCTCACACAGTCCCTCACAGTCACAGTCACAGTCCCTCTCCCTCACACAGTCACAGTCACAGTCCCTCTCCCTTACACAGTCACAGTCACAGTCCCTCTCCCTCACACAGTCACAGTCACAGTCCCTCTCCCTCACACAGTCACAGTCACAGTCCCTCTCCCTTACACAGTCACAGTCACAGTCCCTCTCCCTCACACAGTCACAGTCACAGTCCCTCACCCTCACACAGTTAGAGTCACAGTCACAGTCCCTCTCCCTCACACAGTGACAGTCACAGTCACAGTCCCTCTCCCTCACACAGTCACAGTCACAGTCACAGTCCCTCTCCCTCACACAGTCACAGTCCCTCTCCCTCACACAGTCACAGTCACAGTCACAGTCCCTCTCCCTCACACAGTCACAGTCACAGTCCCTCTCCCTCACACAGTCACAGTCACAGTCCCTCTCCCTCACACAGTCACAGTCACAGTCACAGTCCCTCTCCCTAACACAGTGACAGTCACAGTCACAGTCACAGTCCCTCTCCCTCACACAGTAAGAGTCACAGTCACAGTCCCTCTCCCTAACACAGTGACAGTCACAGTCACAGTCACAGTCCCTCTCCCTCACACAGTCACAGTCACAGTCACAGTCCCTCTCCCTCACACAGTCAGTCACAGTCCCTCTCCCTCACACAGTCACAGTCACAGTCCCTCTCCCTCACACAGTCACAGTCACAGTCCCTCTCCCTCACACAGTCACAGTCACTGTCACAGTCCCTCTCCCTCACAGAGTCACAGTCACAGTCCCTCTCCCTCACACAGTCACAGTCACAGTCCCTCTCCCTCACACAGACACAGTCCCTCTCCCTCACACAGACAAAGTCCCTCTCGCTCACACAGTCACAGTCAAAGTCCCTCTCCCTCACACAGTCACAGTCCCTCTCCCTCACACAGTCACAGTCCCTAGCCCTCGCCCTCACACAGTCACAGTCCCTCTCCCTCACACAGTCACAGTCCCTCTCCCTCACTCAGTCACAGTCACAGTCACAGTCCCTCTCGCTCACACAGTCACAGTCACAGTCCCTCTCCCTCACACAGTCAAAGTACCTCTCCCTCACACAGTCACAGTCACAGTCCCTTTCCCTCACACAGTCACAGTCACAGTCACAGTCCCTCTCCCTCACACAGTCACAGTCCCTCTCGCTCACACAGTCACAGTCCCTCTCACTCACACAGTCACAGTCCCTCTCCCTCACACAGTCACAGTCCGTCTCCCTCACACAGTCACAGTCCCTCTCCCTCACACAGTCAAAGTCCCTCTCCCTCACACAGTCACAGTCACAATCCCTCTCCCTGACACAGTCACAGTCACAGTCTCTCTCCCTCACACAGTCACAGTCACAGTCCCTCTCCCTCACACAGTCAAAGTCACAGTCCCTTTCCCTCACACAGTCACAGTCACAGTCACAGTCCCTCTCCCTCACACAGTCACAGTCACAGTCACAGTCCCTCTCCCTCACACAGTCAAAGTCACAGTCACAGTCCCTCTCCCTCACACAGTCACAGTCCCTCTCCCTCACAAAGACACATTCCCTCTCCCTCACACAGTCACAGTCCCTCTCCCTCACACAGTCACAGTCACAGTCCCTCTCGCTCACACATTCACAGTCAAAGTCCCTCTCCCTCACACAGTCACAGTAACAGTCCCTCTCCCTCACACAGTCACAGTCACAGTCACAGTCCCTCTCCCTCACACAGTCACAGTCACAGTCACAGTCCCTCTCCCTCACACA
Source organism: Nothobranchius furzeri (assembly GCF_043380555.1). Taxonomy (NCBI): domain Eukaryota; kingdom Metazoa; phylum Chordata; class Actinopteri; order Cyprinodontiformes; family Nothobranchiidae; genus Nothobranchius; species Nothobranchius furzeri. The sequence goes on along the minus strand of NC_091744.1, from coordinate 27,538,784 downwards.
GTCACAGTCCCTCGCCCTCGCCCTCACACAGTCACAGTCCCTCTCCCTCACACAGTCACAGTCCCTCTCCCTCACACAGTCACAGTCACAGTCACAGTCCCTCTCCCTCACACAGTCACAGTCACAGTCCCTCTCGCTCACACAATCACAGTCACAGTCCCTCTCCCTGACACAGTCACAGTCACAGTCACAGTCCCTCTCCCTCACACAGTCACAGTCACAGTCACAGTCCCTCTCCCTCACACAGTCACAGTCACAGTCACAGTCCCTCTCCCTCACACAGTCACAGTCACAGTCCCTCTCCCTCACACAGTCACAGTCCCTCTCCCTCACACAGTCACAGTCCGTCTCCCTCACACAGTCACAGTCCCTCTCCCTCACACAGTCAAAGTCCCTCTCCCTCACACAGTCACAGTCACAATCCCTCTCCCTGACACAGTCACAGTCACAGTCTCTCTCCCTCACACAGTCACAGTCACAGTCCGTCTCCCTCACACAGTCAAAGTCACAGTCCCTTTCCCTCACACAGTCACAGTCACAGTCACAGTCCCTCTCCCTCACACAGTCACAGTCACAGTCACAGTCCCTCTCCCTCACACAGTCAAAGTCACAGTCACAGTCCCTCTCCCTCACACAGTCACAGTCCCTCTCCCTCACAAAGACACATTCCCTCTCCCTCACACAGTCACAGTCCCTCTCCCTCACACAGTCACAGTCACAGTCCCTCTCGCTCACACATTCACAGTCAAAGTCCCTCTCCCTCACACAGTCACAGTAACAGTCCCTCTCCCTCACACAGTCACAGTCACAGTCACAGTCCCTCTCCCTCACACAGTCACAGTCACAGTCACAGTCCCTCTCCCTCACACAGTCACAGTCCCTCGCCCTCGCCCTCACACAGTCACAGTCCCTCTCCCTCACACAGTCACAGTCCCTCTCCCTCACACAGTCACAGTCACAGTCACAGTCCCTCTCCCTCACACAGTCACAGTCACAGTCCCTCTCGCTCACACAATCACAGTCACAGTCCCTCTCCCTGACACAGTCACAGTCACAGTCACAGTCCCTCTCCCTCACACAGTCACAGTCACAGTCACAGTCCCTCTCCCTCACACAGTCACAGTCACAGTCACAGTCCCTCTCCCTCACACAGTCACAGTCACAGTCCCTCTCCCTCACACAGTCACAGTCACAGTCCCTCTCCCTCACACAGTCAGTCACAGTCCCTCTCCCTCACACAGACACAGTCCCTCTCCCTCACACATTCACAGTCACAGTCCCTCTCCCTCACATAGTGACAGTCAAGGTCACAGTCACAGTCCCTCTCCCTCACACAGTCACAGTCACAGTCCCTCTCCCTCACACAGTCACAGTCACAGTCCCTCTCCCTCACACAGTCACAGTCACAGTCCCTCTCCCTCACACAGTCAGTCACAGTCCCTCTCCCTCACAGAGTCACAGTCCTTCTACCTCACACAGTCACAGTCACAGTCAAAGTCCCTGTCCCTCACACAGTCACAGTCACAGTCCCTCTCCCTCACACAGTCACAGTCACAGTCCCTCTCGCTCACACAGTCCCTCACAGTCACATTCACAGTCCCTCTCCCTCACACAGTCCCTCACAGTCACAGTCACAGTCCCTCTCCCTCACACAGTCCCTCACAGTCACAGTCCCTCTCCCTCACACAGTCACAGTCACAGTACCTCTCCCTCACACAGTCACAGTCACAGTCCCTCTCCCTCACACAGTCACAGTACCAGTCCCTCTCCCTCACACAGTCACAGTCACAGTCACAGTCCCTCTCCCTCACACAGTCACAATCACAGTCACAGTCCCTCTCCCTCACAAAGTCACAGAAACAGTCACAGTCACAGTCCCTCTCCCTCATACAGTCACAGTCACAGTCCCTCTCCCTCACACAGTCACAGTCACAGTCACAGTCCCTCTCCCTCACAAAGTCACAGAAACAGTCACAGTCACAGTCCCTCTCCCTCACACATTTACAGTCACAGTCACAGTCCCTCTCCCTCACAAAGTCACAGAAACAGTCACAGTCACAGTCCCTCTCCCTCATACAGTCACAGTCACAGTCCCTCTCCCTCACACAGTCACAGTCACAGTCCCTCTCCCTCACACAGTCACAGTCACAGTCCCTCTCCCTCACACAGTCACAGTCCCTCTCCCTCACACAGACACAGTCCCTCTCCCTCACACAGTCACAGTCCCTCTCCATCACACAGTCACAGTCCCTTTCGCTCACACATTCACAGTCAAAGTCCCTCTCCCTCACACAGTCACAGTCACAATCCCTCTCCCTCACACAGTTACAGTCCCTCTCCCTCACACAGTCACAGTCACAGTCCCTCTCCCTCACACAGTCACAGTCACAGTCCCTCTCCCTCACACAGTCACAGTCCCTCTCCCTCACACAGTCACAGTCCCTCTCCCTCACACAGTCACAGTCACAGTCACAGTCCCTCTCCCTCACACAGTCACAGTCCCTCTCCCTCACACAGTCACAGTCCCTTGCCCTCTCCCTCACACAGTCACAGTCCCTCTCCCTCACACAGTCACAGTCACAGTCTCTCTCCCTCACACAGTCACAGTCCCTCTCCCTCACACAGTCACAGTCACAGTCCATCTCGCTCACACAGTCACAGTCACAGTCCCTCTCCCTCACACAGTCACAGTCACAGTCCGTCTCCCTCACACAGTCACAGTCCCTCTCCCTCACACAGTCAAAGTCACAGTCCCTCTCCCTCACACAGTCACAGTCACAGTCACAGTCCCTCTCCCTCACACAGTCAAAGTCACAATCCCTCTCCCTGACACAGTCACAGTCACAGTCACAGTCCCTCTCCCTCACACAGTCAAAGTCACAGTCCCTCTCCCTCACACAGTCAAAGTCACAGTCCCTCTCCCTCACACAGTCACAGTCACAGTCACAGTCCCTTTCCCTCACACAGTCACAGTCACAGTCCCTCTCCCTCACACAGTCACAGTCACAGTCACAGTCCCTCTCCCTCACACAGTCAAAGTCACAGTCCCTCTCCCTCACACAGTCACAGTCACAGTCACAGTCCCTCTCCCTCACAAAGTCACATAAACAGTCACAGTCACAGTCCCTCTCCCTCACACAGTCACAGTCACAGTCCCTCTCCCTCACACAGACACATTCCCTCTCCCTCACACAGTCACAGTCCCTCTCCCTCACACAGTCACAGTCACAGTCCCTCTCGCTCACACATTCACAGTCAAAGTCCCTCTCCCTCACACAGTCACAGTAACAGTCCCTCTCCCTCACACAGTCACAGTCACAGTCCCTCTCCCTCACACAGTCACAGTCACAGTCACAGTCCCTCTCCCTCACACAGTCACAGTCCCTCGCCCTCGCCCTCACACAGTCACAGTCCCTCTCCCTCACACAGTCACAGTCCCTCTCCCTCACACAGTCACAGTCACAGTCCCTCTCGCTCACACAATCACAGTCACAGTCCCTCTCCCTCACACAGTCACAGTCCCTCTCCCTCACACAGTCACAGTCACAGTCCCTCTCCCTGAAACAGTCACAGTCACAGTCACAGTCCCTCTCCCTCACACAGTCACAGTCACAGTCCCTCTCCCTCACACAGTCACAGTCACAGTCCCTCTCCCTCACACAGTCACAGTCACAGTCCCTCTCCCTCACACAGTCACAGTCACAGACCCTCTCCCTCACACAGTCACAGTCACAGTCCCTCTCCCTCACACAGTCACAGTCACAGTCCCTCTCCCTCAAACAGTCACAGTCACAGTCCCTCTCCCTCACACAGTCACAGTCACAGTCCCTCTCCCTCACACAGTAAGAGTCACAGTCACAGTCACAGTCCCTCTCCCTAACACAGTCACAGTCACAGTCACAGTCCCTCTCCCTCACACAGTCACAGTCACAGTCCCTCTCCCTCACACAGTCACAGTCACAGTTGCTCTCCCTCACACAGTCACAGTCACAGTCACAGTCCCTCTCCCTCACACAGTCACAGTCACAGTCACAGTCCCTCTCCCTCACACAGTCACAGTCACAGTCCCTCTCCCTCACACTGTCACAGTCACAGTCCCTCTCCCTCACACAGTCACAGTCACAGTCACAGTCCCTCTCCCTCACACAGTCACAGTCACAGTCACAGTCCCTCTCCCTCACACAGTCACAGTCACAGTCCCTCTCCCTCACACTGTCACAGTCACAGTCCCTCTCCCTCACACAGTCACAGTCACAGTCACAGCCCCTCTCCCTCACACAGTCACAGTCACAGTCCCTCTCCCTCACACAGTCACAGTCACAGTCACAGGCCCTATCCCTCACACAGTCACAGTCACAGTCCCTCTCCCTAACACAGTCACAGTCACAGTCACAGTCCCTCTCCCTCACACAGTCAGTCACAGTCCCTCTCCCTCACACAGTCACAGTCACAGTCACAGTCCCTCTCCCTCACACAGTCACAGTCACAGTCACAGTCCCTCTCCCTCACACAGTGACAGTCACAGTCACAGTCCCTCTCCCTCACACAGTCACAGTCACAGTCCCTCTCCCTCACACAGTCACAATCACAGTCACAGTCCCTCTCCCTCACACTGTCACAGTCACAGTCCCTCTCCCTCACACAGTCACAGTCACAGTCACAGCCCCTCTCCCTCACACAGTCACAGTCACAGTCCCTCTCCCTAACACAGTCACAGTCACAGTCCCTCTCCCTCACACAGTCACAGTCACAGTCCCTCTCCCTCACACAGTCACAGTCACAGTCCCTCTCCCTCACACAGTCACAGTCCCTCTCCCTCACACAGTCACAGTCACAGTCCCTCTCCCTCACACAGTCACAGTCCCTCTCCCTCACACAGTCACAGTCACAGTCCTTCTCTCTCACACAGACACAGTCCATCTCCCTCACACAGTGACAGTCCCTCTCCCTCACACAGTCACAGTCCCACTCCCTCAGACAGTCACAGTCACATTCACAGTTCCTCTCCCTCACACAGTCACAGTCACAGTCCCTCTCCCTCACACAGTCACAGTCCCTCTCCCTCACACAGTCACAGTCACAGTCCTTCTCTCTCACACAGACACAGTCCATCTCCCTCACACAGTCACAGTCCCTCTCCCTCACACAGTCACAGTCCCACTCCCTCACACAGGCACAGTCCCTCTCCCTCACACAGTCACAGTCCCTCTCCCTCACACAGTCCCTCACAGTCACAGTCACAATCCCTCTCCCTCACACAGTCACAGTCCCTCTCCCTCACACAGTCACAGTCACCGTCCCTCTCCCTCACACAGTCACAGTCACAGTCCCTCTCCCTCACACAGTCACAGTCCCTCTCCCTCACACAGTCACAGTCACAGTCCCTCTCCCTCACACAGTCACAGTCACAGTCCCTCTCCCTCACACAGTCACAGTCCCTCTCCCTCACACAGTCACACTCCCTCTCCCTCACACAGTCACAGTCACAGTCACAGTCCCTCTCCCTCACAGTCACAGTCACAGTCACAGTCCCTCTCCCTCACACAGTCACAGTCCCTCTCCCTCACACAGTCACAGTCACAGTCCCTCTCCCTCACACAGTCACAGTCCCTCTCCCTCACACAGTCACAGTCACAGTCCTTCTCTCTTACACAGACACAGTACATCTCCCTCACACAGTCACAGTCCCTCTCCCTCACACAGTCACAGTCACAGTCCCTCTCCCTCACACAGTCACAGTCCCACTCCCTCAGACAGTCACAGTCACAGTCCCTCTCCCTCACACAGTCACATTCACAGTCACAGTTCCTCTCCCTCACACAGTCACAGTCCCTCTCCCTCACACAGGCACAGTCCCTCTCCCTCACACAGTCACAGTCCCTCTCCCTCACACAGTCACAGTCACAGTCACAGTCCCTCTCCCTCACACAGTCACAGTCACAGTCACAGTCCCTCTCCCTCACACAGTCACACTCCCTCTCCCTCACACAGTCACAGTCCCTCTCCCTCACACGGTCACAGTCACAGTCACAGTCCCTCTCCCTCACACGGTCACAGTCACAGTTACAGTCCCTCTCCCTCACACAGTCACAGTCCCTCTCCCTCACACAGTCACAGTCCCTCTCCCCCACACAGTCACAGTCCCTCTCCCTCACACAGTCACAGTCCCTCTCCCTCACACAGTCACAGACCCTCTCCCTCACACAGTCACAGCCACAGTCCCTCTCCCTCACACAGTCAAAGTCACAGTCCCTCTCCCTCACACAGTCAAAGTCACAGTCCCTCTCCCTCATACAGTCACAGTCACAGTCCCTCTCGCTCACACAGTCACAGTCCCTCTCCCTCACACTGTCACAGTCACAATCCCTCTCCCTCACACAGTTACAGTCACAGTCCCTCTCCCTCACACAGTCACAGTCACAGTCCCTCTCGCTCACACTGTCACAGTCACAATCCCTCTCCCTCACACAGTCACAGTCACAGTCCCTCTCCCTCACACAGTCACAGTCCCTCTCGCTCACACTGTCACAGTCACAATCCCTCTCCCTCACACAGTCACAGTCACAGTCCCTCTCCCTCACACAGTCACAGTCACAGTCACAGTCCCTCTCCCTCACACAGTCACAGTCGAAGTCCCTCTCCCTCACACAGTCACAGACCCTCTCCCTCACACAGTCACAGTCCCTCACCCTCACACAGTCACAGTCCCTCTCCCTCACACAGTCACAGTCCATCTCCCTCACACAGTCACAGTCACAGTCACAGTCACAGTCCCTCTCCCTCACACAGTCACAGTCACAGTCCCTCTCGCTCACACAGTCACAGTCACAGTCCCTCTCCCTCACACAGTCACAGTCACAGTCCCTCTCCCTCACACAGTCACAGTCACAGTCCCTCTCCCTCACACAGTCACAGTCCCTCTCCCTCACACAGTCACAGTCACAGTCCCTCTCCCTCACAGAGTCACAGTCACAGTCCCTCTCCCTCACACAGTCACAGTCCCTCTCCCTCACACAGTCCCTCACAGTCACAGTCACAGTCCCTCTCCCTCACACAGTCCCTCACAGTCAATGTCACAGTCCCTCTCCCTCACACAGTCCCTCACAGTCACAGTCCCTCTCCCTCACATAGTCACAGTCACAGTCCCTCTCCCTCACACAGTCACAGTCACAGTCCCTCTCCCTCACACAGTCACAGTCACAGTCCCTCTCCCTCACACAGTCACAGTCACAGTCACAGTCCCTCTCCCTCACACAGTCAGTCACAGTCCCTCTCCCTCACACAGTCACAGTCACAGTCCCTCTCCCTCACACAGTAAGAGTCACAGTCACAGTCCCTCTCCCTCACACAGTCACAGTCACAGTCACAGTCCCTCTCCCTCACACAGTCACAGTCCTTCTCCCTCACACAGTCACAGTCCCTCTCCCTCACACAGTCCCTCACAGTCACAGTCCCTCTCCCTCACACAGTCCCTCACAGTCACAGTCACAGTCCCTCTCCCTCACACAGTCCCTCACAGTCAATGTCACAGTCCCTCTCCCTCACACAGTCCCTCACAGTCACAGTCCCTCTCCCTCACATAGTCACAGTCACAGTCCCTCTCCCTCACACAGTCACAGTCACAGTCCCTCTCCCTCACACAGTCACAGTCACAGTCCCTCTCCCTCAAACAGTAAGAGTCACAGTCCCTCTCCCTCACACAGTCACAGTCACAGTCACAGTCCCTCTCCCTCACACAGTCACAGTCCCTCTCCCTCACACAGTCACAGTCACAGTCCCTCTCCCTCACACAGTAAGAGTCACAGTCACAGTCCCTCTCCCTCACACAGTCACAGTCACAGTCACAGTCCCTCTCCCTCACACAGTCACAGTCCTTCTCCCTCACAAAGTCACAGTCCCTCTCCCTCACACAGTCACAGTCACAGTCACAGTCCCTCTCCCTCACACAGTTACAGTAACAGTCCCTCTCCCTCAAACAGTCACAGTCCCTCTCCCTCACACAGTTACAGTCCCTCTCCCTCACACAGTCACAATCACAGTCCCTCTCCCTCACACAGTCACAGTTACAGTCACAGTCCCTCTCCCTCACACAGTCACAGTCACAGTCCCTCTCCCTCACACAGTCACAGTCCCTCTCCCTCACACAGTCACAATCACAGTCCCTCTCGCTCACACAGTCACAGTCCCTCTCCCTCACACAGTCAGTCACAGTCCCTCTCCCTCACACAGTCACAGTCCCTCTCCCTCACACAGACACAGTCCCTCTCCCTCACACAGTCATAGTCCTTCTCCCTCACACAGTCACAGTCACAGTCCCTCTCCCTCACACAGTCACAGTCACAGTCCCTCTACCTCACACAGTCACAGTCCCTCTCCCTCACACAGTCACAGTCACAGTCCCTCTCCCTCACACAGTCACAGTCCCTCTCCCTCACACAGTCACAGTCACAGTCCCTCTCGCTCACACAGTCCCTCACAGTCACAGTCCCTCTCCCTCACACAGTCCCTCACAGTCAATGTCACAGTCCCTCTCCCTCACACAGTCACAGTCACAGTCCCTCTCGCTCACACAGTCCCTCACAGTCACAGTCCCTCTCCCTCACACAGTCCCTCACAGTCAATGTCACAGTCCCTCTCCCTCACAGTCACAGTCCCTCTCCCTCACATAGTCACAGTCACAGTCCCTCTCCCTCACACAGTCACAGTCACAGTCCCTCTCCCTCACACAGTCACAGTCACAGTCCCTCTCCCTCAAACAGTAAGAGTCACAGTCACAGTCCCTCTCCCTCACACAGTCACAGTCACAGTCACAGTCCCTCTCCCTCACACAGTCAGTCACAGTCCCTCTCCCTCACACAGTCACAGTCACAGTCCCTCTCCCTCACACAGTAAGAGTCACAGTCACAGTCCCTCTCCCTCACACAGTCACAGTCACAGTCCCTCTCCCTCACTCAGTCACAGTCCTTCTCCCTCACACAGTCACAGTCACAGTCACAGTCCCTCTCCCTCACACAGTCACAGTCACAGTCACAGTCCCTCTCCCTCACACAGTCACAGTCCCTCTCCCTCACACAGTCACAGTCGCAGTCCCTCTCCCTCACACAGTTACAGTCACAGTCCCTCTCCCTCAAACAGTCACATTCCCTCTCCCTCACACAGTCCCTCACAGTCACAGTCACAGTCCCTCTCCCTCACACAGTCACAGTTACAGTCACAGTCCCTCTCCCTCACACAGTCACAGTCACAGTCCCTCTCCCTCACACAGTCACAGTCCCTCTCCCTCACACAGTCACAGTCCCTCTCCCTCAAACAGTCACAGTCCCTCTCCCTCACACAGTTACAGTCCCTCTCCCTCACACAGTCCCTCACAGTCACAGTCACAGTCCCTCTCCCTCACACAGTCACAGTTACAGTCACAGTCCCTCTCCCTCACACAGTCACAGTCACAGTCCCTCTCCCTCACACAGTCACAGTCCCTCTCCCTCACACAATCACAGTCCCTCTCGCTCACACAGTCACAGTCACAGTCCCTCTCCCTCACACAGTCACAGTCACAGTCCCTCTCCCTCACACAGTCAGTCACAGTCCCTCTCCCTCACACAGACACAGTCCCTCTCCCTCACACAGTCATAGTCCTTCTCCCTCACACAGTCACAGTCACAGTCCCTCTCCCTCACACAGTCACAGTCACAGTCCCTCTACCTCACACAGTCACAGTCCCTCTCCCTCACACAGTCACAGTCACAGTCCCTCTCCCTCACACAGTCACAGTCCCTCTCCCTCACACAGTCACAGTCCCTCTCCCTCACACAGTCACAGTCCCTCTCCCTCAAACAGTCACAGTCCCTCTCCCTCACACAGTTACAGTCCCTCTCCCTCACACAGTCCCTCACAGTCACAGTCACAGTCACTCTCCCTCACACAGTCACAGTCACAGTCCCTCTCCCTAAAAACAGTAAGAGTCACAGTCACAGTCCCTCTCCCTCACACTGTCAGTCACAGTCCCTCTCCCTCACACATACACAGTCCCTCTCCCTCACAGAGTCACAGTCCCTCTCCCTCACACAGTCACAGTCCTTCTCCCTCACACAGTCACAGTCACAGTCACAGTCCCTCTCCCTCACACAGTCACAGTCCCTCTCGCTCACACAGTCCCTCACAGTCACAGTCCCTCTCCCTCACACAGTCCCTCACAGTCACAGTCCCTCTCCCTCACACAGTCACAGTCCCTCTCCCTCACACAGTCACAGTCACAGTCCCTCTCCCTCACACAGTCACAGTCACAGTCCCTCTCCCTCAAACAGTAAGAGTCACAGTCACAGTCCCTCTCCCTCACACAGTCACAGTCACAGTCACAGTCCCTCTCCCTCACACAGTCAGTCACAGTCCCTCTCCCTCACACAGTCACAGTCACAGTCCCTCTCCCTCACACAGTAAGAGTCACAGTCACAGTCCCTCTCCCTCACACAGTCACAGTCACAGTCACAGTCCCTCTCCCTCACACAGTCAGTCACAGTCCCTCTCCCTCACGGAGTTACAGTCCCTCTCCCTCACACAGTCCCTCACAGTCACAGTCACAGTCCCTCTCCCTCACACAGTCCCTTACAGTCACAGTCCCTCTCCCTCACACAGTCACAGTCACAGTCACAGTCCCTCTCCCTCACACAGTCACAGTCACAGTCCCTCTCCCTCACACAGTCCCTCACAGTCACAGTCACAGTCCCTCTCCCTCACACAGTGCCTCACAGTCACAGTCACAGTCCCTCTCCCTCACACAGTCCCTCACATTCACAGTCACAGTCCCTCTCCCTCACAACGTCCCTCACAGTCACAGTCACAGTCCCTCTCCCTCACACAGTCCCTCACAGTCACAGTCACAGTCCCTCTCCCTCACACAGTCCCTCACAGTCACAGTCACAGTCCCTCTCCCTCACACAGTGCCTCACAGTCACAGTCACAGTCCCTCTCCCTCACACAGTCACAGTCCCTCTCCCTCACACAGTTACAGTCCCTCTCCCTCACACAGTCCCTCACAGTCACAGTCACAGTCCCTCTCCCTCAACCAGTCCCTCACAGTCACAGTCACAGTCCCTCTCCCTCACACAGTGCCTCACAGTCACAGTCACAGTCCCTCTCCCTCACACAGTCACAGTCCCTCTCCCTCACACAGTCACAGTCCCTCTCCCTCAAACAGTCACAGTCACAGTCACAGTCACTCTCCCTCACACAGTCACAGTCACAGTCCCTCTCCCTCACACAGTCACAGTCACCGTCCCTCTCCCTCACACAGTCACCGTCACAGTCCCTCTCCCTCACACAGTCACAGTCCCTCTCCCTCACACAGTCACAGTCACAGTCCCTCTCCCTCACACAGTCACAGTCACAGTCCCTCTCCCTCACACAGTCACAGTCCCTCTCCCTCACACAGTCACAGTCCCTCTCCCTCACACAGTCACAGTCACAGTCCCTCTCCCTCAGACATTCACAGTCCCTCTCCCTCACACAGTCACAGTCACAGTCCCTCTCCCTCACACAGTCACAGTCACCGTCCCTCTCCCTCACACAGTCACCGTCACAGTCCCTCTCCCTCACACAGTCACAGTCCCTCTCCCTCACACAGTCACAGTCACAGTCCCTCACACAGTCACAGTCCCTCTCCCTCACACAGTCACAGTCCCTCTCCCTCACACAGTCACAGTCACAGTCCCTCTCCCTCACACATTCACAGTCCCTCTCCCTCACACAGTCACAGTCACAGTCCCTCTCCCTCACACAGTCACAGTCCCTCTCCCTCACACAGTCACAGTCACAGTCCTTCTCTCTCACACAGACACAGTCCATCTCCCTCACACAGTCACAGTCCCTCTCCCTCACACAGTCACAGTCACAGTCCCTCTCCCTCACACAGTCACAGTCCCACTCCCTCAGACAGTCACAGTCACAGTCCCTCTCCCTCACACAGTCACATTCACAGTCACAGTTCCTCTCCCTCACACATTCACAGTCCCTCTCCCTCACACAGGCACAGTCCCTCTCCCTCACACAGTCACAGTCCCTCTCCCTCACACAGTCACAGTCCCTCTCCCTCACACAGTCACAGTCACAGTCCCTCTCCCTCACACAGACACAGTCCATCTCCCTCACACAGTCACAGTCCCTCTCCCTCACACAGTCACAGTCACAGTCCCTCTCCCTCACACAGTCACAGTCCCACTCCCTCAGACAGTCAGAGTCACAGTCCCTCTCCCTCACACAGTCACATTCACAGTCACAGTTCCTCTCCCTCACACATTCACAGTCCCTCTGCCTCACACAGGCACAGTCCCTCTCCCTCACACAGTCACAGTCCCTCTCCCTCACACAGTCACAGTCCCTCTCCCTCACACAGTCCCTCACAGTCACAGTCACAGTCCCTCTCCCTCACACAGTCACAGTCCCTCTCCCTCACACAGTCCCTCACACAGTCACAGTCAAAGTCACAGTCCCTCTCCCTCACACAGTCACAGTCCCTCTCCCTCACACAGTCACAGTCCCTCTCCCTCACACAGTCACAGTCACAGTCCCTCTCCCTCACACAGTCACAGTCCCTCTCCCTCACACAGTCACAGTCACAGTCCCTCTCCCTCACACAGTCACAGTCACAGTCACAGTCCCTCTCCCTCACACAGTCACACTCCCTCTCCTTCACACAGTCACAGTCCCTCTCCCTCACACAGTCACAGTCCCTCTCCCTGACACGGTCACAGTCACAGTTACAGTTCCTCTCCCTCACACAGTCACAGTCCCTCTCCCTCACACAGTCACAGTCCCTCTCCCTCACACAGTCACAGTCCCTCTCCCTCACACAGTCACAGTCCCTCTCCCTCACACAGTCACAGTCCCTCTCCCTCACACAGTCACAGACCCTCTCCCTCACACAGTCACAGCCACAGTCCCTCTCCCTCACACAGTCAAAGTCACAGTCCCTTTCCCTCACACAGTCAAAGTCACAGTCCCTCTCCCTCACAAAGTCACAGTCACCGTCCCTCTCCCTCACACAGTCACAGTCACAGTCCCTCTCCCTCACACAGTCACAGTCCCTCTCCCTCACACAGTCACAGTCACAGTCCCTCCCCCTCACACAGTCACAGTCCCTCTCCCTCACACAGTCACAGTCACAGTCCTTCTCTCTCACACAGACACAGTCCATCTCCCTCACACAGTCACAGTCCCTCTCCCTCACACAGTCACAGTCACAGTCCCTCTCCCTCACACAGTCACAGTCCCACTCCCTCAGACAGTCACAGTCACAGTCCCTCTCCCTCACACAGTCACATTCACAGTCACAGTTCCTCTCCCTCACACAGTCACAGTCCCTCTCCCTCACACAGGCACAGTCCCTCTCCCTCACACAGTCACAGTCCCTCTCCCTCACACAGTCACAGTCCCTCTCCCTCACACAGTCCCTCACAGTCACAGTCCCTCTCCCTCACACAGTCACAGTCCCTCTCCCTCACACAGTCCCTCACACAGTCACAGTCAAAGTCACAGTCCCTCTCCCTCACACAGTCACAGTCCCTCTCCCTCACACAGTCACAGTCCCTCTCCCTCACACAGTCACAGTCCCTCTCCCTCACACAGTCACAGTCACAGTCCCTCTCCCTCACACAGTCACAGTCCCTCTCCCTCACACAGTCACAGTCACAGTCACAGTCCCTCTCCCTCACACAGTCACACTCCCTCTCCCTCACACAGTCACAGTCCCTCTCCCTCACACAGTCACAGTCCCTCTCCCTCACACAGTCACAGTCCCTCTCCCTCACACAGTCACAGTCCCTCTCCCTCACACAGTCACAGTCCCTCTCCCTCACACAGTCACAGTCCCTCTCCCTCACACAGTCACAGACCCTCTCCCTCACACAGTCACAGCCACAGTCCCTCTCCCTCACACAGTCACAGTCTCTCTCCCTCACACAGTCACAGTCACAGTCAATCTCCCTCACACAGTCACAGTCACAGTCACAGTCACAGTCCCTCTCCCTCACACAGTCGCAGTCACAGTCCCTCTCCCTCACACAGTCACAGTCCCTCTCCCTCACACAGTCACAGTCCCTCTCCCTCACACAGTCACAGTCACAGTCACAGTCACTCTCCCTCACACAGTCACAGTCACAGTCCCTCTCCCTCACACAGTCACAGTCACCGTCCCTCTCCCTCACACAGTCACCGTCACAGTCCCTCTCCCTCACACAGTCACAGTCCCTCTCCCTCACACAGTCACAGTCACAGTCCCTCTCCCTCACACAGTCACAGTCACAGTCCCTCTCCCTCACACAGTCACAGTCCCTCTCCCTCACACAGTCACAGTCCCTCTCCCTCACACAGTCACAGTCCCTCTCCCTCACACAGTCACAGTCACAGTCCCTCTCCCTCAGACATTCACAGTCCCTCTCCCTCACACAGTCACAGTCACAGTCCCTCTCCCTCACACAGTCACAGTCACCGTCCCTCTCCCTCACACAGTCACCGTCACAGTCCCTCTCCCTCACACAGTCACAGTCCCTCTCCCTCACACAGTCACAGTCACAGTCCCTCACACAGTCACAGTCACAGTCCCTCTCCCTCACACAGTCACAGTCCCTCTCCCTCACACAGTCACAGTCCCTCTCCCTCACACAGTCACAGTCCCTCTCCCTCACACATTCACAGTCCCTCTCCCTCACACAGTCACAGTCACAGTCCCTCTCCCTCACACAGTCACAGTCCCTCTCCCTCACACAGTCACAGTCACAGTCCTTCTCTCTCACACAGACACAGTCCATCTCCCTCACACAGTCACAGTCCCTCTCCCTCACACAGTCACAGTCACAGTCCCTCTCCCTCACACAGTCACAGTCCCACTCCCTCAGACAGTCACAGTCACAGTCCCTCTCCCTCACACAGTCACATTCACAGTCACAGTTCCTCTCCCTCACACAATCACAGTCCCTCTCCCTCACACAGGCACAGTCCCTCTCCCTCACACAGTCACAGTCCCTCTCCCTCACACAGTCACAGTCCCTCTCCCTCACACAGTCCCTCACAGTCACAGTCACAGTCACAGTCCCTCTCCCTCACACAGTCACAGTCACAGTCACTCTCGCTCACACAGTCCCTCACAGTCACAGTCCCTCTCCCTCACACAGTCCCTCACAGTCAATGTCACAGTCCCTCTCCCTCACAGTCACAGTCCCTCTCCCTCACATAGTCACAGTCACAGTCCCTCTCCCTCACACAGTCACAGTCACAGTCCCTCTCCCTCACACAGTCACAGTCACAGTCCCTCTCCCTCAAACAGTAAGAGTCACAGTCACAGTCCCTCTCCCTCACACAGTCACAGTCACAGTCACAGTCCCTCTCCCTCACACAGTCAGTCACAGTCCCTCTCCCTCACACAGTCACAGTCACAGTCCCTCTCCCTCACACAGTAAGAGTCACAGTCACAGTCCCTCTCCCTCACACAGTCACAGTCACAGTCCCTCTCCCTCACTCAGTCACAGTCCTTCTCCCTCACACAGTCACAGTCACAGTCACAGTCCCTCTCCCTCACACAGTCACAGTCACAGTCACAGTCCCTCTCCCTCACACAGTCACAGTCCCTCTCCCTCACACAGTCACAGTCACAGTCCCTCTCCCTCACACAGTTACAGTCACAGTCCCTCTCCCTCAAACAGTCACATTCCCTCTCCCTCACACAGTCCCTCACAGTCACAGTCACAGTCCCTCTCCCTCACACAGTCACAGTTACAGTCACAGTCCCTCTCCCTCACACAGTCACAGTCACAGTCCCTCTCCCTCACACAGTCACAGTCCCTCTCCCTCACACAGTCACAGTCCCTCTCCCTCACACAGTCACAGTCCCTCTCCCTCAAACAGTCACAGTCCCTCTCCCTCACACAGTTACAGTCCCTCTCCCTCACACAGTCCCTCACAGTCACAGTCACAGTCCCTCTCCCTCACACAGTCACAGTTACAGTCACAGTCCCTCTCCCTCACACAGTCACAGTCACAGTCCCTCTCCCTCACACAGTCACAGTCCCTCTCCCTCACACAATCACAGTCCCTCTCGCTCACACAGTCACAGTCACAGTCCCTCTCCCTCACACAGTAACAGTCACAGTCCCTCTCCCTCACACAGTCAGTCACAGTCCCTCTCCCTCACACAGACACAGTCCCTCTCCCTCACACAGTCATAGTCCTTCTCCCTCACACAGTCACAGTCACAGTCCCTCTCCCTCACACAGTCACAGTCACAGTCCCTCTACCTCACACAGTCACAGTCCCTCTCCCTCACACAGTCACAGTCACAGTCCCTCTCCCTCACACAGTCCCTCACAGTCACAGTCACAGTCCCTCTCCCTCACACAGTCACAGTCACAGTCCCTCTCCCTAAAAACAGTAAGAGTCACAGTCACAGTCACAGTCCCTCTCCCTCACACTGTCAGTCACAGTCCCTCTCCCTCACACATACACAGTCCCTCTCCCTCACAGAGTCACAGTCCCTCTCCCTCACACAGTCACAGTCCTTCTCCCTCACACAGTCACAGTCACAGTCACAGTCCCTCTCCCTCACACAGTCACAGTCCCTCTCGCTCACACAGTCCCTCACAGTCACAGTCCCTCTCCCTCACACAGTCCCTCACAGTCACAGTCCCTCTCCCTCACACAGTCATAGTCACAGTCCCTCTCCCTCACACAGTCACAGTCACAGTCCCTCTCCCTCACACAGTCACAGTCACAGTCCCTCTCCCTCAAACAGTAAGAGTCACAGTCACAGTCCCTCTCCCTCACACAGTCACAGTCACAGTCCCTCTCCCTCACACAGTCAGTCACAGTCCCTCTCCCTCACACAGTCACAGTCACAGTCCCTCTCCCTCACACAGTAAGAGTCACAGTCACAGTCCCTCTCCCTCACACAGTCACAGTCACAGTCACAGTCCCTCTCCCTCACACAGTCAGTCACAGTCCCTCTCCCTCACGGAGTTACAGTCCCTCTCCCTCACACAGTCCCTCACAGTCACAGTCACAGTCCCTCTCCCTCACACAGTCCCTTACAGTCACAGTCCCTCTCCCTCACACAGTCACAGTCACAGTCACAGTCCCTCTCCCTCACACAGTCACAGTCACAGTCCCTCTGCCTCACACAGTCCCTCACAGTCACAGTCCCTCTCCCTCACACAGTGCCTCACAGTCACAGTCACAGTCCCTCTCCCTCACACAGTCCCTCACATTCACAGTCACAGTCCCTCTCCCTCACAACGTCCCTCACAGTCACAGTCACATTCCCTCTCCCTCACACAGTCCCTCACAGTCACAGTCACAGTCCCTCTCCCTCACACAGTCCCTCACAGTCACAGTCACAGTCCCTCTCCCTCACACAGTGCCTCACAGTCACAGTCACAGTCCCTCTCCCTCACACAGTCACAGTCCCTCTCCCTCACACAGTTACAGTCCCTCTCCCTCACACAGTCCCTCACAGTCACAGTCACAGTCCCTCTCCCTCAACCAGTCCCTCACAGTCACAGTCACAGTCCCTCTCCCTCACACAGTGCCTCACAGTCACAGTCACAGTCCCTCTCCCTCACACAGTCACAGTCCCTCTCCCTCACACAGTCACAGTCCCTCTCCCTCAAACAGTCACAGTCACAGTCACAGTCACTCTCCCTCACACAGTCACAGTCACAGTCCCTCTCCCTCACACAGTCACAGTCACCGTCCCTCTCCCTCACACAGTCACCGTCACAGTCCCTCTCCCTCACACAGTCACAGTCCCTCTCCCTCACACAGTCACAGCCACAGTCCCTCTCCCTCACACAGTCACAGTCCCTCTCCCTCACACAGTCACAGTCCCTCTCCCTCACACAGTCACAGTCACAGTCCCTCTCCCTCAGACATTCACAGTCCCTCTCCCTCACACAGTCACAGTCACAGTCCCTCTCCCTCACACAGTCACAGTCACCGTCCCTCTCCCTCACACAGTCACCGTCACAGTCCCTCTCCCTCACACAGTCACAGACCCTCTTCCTCACACAGTCACAGTCACAGTCCCTCACACAGTCACAGTCACAGTCCCTCTCCCTCACACAGTCACAGTCCCTCTCCCTCACACAGTCACAGTCCCTCTCCCTCACACAGTCACAGTCACAGTCCCTCTCCCTCACACATTCACAGTCCCTCTCCCTCACACAGTCACAGTCACAGTCCCTCTCCCTCACACAGTCACAGTCCCTCTCCCTCACACAGTCACAGTCACAGTCCTTCTCTCTCACACAGACACAGTCCATCTCCCTCACACAGTCACAGTCCCTCTCCCTCACACAGTCACAGTCACAGTCCCTCTCCCTCACACAGTCACAGTCCCACTCCCTCAGACAGTCACAGTCACAGTCCCTCTCCCTCACACATTCACAGTCCCTCTCCCTCACACAGGCACAGTCCCTCTCCCTCACACAGTCACAGTCCCTCTCCCTCACACAGTCGCAGTCCCTCTCCCTCACACAGTCCCTCACAGTCACAGTCACAGTCACAGTCCCTCTCCCTCACACAGTCACAGTCCCTCTCCCTCACACATTCACAGTCCCTCTCCCTCACACAGGCACAGTCCCTCTCCCTCACACAGGCACAGTCCCTCTCCCTCACACAGTCACAGTCCCTCTCCCTCACACATTCACAGTCCCTCTCCCTCACACAGGCACAGTCCCTCTCCCTCACACAGTCACAGTCCCTCTCCCTCACACAGTCGCAGTCCCTCTCCCTCACACAGTCCCTCACAGTCACAGTCACAGTCACAGTCCCTCTCCCTCACACAGGCACAGTCCCTCTCCCTCACACAGGCACAGTCCCTCTCCCTCACACAGTCACAGTTCCTCTCCCTCACACATTCACAGTCCCTCTCCCTCACACAGGCACAGTCCCTCTCCCTCACACAGTCACAGTCCCTCTCCCTCACACAGTCGCAGTCCCTCTCCCTCACACAGTCCCTCACAGTCACAGTCACAGTCACAGTCCCTCTCCCTCACACAGTCACAGTCCCTCTCCCTCACACAGTCCCTCACACAGTCACAGTCAAAGTCACAGTCCCTCTCCCTCACACAGTCACAGTCCCTCACCCTCACACAGTCACAGTCCCTCTCCCTCACACAGTCACAGTCCCTCTCCCTCACACAGTCACAGTCACAGTCCCTCTCCCTCACACAGTCACAGTCCCTCTCGCTCACACAGTCCCTCACAGTCACAGTCCCTCTCCCTCACACAGTCCCTCACAGTCACAGTCCCTCTCCCTCACACAGTCACAGTCACAGTCCCTCTCCCTCACACAGTCACAGTCACAGTCCCTCTCCCTCACACAGTCACAGTCACAGTCCCTCTCCCTCAAACAGTAAGAGTCACAGTCACAGTCCCTCTCCCTCACACAGTCACAGTCACAGTCACAGTCCCTCTCCCTCACACAGTCAGTCACAGTCCCTCTCCCTCACACAGTCACAGTCACAGTCCCTCTCCCTCACACAGTAAGAGTCACAGTCACAGTCCCTCTCCCTCACACAGTCACAGTCACAGTCACAGTCCCTCTCCCTCAC
Organism: Nothobranchius furzeri; assembly: GCF_043380555.1. Taxonomy (NCBI): domain Eukaryota; kingdom Metazoa; phylum Chordata; class Actinopteri; order Cyprinodontiformes; family Nothobranchiidae; genus Nothobranchius; species Nothobranchius furzeri. The sequence continues at coordinate 27,519,189 of NC_091744.1, read as the reverse complement.
ACAGTCAGTCACAGTCCCTCTCCCTCACGGAGTTACAGTCCCTCTCCCTCACACAGTCCCTCACAGTCACAGTCACAGTCCCTCTCCCTCACACAGTCCCTTACAGTCACAGTCCCTCTCCCTCACACAGTCACAGTCACAGTCACAGTCCCTCTCCCTCACACAGTCACAGTCACAGTCCCTCTGCCTCACACAGTCCCTCACAGTCACAGTCCCTCTCCCTCACACAGTGCCTCACAGTCACAGTCACAGTCCCTCTCCCTCACACAGTCCCTCACATTCACAGTCACAGTCCCTCTCCCTCACAACGTCCCTCACAGTCACAGTCACATTCCCTCTCCCTCACACAGTCCCTCACAGTCACAGTCACAGTCCCTCTCCCTCACACAGTCCCTCACAGTCACAGTCACAGTCCCTCTCCCTCACACAGTGCCTCACAGTCACAGTCACAGTCCCTCTCCCTCACACAGTCACAGTCCCTCTCCCTCACACAGTTACAGTCCCTCTCCCTCACACAGTCCCTCACAGTCACAGTCACAGTCCCTCTCCCTCAACCAGTCCCTCACAGTCACAGTCACAGTCCCTCTCCCTCACACAGTGCCTCACAGTCACAGTCACAGTCCCTCTCCCTCACACAGTCACAGTCCCTCTCCCTCACACAGTCACAGTCCCTCTCCCTCAAACAGTCACAGTCACAGTCACAGTCACTCTCCCTCACACAGTCACAGTCACAGTCCCTCTCCCTCACACAGTCACAGTCACCGTCCCTCTCCCTCACACAGTCACCGTCACAGTCCCTCTCCCTCACACAGTCACAGTCCCTCTCCCTCACACAGTCACAGTCACAGTCCCTCTCCCTCACACAGTCACAGTCCCTCTCCCTCACACAGTCACAGTCCCTCTCCCTCACACAGTCACAGTCACAGTCCCTCTCCCTCAGACATTCACAGTCCCTCTCCCTCACACAGTCACAGTCACAGTCCCTCTCCCTCACACAGTCACAGTCACCGTCCCTCTCCCTCACACAGTCACCGTCACAGTCCCTCTCCCTCACACAGTCACAGACCCTCTTCCTCACACAGTCACAGTCACAGTCCCTCACACAGTCACAGTCACAGTCCCTCTCCCTCACACAGTCACAGTCCCTCTCCCTCACACAGTCACAGTCCCTCTCCCTCACACAGTCACAGTCACAGTCCCTCTCCCTCACACATTCACAGTCCCTCTCCCTCACACAGTCACAGTCACAGTCCCTCTCCCTCACACAGTCACAGTCCCTCTCCCTCACACAGTCACAGTCACAGTCCTTCTCTCTCACACAGACACAGTCCATCTCCCTCACACAGTCACAGTCCCTCTCCCTCACACAGTCACAGTCACAGTCCCTCTCCCTCACACAGTCACAGTCCCACTCCCTCAGACAGTCACAGTCACAGTCCCTCTCCCTCACACATTCACAGTCCCTCTCCCTCACACAGGCACAGTCCCTCTCCCTCACACAGTCACAGTCCCTCTCCCTCACACAGTCGCAGTCCCTCTCCCTCACACAGTCCCTCACAGTCACAGTCACAGTCACAGTCCCTCTCCCTCACACAGTCACAGTCCCTCTCCCTCACACATTCACAGTCCCTCTCCCTCACACAGGCACAGTCCCTCTCCCTCACACAGGCACAGTCCCTCTCCCTCACACAGTCACAGTCCCTCTCCCTCACACATTCACAGTCCCTCTCCCTCACACAGGCACAGTCCTTCTCCCTCACACAGTCACAGTCCCTCTCCCTCACACAGTCGCAGTCCCTCTCCCTCACACAGTCCCTCACAGTCACAGTCACAGTCACAGTCCCTCTCCCTCACACAGGCACAGTCCCTCTCCCTCACACAGGCACAGTCCCTCTCCCTCACACAGTCACAGTTCCTCTCCCTCACACATTCACAGTCCCTCTCCCTCACACAGGCACAGTCCCTCTCCCTCACACAGTCACAGTCCCTCTCCCTCACACAGTCGCAGTCCCTCTCCCTCACACAGTCCCTCACAGTCACAGTCACAGTCACAGTCCCTCTCCCTCACACAGTCACAGTCCCTCTCCCTCACACAGTCCCTCACACAGTCACAGTCAAAGTCACAGTCCCTCTCCCTCACACAGTCACAGTCCCTCACCCTCACACAGTCACAGTCCCTCTCCCTCACACAGTCACAGTCCCTCTCCCTCACACAGTCACAGTCACAGTCCCTCTCCCTCACAAAGTCACAGTCACCGTCCCTCTCCCTCACACAGTCACAGTCACAGTCCCTCTCCCTCACACAGTCACAGTCCCTCTCCCTCACACAGTCACAGTCACAGTCCCTCTCCCTCACACAGTCACAGTCCCTCTCCCTCACACAGTCACAGTCACAGTCCTTCTCTCTCACACAGACACAGTCCATCTCCCTCACACAGTCACAGTCCCTCTCCCTCACACAGTCACAGTCACAGTCCCTCTCCCTCACACAGTCACAGTCCCACTCCCTCAGACAGTCAGAGTCACAGTCCCTCTCCCTCACACAGTCACATTCACAGTCACAGTTCCTCTCCCTCACACATTCACAGTCCCTCTGCCTCACACAGGCACAGTCCCTCTCCCTCACACAGTCACAGTCCCTCTCCCTCACACAGTCACAGTCCCTCTCCCTCACACAGTCCCTCACAGTCACAGTCACAGTCACAGTCCCTCTCCCTCACACAGTCAGAGTCCCTCTCCCTCACACAGTCCCTCACACAGTCACAGTCAAAGTCACAGTCCCTCTCCCTCACACAGTCACAGTCCCTCTCCCTCACACAGTCAGAGTCCCTCTCCCTCACACAGTCACAGTCACAGTCCCTCTCCCTCACACAGTCACAGTCCCTCTCCCTCACACAGTCACAGTCACAGTCACAGTCCCTCTCCCTCACACAGTCACAGTCACAGTCACAGTCCCTCTCCCTCACACAGTCACACTCCCTCTCCCTCACACAGTCACAGTCCCTCTCCCTCACACAGTCACAGTCCCTCTCCCTGACACGGTCACAGTCACAGTTACAGTTCCTCTCCCTCACACAGTCACAGTCCCTCTCCCTCACACAGTCACAGTCCCTCTCCCTCACACAGTCACAGTCCCTCTCCCTCACACAGTCACAGTCCCTCTCCCTCACACAGTCACAGTCCCTCTCCCTCACACAGTCACAGACCCTCTCCCTCACACAGTCACAGCCACAGTCCCTCTCCCTCACACAGTCAAAGTCACAGTCCCTCTCCCTCACACAGTCAAAGTCACAGTCCCTCTCCCTCACAAAGTCACAGTCACCGTCCCTCTCCCTCACACAGTCACAGTCACAGTCCCTCTCCCTCACACAGTCACAGTCCCTCTCCCTCACACAGTCACAGTCACAGTCCCTCCCCCTCACACAGTCACAGTCCCTCTCCCTCACACAGTCACAGTCACAGTCCTTCTCTCTCACACAGACACAGTCCATCTCCCTCACACAGTCACAGTCCCTCTCCCTCACACAGTCACAGTCACAGTCCCTCTCCCTCACACAGTCACAGTCCCACTCCCTCAGACAGTCACAGTCACAGTCCCTCTCCCTCACACAGTCACATTCACAGTCACAGTTCCTCTCCCTCACACAGTCACAGTCCCTCTCCCTCACACAGGCACAGTCCCTCTCCCTCACACAGTCACAGTCCCTCTCCCTCACACAGTCACAGTCCCTCTCCCTCACACAGTCCCTCACAGTCACAGTCACAGTCCCTCTCCCTCACACAGTCACAGTCCCTCTCCCTCACACAGTCCCTCACACAGTCACAGTCAAAGTCACAGTCCCTCTCCCTCACACAGTCACAGTCCCTCTCCCTCACACAGTCACAGTCCCTCTCCCTCACACAGTCACAGTCCCTCTCCCTCACACAGTCACAGTCACAGTCCCTCTCCCTCACACAGTCACAGTCCCTCTCCCTCACACAGTCACAGTCACAGTCACAGTCACAGTCCCTCTCCCTCACACAGTCACACTCCCTCTCCCTCACACAGTCACAGTCCCTCTCCCTCACACAGTCACAGTCCCTCTCCCTCACACAGTCACAGTCCCTCTCCCTCACACAGTCACAGTCCCTCTCCCTCACACAGTCACAGTCCCTCTCCCTCACACAGTCACAGTCCCTCTCCCTCACACAGTCACAGACCCTCTCCCTCACACAGTCACAGCCACAGTCCCTCTCCCTCACACAGTCACAGTCTCTCTCCCTCACACAGTCACAGTCACAGTCAATCTCCCTCACACAGTCACAGTCACAGTCACAGTCACAGTCCCTCTCCCTCACACAGTCGCAGTCACAGTCCCTCTCCCTCACACAGTCACAGTCCCTCTCCCTCACACAGTCACAGTCCCTCTCCCTCACACAGTCACAGTCACAGTCACAGTCACTCTCCCTCACACAGTCACAGTCACAGTCCCTCTCCCTCACACAGTCACAGTCACCGTCCCTCTCCCTCACACAGTCACCGTCACAGTCCCTCTCCCTCACACAGTCACAGTCCCTCTCCCTCACACAGTCACAGTCACAGTCCCTCTCCCTCACACAGTCACAGTCACAGTCCCTCTCCCTCACACAGTCCCAGTCCCTCTCCCTCACACAGTCACAGTCCCTCTCCCTCACACAGTCACAGTCCCTCTCCCTCACACAGTCACAGTCACAGTCCCTCTCCCTCAGACATTCACAGTCCCTCTCCCTCACACAGTCACAGTCACAGTCCCTCTCCCTCACACAGTCACAGTCACCGTCCCTCTCCCTCACACAGTCACCGTCACAGTCCCTCTCCCTCACACAGTCACAGTCCCTCTCCCTCACACAGTCACAGTCACAGTCCCTCACACAGTCACAGTCACAGTCCCTCTCCCTCACACAGTCACAGTCCCTCTCCCTCACACAGTCACAGTCCCTCTCCCTCACACAGTCACAGTCACAGTCCCTCTCCCTCACACATTCACAGTCCCTCTCCCTCACACAGTCACAGTCACAGTCCCTCTCCCTCACACAGTCACAGTCCCTCTCCCTCACACAGTCACAGTCACAGTCCTTCTCTCTCACACAGACACAGTCCATCTCCCTCACACAGTCACAGTCCCTCTCCCTCACACAGTCACAGTCACAGTCCCTCTCCCTCACACAGTCACAGTCCCACTCCCTCAGACAGTCACAGTCACAGTCCCTCTCCCTCACACAGTCACATTCACAGTCACAGTTCCTCTCCCTCACACAGTCACAGTCCCTCTCCCTCACACAGGCACAGTCCCTCTCCCTCACACAGTCACAGTCCCTCTCCCTCACACAGTCACAGTCCCTCTCCCTCACACAGTCCCTCACAGTCACAGTCACAGTCACAGTCCCTCTCCCTCACACAGTCACAGTCCCTCTCCCTCACACAGTCCCTCACACAGTCACAGTCAAAGTCACAGTCCCTCTCCCTCACACAGTCACAGTCCCTCTCCCTCACACAGTCACAGTCCCTCTCCCTCACACAGTCACAGTCCCTCTCCCTCACACAGTCACAGTCACAGTCCCTCTCCCTCACAAAGTCACAGTCACCGTCCCTCTCCCTCACACAGTCACAGTCACAGTCCCTCTCCCTCACACAGTCACAGTCCCTCTCCCTCACACAGTCACAGTCACAGTCCCTCTCCCTCACACAGTCACAGTCCCTCTCCCTCACACAGTCACAGTCACAGTCCTTCTCTCTCACACAGACACAGTCCATCTCCCTCACACAGTCACAGTCCCTCTCCCTCACACAGTCACAGTCACAGTCCCTCTCCCTCACACAGTCACAGTCCCACTCCCTCAGACAGTCAGAGTCACAGTCCCTCTCCCTCACACAGTCACATTCACAGTCACAGTTCCTTTCCCTCACACATTCACAGTCCCTCTGCCTCACACAGGCACAGTCCCTCTCCCTCACACAGTCACAGTCCCTCTGCCTCACACAGTCACAGTCCCTCTCCCTCACACAGTCCCTCACAGTCACAGTCACAGTCACAGTCCCTCTCCCTCACACAGTCACAGTCCCTCTCCCTCACACAGTCCCTCACACAGTCACAGTCAAAGTCACAGTCCCTCTCCCTCACACAGTCACAGTCCCTCTCCCTCACACAGTCACAGTCCCTCTCCCTCACACAGTCACAGTCCCTCTCCCTCACACAGTCACAGTCACAGTCCCTCTCCCTCACATAGTCACAGTCCCTCTCCCTCACACAGTCACAGTCACAGTCACAGTCCCTCTCCCTCACACAGTCACAGTCACAGTCACAGTCCCTCTCCCTCACACAGTCACACTCCCTCTCCCTCACACAGTCACTGTCCCTCTCCCTCACACAGTCACAGTCCCTCTCCCTGACACGGTCACAGTCACAGTTACAGTCCCTCTCCCTCACACAGTCACAGTCCCTCTCCCTCACACAGTCACAGTCCCTCTCCCTCACACAGTCACAGTCCCTCTCCCTCACACAGTCACAGTCCCTCTCCCTCACACAGTCACAGTCCCTCTCCCTCACACAGTCACAGTCCCTCTCCCTCACACAGTCACAGACCCTCTCCCTCACACAGTCACAGCCACAGTCCCTCTCCCTCACACAGTCAAAGTCACAGTCCCTCTCCCTCACACAGTCAAAGTCACAGTCCCTCTCCCTCACAAAGTCACAGTCACCGTCCCTCTCCCTCACACAGTCACAGTCACAGTCCCTCTCCCTCACACAGTCACAGTCCCTCTCCCTCACACAGTCACAGTCACAGTCCCTCCCCCTCACACAGTCACAGTTCCTCTCCCTCACACAGTCACAGTCACAGTCCTTCTCTCTCACACAGACACAGTCCATCTCCCTCACACAGTCACAGTCCCTCTCCCTCACACAGTCACAGTCACAGTCCCTCTCCCTCACACAGTCACAGTCCCACTCCCTCAGACAGTCACAGTCACAGACCCTCTCCCTCACACAGTCACAGCCACAGTCCCTCTCCCTCACACAGTCACAGTCACAGTCCCTCTCCCTCACACAGTCACAGTCACAGTCCCTCTCCCTCACACAGTCACAGTCACAGTCACAGTCCCTCTCCCTCACACAGTCACACTCCCTCTCCCTCACACAGTCACAGTCCCTCTCCCTCACACAGTCACAGTCCCTCTCCCTGACACGGTCACAGTCACAGTTACAGTTCCTCTCCCTCACACAGTCACAGTCCCTCTCCCTCACACAGTCACAGTCCCTCTCCCTCACACAGTCACAGTCCCTCTCCCTCACACAGTCACAGTCCCTCTCCCTCACACAGTCACAGTCCCTCTCCCTCACACAGTCACAGTCCCTCTCCCTCACACAGTCACAGTCCCTCTCCCTCACACAGTCACAGTCCCTCTCCCTCACACAGTCACAGACCCTCTCCCTCACACAGTCAAAGTCACAGTCCCTCTCCCTCACACAGTCAAAGTCACAGTCCCTCTCCCTCACAAAGTCACAGTCACCGTCCCTCTCCCTCACACAGTCACAGTCACAGTCCCTCTCCCTCACACAGTCACAGTCCCTCTCCCTCACACAGTCACAGTCACAGTCCCTCCCCCTCACACAGTCACAGTCCCTCTCCCTCACACAGTCACAGTCACAGTCCTTCTCTCTCACACAGACACAGTCCATCTCCCTCACACAGTCACAGTCCCTCTCCCTCACACAGTCACAGTCACAGTCCCTCTCCCTCACACAGTCACAGTCCCACTCCCTCAGACAGTCACAGTCACAGTCCCTCTCCCTCACACAGTCACATTCACAGTCACAGTTCCTCTCCCTCACACAGTCACAGTCCCTCTCCCTCACACAGGCACAGTCCCTCTCCCTCACACAGTCACAGTCCCTCTCCCTCACACAGTCCCTCACAGTCACAGTCACAGTCCCTCTCCCTCACACAGTCACAGTCCCTCTCCCTCACACAGTCCCTCACACAGTCACAGTCAAAGTCACAGTCCCTCTCCCTCACACAGTCACAGTCCCTCTCCCTCACACAGTCACAGTCCCTCTCCCTCACACAGTCACAGTCCCTCTCCCTCACACAGTCACAGTCACAGTCCCTCTCCCTCACACAGTCACAGTCACAGTCACAGTCACAGTCCCTCTCCCTCACACAGTCACACTCCCTCTCCCTCACACAGTCACAGTCCCTCTCCCTCACACAGTCACAGTCCCTCTCCCTCACACAGTCACAGTCCCTCTCCCTCACACAGTCACAGTCCCTCTCCCTCACACAGTCACAGTCCCTCTCCCTCACACAGTCACAGTCCCTCTCCCTCACACAGTCACAGACCCTCTCCCTCACACAGTCACAGCCACAGTCCCTCTCCCTCACACAGTCACAGTCTCTCTCCCTCACACAGTCACAGTCACAGTCAATCTCCCTCACACAGTCACAGTCACAGTCACAGTCACAGTCCCTCTCCCTCACACAGTCGCAGTCACAGTCCCTCTCCCTCACACAGTCACAGTCCCTCTCCCTCACACAGTCACAGTCCCTCTCCCTCACACAGTCACAGTCACAGTCACAGTCACTCTCCCTCACACAGTCACAGTCACAGTCCCTCTCCCTCACACAGTCACAGTCACCGTCCCTCTCCCTCACACAGTCACCGTCACAGTCCCTCTCCCTCACACAGTCACAGTCCCTCTCCCTCACACAGTCACAGTCACAGTCCCTCTCCCTCACACAGTCACAGTCACAGTCCCTCTCCCTCACACAGTCACAGTCCCTCTCCCTCACACAGTCACAGTCCCTCTCCCTCACACAGTCACAGTCCCTCTCCCTCACACAGTCACAGTCACAGTCCCTCTCCCTCAGACATTCACAGTCCCTCTCCCTCACACAGTCACAGTCACAGTCCCTCTCCCTCACACAGTCACAGTCACCGTCCCTCTCCCTCACACAGTCACCGTCACAGTCCCTCTCCCTCACACAGTCACAGTCCCTCTCCCTCACACAGTCACAGTCACAGTCCCTCACACAGTCACAGTCACAGTCCCTCTCCCTCACACAGTCACAGTCTCTCTCCCTCACACAGTCACAGTCCCTCTCCCTCACACAGTCACAGTCCCTCTCCCTCACACATTCACAGTCCCTCTCCCTCACACAGTCACAGTCACAGTCCCTCTCCCTCACACAGTCACAGTCCCTCTCCCTCACACAGTCACAGTCACAGTCCTTCTCTCTCACACAGACACAGTCCATCTCCCTCACACAGTCACAGTCCCTCTCCCTCACACAGTCACAGTCACAGTCCCTCTCCCTCACACAGTCACAGTCCCACTCCCTCAGACAGTCACAGTCACAGTCCCTCTCCCTCACACAGTCACATTCACAGTCACAGTTCCTCTCCCTCACACAGTCACAGTCCCTCTCCCTCACACAGGCACAGTCCCTCTCCCTCACACAGTCACAGTCCCTCTTCCTCACACAGTCACAGTCCCTCTCCCTCACACAGTCCCTCACAGTCACAGTCACAGTCACAGTCCCTCTCCCTCACACAGTCACAGTCCCTCTCCCTCACACAGTCCCTCACACAGTCACAGTCAAAGTCACAGTCCCTCTCCCTCACACAGTCACAGTCCCTCTCCCTCACACAGTCACAAACCCTCTCCCTCACACAGTCACAGTCCCTCTCCCTCACACAGTCACAGTCACAGTCCCTCTCCCTCACAAAGTCACAGTCACCGTCCCTCTCCCTCACACAGTCACAGTCACAGTCCCTCTCCCTCACACAGTCACAGTCCCTCTCCCTCACACAGTCACAGTCACAGTCCCTCTCCCTCACACAGTCACAGTCCCTCTCCCTCACACAGTCACAGTCACAGTCTTTCTCTCTCACACAGACACAGTCCATCTCCCTCACACAGTCACAGTCCCTCTCCCTCACACAGTCACAGTCACAGTCCCTCTCCCTCACACAGTCACAGTCCCACTCCCTCAGACAGTCAGAGTCACAGTCCCTCTCCCTCACACAGTCACATTCACAGTCACAGTCCCTCTCCCTCACACAGTCACAGTCCCTCTCCCTCACACAGTCACAGTCCCTCTCCCTCACACAGTCACAGACCCTCTCCCTCACACAGTCACAGCCACAGTCCCTCTCCCTCACACAGTCAAAGTCACAGTCCCTCTCCCTCACACAGTCAAAGTCACAGTCCCTCTCCCTCACAAAGTCACAGTCACCGTCCCTCTCCCTCACACAGTCACAGTCACAGTCCCTCTCCCTCACACAGTCACAGTCCCTCTCCCTCACACAGTCACAGTCACAGTCCCTCCCCCTCACACAGTCACAGTCCCTCTCCCTCACACAGTCACAGTCACAGTCCTTCTCTCTCACACAGACACAGTCCATCTCCCTCACACAGTCACAGTCCCTCTCCCTCACACAGTCACAGTCACAGTCCCTCTCCCTCACACAGTCACAGTCCCACTCCCTCAGACAGTCACAGTCACAGTCCCTCTCCCTCACACAGTCACATTCACAGTCACAGTTCCTCTCCCTCACACAGTCACAGTCCCTCTCCCTCACACAGGCACAGTCCCTCTCCCTCACACAGTCACAGTCCCTCTCCCTCACACAGTCCCTCACAGTCACAGTCACAGTCCCTCTCCCTCACACAGTCACAGTCCCTCTCCCTCACACAGTCCCTCACACAGTCACAGTCAAAGTCACAGTCCCTCTCCCTCACACAGTCACAGTCCCTCTCCCTCACACAGTCACAGTCCCTCTCCCTCACACAGTCACAGTCCCTCTCCCTCACACAGTCACAGTCACAGTCCCTCTCCCTCACACAGTCACAGTCACAGTCACAGTCACAGTCCCTCTCCCTCACACAGTCACACTCCCTCTCCCTCACACAGTCACAGTCCCTCTCCCTCACACAGTCACAGTCCCTCTCCCTCACACAGTCACAGTCCCTCTCCCTCACACAGTCACAGTCCCTCTCCCTCACACAGTCACAGTCCCTCTCCCTCACACAGTCACAGTCCCTCTCCCTCACACAGTCACAGACCCTCTCCCTCACACAGTCACAGCCACAGTCCCTCTCCCTCACACAGTCACAGTCTCTCTCCCTCACACAGTCACAGTCACAGTCAATCTCCCTCACACAGTCACAGTCACAGTCACAGTCACAGTCCCTCTCCCTCACACAGTCAAAGTCCCTCTCCCTCACACAGTCACAGTCCCTCTCCCTCACACAGTCACAGACCCTCTCCCTCACACAGTCGCAGTCACAGTCCCTCTCCCTCACACAGTCACAGTCCCTCTCCCTCACACAGTCACAGTCCCTCTCCCTCACACAGTCACAGTCACAGTCACAGTCACTCTCCCTCACACAGTCACAGTCACAGTCCCTCTCCCTCACACAGTCACAGTCACCGTCCCTCTCCCTCACACAGTCACCGTCACAGTCCCTCTCCCTCACACAGTCACAGTCCCTCTCCCTCACACAGTCACAGTCACAGTCCCTCTCCCTCACACAGTCACAGTCACAGTCCCTCTCCCTCACACAGTCACAGTCCCTCTCCCTCACACAGTCACAGTCCCTCTCCCTCACACAGTCACAGTCCCTCTCCCTCACACAGTCACAGTCACAGTCCCTCTCCCTCAGACATTCACAGTCCCTCTCCCTCACACAGTCACAGTCACAGTCCCTCTCCCTCACACAGTCACAGTCACCGTCCCTCTCCCTCACACAGTCACCGTCACAGTCCCTCTCCCTCACACAGTCACAGTCCCTCTCCCTCACACAGTCACAGTCCCTCTCCCTCACACAGTCACAGTCCCTCTCCCTCACACAGTCACAGTCACAGTCCCTCTCCCTCAGACATTCACAGTCCCTCTCCCTCACACAGTCACAGTCCCTCTCCCTCACACAGTCACAGTCACAGTCCCTCACACAGTCACAGTCACAGTCCCTCTCCCTCACACAGTCACAGTCCCTCTCCCTCACACAGTCACAGTCCCTCTCCCTCACACAGTCACAGTCACAGTCCCTCTCCCTCACACATTCACAGTCCCTCTCCCTCACACAGTCACAGTCACAGTCCCTCTCCCTCACACAGTCACAGTCCCTCTCCCTCACACAGTCACAGTCACAGTCCTTCTCTCTCACACAGACACAGTCCATCTCCCTCACACAGTCACAGTCCCTCTCCCTCACACAGTCACAGTCACAGTCCCTCTCCCTCACACAGTCACAGTCCCACTCCCTCAGACAGTCACAGTCACAGTCCCTCTCCCTCACACAGTCACATTCACAGTCACAGTTCCTCTCCCTCACACAGTCACAGTCCCTCTCCCTCACACAGGCACAGTCCCTCTCCCTCACACAGTCACAGTCCCTCTCCCTCACACAGTCACAGTCCCTCTCCCTCAAACAGTCCCTCACAGTCACAGTCACAGTCACAGTCCCTCTCCCTCACACAGTCACAGTCCCTCTCCCTCACACAGTCCCTCACACAGTCACAGTCAAAGTCACAGTCCCTCTCCCTCACACAGTCACAGTCCCTCTCCCTCACACAGTCACAGTCCCTCTCCCTCACACAGTCACAGTCCCTCTCCCTCACACAGTCACAGTCACAGTCCCTCTCCCTCACAAAGTCACAGTCACCGTCCCTCTCCCTCACACAGTCACAGTCACAGTCCCTCTCCCTCACACAGTCACAGTCCCTCTCCCTCACACAGTCACAGTCACAGTCCCTCTCCCTCACACAGTCACAGTCCCTCTCCCTCACACAGTCACAGTCAAAGTCTTTCTCTCTCACACAGACACAGTCCATCTCCCTCACACAGTCACAGTCCCTCTCCCTCACACAGTCACAGTCACAGTCCCTCTCCCTCACACAGTCACAGTCCCACTCCCTCAGACAGTCAGAGTCAAAGTCCCTCTCCCTCACACAGTCACATTCACAGTCACAGTTCCTTTCCCTCACACATTCACAGTCCCTCTGCCTCACACAGGCACAGTCCCTCTCCCTCACACAGTCACAGTCCCTCTCCCTCACACAGTCACAGTCCCTCTCCCTCACACAGTCCCTCACAGTCACAGTCACAGTCACAGTCCCTCTCCCTCACACAGTCACAGTCCCTCTCCCTCACACAGTCCCTCACACAGTCACAGTCAAAGTCACAGTCCCTCTCCCTCACACAGTCACAGTCCCTCTCCCTCACACAGTCACAGTCCCTCTCCCTCACACAGTCACAGTCCCTCTCCCTCACACAGTCACAGTCACAGTCCCTCTCCCTCACATAGTCACAGTCCCTCTCCCTCACACAGTCACAGTCACAGTCACAGTCCCTCTCCCTCACACAGTCACAGTCACAGTCACAGTCCCTCTCCCTCACACAGTCACACTCCCTCTCCCTCACACAGTCACAGTCCCTCTCCCTCACACAGTCACAGTCCCTCTCCCTGACACGGTCACAGTCACAGTTACAGTCCCTCTCCCTCACACAGTCACAGTCCCTCTCCCTCACACAGTCACAGTCCCTCTCCCTCACACAGTCACAGTCCCTCTCCCTCACACAGTCACAGTCCCTCTCCCTCACACAGTCACAGTCCCTCTCCCTCACGCAGTCACAGTCCCTCTCCCTCACACAGTCACAGACCCTCTCCCTCACACAGTCACAGCCACAGTCCCTCTCCCTCACACAGTCAAAGTCACAGTCCCTCTCCCTCACACAGTCAAAGTCACAGTCCCTCTCCCTCACAAAGTCACAGTCACCGTCCCTCTCCCTCACACAGTCACAGTCACAGTCCCTCTCCCTCACACAGTCACAGTCCCTCTCCCTCACACAGTCACAGTCACAGTCCCTCCCCCTCACACAGTCACAGTCCCTCTCCCTCACACAGTCACAGTCACAGTCCTTCTCTCTCACACAGACACAGTCCATCTCCCTCACACAGTCACAGTCCCTCTCCCTCACACAGTCACAGTCACAGTCCCTCTCCCTCACACAGTCACAGCCCCACTCCCTCAGACAGTCACAGTCACAGTCCCTCTCCCTCACACAGTCACATTCACAGTCACAGTTCCTCTCCCTCACACAGTCACAGTCCCTCTCCCTCACACAGGCACAGTCCCTCTCCCTCACACAGTCACAGTCCCTCTCCCTCACACAGTCACAGTCCCTCTCCCTCACACAGTCCCTCACAGTCACAGTCACAGTCCCTCTCCCTCACACAGTCACAGTCCCTCTCCCTCACACAGTCCCTCACACAGTCACAGTCAAAGTCACAGTCCCTCTCCCTCACACAGTCACAGTCCCTCTCCCTCACACAGTCACAGTCACAGTCCCTCTCCCTCACACAGTCACAGTCCCTCTCCCTCACACAGTCACAGTCACAGTCACAGTCCCTCTCCCTCACACAGTCACAGTCACAGTCCCTCTCCCTCACACAGTCACACTCCCTCTCCCTCACACAGTCACAGTCCCTCTCCCTCACACAGTCACAGTCCCTCTCCCTCACACAGTCACAGTCCCTCTCCCTCACACAGTCACAGTCCCTCTCCCTCACACAGTCACAGTCCCTCTCCCTCACACAGTCACAGACCCTCTCCCTCACACAGTCACAGCCACAGTCCCTCTCCCTCACACAGTCACAGTCTCTCTCCCTCACACAGTCACAGTCACAGTCAATCTCCCTCACACAGTCACAGTCACAGTCACAGTCCCTCTCCCTCACACAGTCGCAGTCACAGTCCCTCTCCCTCACACAGTCACAGTCCCTCTCCCTCACACAGTCACAGTCCCTCTCCCTCACACAGTCACAGTCACAGTCCCTCTCCCTCACACAGTCACAGTCCCTCTCCCTCACACAGTCACAGTCACAGTCCCTCTCCCTCACACAGTCACAGTCCCTCTCCCTCACACAGTCACAGTCTCAGTCACAGTCCCTCGCCCTCACACAGTCACAGTCCCTCTCCCTCACACAGTCACAGTCACAGTCCCTCTCCCTCACACAGTCACAGTCCCTCTCCCTCACACAGTCACAGTCCCTCTCCCTCACACAGTCACAGTCACAGTCACAGTCCCTCTCCCTCACAGAGTCACAGTCCCTCTCCCTCACACAGTCACAGTCCCTCTCCGTCACACAGTCACAGTCCCTCTCCCTCACACAGTCACAGTCCCTCTCCCTCACACAAGCACAGTCACAGTCACAGTCACAGTCACAGTCACAGTCCCTCTCCCTCACACAGTCACAGTCCCTCTCCCTCACACAGTCACAGTCCCTCTCCGTCACACAGTCACAGTCCCTCTCCCTCACACAGTCACAGTCACAGTCACAGTCCCTCTCCGTCACACAGTCACAGTCCCTCTCCCTCACACAGTCACAGTCCCTCTCCCTCACACAAGCACAGTCACAGTCACAGTCACAGTCCCTCTCCCTCACACAGTCACAGTCCCTCTCCCTCACACAGTCACAGTCCCTCTCCGTCACACAGTCACAGTCCCTCTCCCTCACACAGTCACAGTCACAGTCACAGTCCCTCTCCCTCACACAGTCAAAGTCCCTCTCCCTCACACAAGCACAGTCACAGTCACAGTCACAGTCCCTCTCCCTCACACAGTCACAGTCCCTCTCCCTCACACAGTCACAGTCCCTCTCCATCACACAGTCACAGTCCCTCTCCCTCACACAGTCACAGTCACAGTCCCTCTCCCTCACACAGTCACAGTCCCTCTCCCTCACACAGTCACAGTCCCTCTCCCTCACACAGTCACAGTCACAGTCACAGTCCCTCTCCCTCACAGTCACAGTCCCTCTCCCTCACACAAGCACAGTCACAGTCACAGTCACAGTCCCTCTCCCTCACACAGTCACAGTCCCTCTCCCTCACACAGTCACAGTCCCTCTCCATCACACAGTCACAGTCCCTCTCCCTCACACAGTCACAGTCCCTCTCCCTCACACAGTCACAGTCCCTCTCCCTCACACAGTCACAGTCCCTCTCCCTCACACAGTCACAGTCACAGTCACAGTCCCTCTCCCTCACAGTCACAGTCCCTCTCCCTCACACAAGCACAGTCACAGTCACAGTCACAGTCCCTCTCCCTCACACAGTCACAGTCCCTCTCCCTCACACAGTCAAAGTCCCTCTCCATCACACAGTCACAGTCCCTCTCCCTCACACAGTCACAGTCACAGTCACAGTCCCTCTCCCTCACACAGTCACAGTCACAGTCCCTCTCCCTCACACAGTCACAGTCCCTCTCCCTCACACAGTCACAGTCCCTCTCCCTCACACAGTCACAGTCCCTCTCCCTCACACAGTCACAGTCACAGTCCCTCTCCCTCACATAGTCACAGTCCCTCTCCCTCACACAGTCACAGTCACAGTCACAGTCCCTCTCCCTCACACAGTCACAGTCACAGTCACAGTCCCTCTCCCTCACACAGTCACACTCCCTCTCCCTCACACAGTCACAGTCCCTCTCCCTCACACAGTCACAGTCCCTCTCCCTGACATGGTCACAGTCACAGTTACAGTCCCTCTCCCTCACACAGTCACAGTCCCTCTCCCTCACACAGTCACAGTCCCTCTCCCTCACACAGTCACAGTCACAGTCCCTCTCCCTCACACAGTCACAGTCCCTCTCCCTCACACAGTCACAGTCACAGTCCCTCCCCCTCACACAGTCACAGTCCCTCTCCCTCACACAGTCACAGTCACAGTCCTTCTCTCTCACACAGACACAGTCCATCTCCCTCACACAGTCACAGTCCCTCTCCCTCACACAGTCACAGTCCCTCTCCCTCACACAGTCACAGTCCCACTCCCTCAGACAGTCACAGTCACAGTCCCTCTCCCTCACACAGTCACATTCACAGTCACAGTTCCTCTCCCTCACACAGTCACAGTCCCTCTCACTCACACAGGCACAGTCCCTCTCCCTCTCACAGTCACAGTCCCTCTCCCTCACACAGTCACAGTCCCTCTCCCTCACACAGTCCCTCACAGTCACAGTCACAGTCCCTCTCCCTCACACAGTCACAGTCCCTCTCCCTCACACAGTCCCTCACACAGTCACAGTCAAAGTCACAGTCCCTCTCCCTCACACAGTCACAGTCCCTCTCCCTCACACAGTCACAGTCCCTCTCCCTCACACAGTCACAGTCCCTCTCCCTCACACAGTCACAGTCACAGTCCCTCTCCCTCACACAGTCACAGTCCCTCTCCCTCACACAGTCACAGTCACAGTCACAGTCCCTCTCCCTCACACAGTCACAGTCACAGTCACAGTCCCTCTCCCTCACACAGTCACACTCCCTCTCCCTCACACAGTCACAGTCCCTCTCCCTCACACAGTCACAGTCCCTCTCCCTCACACAGTCACAGTCCCTCTCCCTCACACAGTCACAGTCCCTCTCCCTCACACAGTCACAGTACCTCTCCCTCACACAGTCACAGTCCCTCTCCCTCACACAGTCACAGACCCTCTCCCTCACACAGTCACAGCCACAGTCCCTCTCCCTCACACAGTCACAGTCTCTCTCCCTCACACAGTCACAGTCACAGTCAATCTCCCTCACACAGTCACAGTCACAGTCACAGTCCCTCTCCCTCACACAGTCGCAGTCACAGTCCCTCTCCCTCACACAGTCACAGTCCCTCTCCCTCACACAGTCACAGTCCCTCTCCCTCACACAGTCACAGTCACAGTCACAGTCCCTCTCCCTCACACAGTCACAGTCCCTCTCCCTCACACAGTCACAGTCACAGTCCCTCTCCCTCACACAGTCACAGTCCCTCTCCCTCACACAGTCACAGTCTCAGTCACAGTCCCTCGCCCTCACACAGTCACAGTCCCTCTCCCTCACACAGTCACAGTCACAGTCCCTCTCCCTCACACAGTCACAGTCCCTCTCCCTCACACAGTCACAGTCACAGTCACAGTCCCTCTCCCTCACAGAGTCACAGTCAATCTCCCTCACACAGTCACAGTCCCTCTCCCTCACACAGTCACAGTACCTCTCCCTCACACAGTCACAGTCCCTCTCCGTCACACAGTCACAGTCCCTCTCCCTCACACAGTCACAGTCCCTCTCCCTCACACAAGCACAGTCACAGTCACAGTCACAGTCACAGTCCCTCTCCCTCACACAGTCACAGTCCCTCTCCCTCACACAGTCACAGTCCCTCTCCGTCACACAGTCACAGTCCCTCTCCCTCACACAGTCACAGTCACAGTCACAGTCCCTCTCCGTCACACAGTCACAGTCCCTCTCCCTCACACAGTCACAGTCCCTCTCCCTCACACAAGCACAGTCACAGTCACAGTCACAGTCCCTCTCCCTCACACAGTCACAGTCCCTCTCCCTCACACAGTCACAGTCCCTCTCCGTCACACAGTCACAGTCCCTCTCCCTCACACAGTCACAGTCACAGTCCCTCTCCCTCACACAGTCACAGTCCCTCTCCCTCACACAAGCACAGTCACAGTCACAGTCACAGTCCCTCTCCCTCACACAGTCACAGTCCCTCTCCCTCACACAGTCACAGTCCCTCTCCCTCACACAGTCACAGTCACAGTCCCTCTCCCTCACACAGTCACAGTCACAGTCACAGTCCCTCTCCCTCACACAGTCACAGTCCCTCTCCCTCACACAGTCACAGTCCCTCTCCCTCACACAGTCACAGTCCCTCTCCCTCACACAGTCACAGTCACAGTCACAGTCCCTCTCCCTCACACAGTCACAGTCCCTCTCCCTCACACAAGCACAGTCACAGTCACAGTCACAGTCCCTCTCCCTCACACAGTCACAGTCCCTCTCCCTCACACAGTCACAGTCCCTCTCCATCACACAGTCACAGTCCCTCTCCCTCACACAGTCACAGTCACAGTCACAGTCCCTCTCCCTCACACAGTCACAGTCACAGTCCCTCTCCCTCACACAGTCACAGTCCCTCTCCCTCACACAGTCACAGTCCCTCTCCCTCACACAGTCACAGTCCCTCTCCCTCACACAGTCACAGTCACAATCACAGTCCCTCTCCCTCACAGAGTCACAGTCCCTCTCCCTCACACAGTCACAGTCCCTCTCCCTCACACAGTCACAGTACCTCCTCCTCACACAGTCACAGTCCCTCTCCGTCACACAGTCACAGTCCCTCTCCCTCACACAGTCACAGTCCCTCTCCCTCACACAAGCACAGTCAAAGTCACAGTCACAGTCACAGTCCCTCTCCCTCACACAGTCACAGTCCCTCTCCCTCACACAGTCACAGTCCCTCTCCGTCACACAGTCACAGTCCCTCTCCCTCACACAGTCACAGTCACAGTCACAGTCCCTCTCCGTCACACAGTCACAGTCCCTCTCCCTCACACAGTCACAGTCCCTCTCCCTCACACAAGCACAGTCACAGTCACAGTCACAGTCCCTCTCCCTCACACAGTCACAGTCCCTCTCCCTCACACAGTCACAGTCCCTCTCCGTCACACAGTCACAGTCCCTCTCCCTCACACAGTCACAGTCACAGTCACAGTCCCTCTCCCTCACACAGTCACAGTCCCTCTCCCTCACACAAGCACAGTCACAGTCACAGTCACAGTCCCTCTCCCTCACACAGTCACAGTCCCTCTCCCTCACACAGTCACAGTCCCTCTCCATCACACAGTCACAGTCCCTCTCCCTCACACAGTCACAGTCACAGTCACAGTCCCTCTCCCTCACACAGTCACAGTCACAGTCACAGTCCCTCTCCCTCACACAGTCACAGTCCCTCTCCCTCACACAGTCACAGTCGCTCTCCCTCACACAGTCACAGTCCCTCTCCCTCACACAGTCACAGTCACAGTCACAGTCCCTCTCCCTCACACAGTCACAGTCCCTCTCCCTCACACAGTCACAGTCCCTCTCCCTCACACAGTCACAGTCACAGTCACAGTCCCTCTCCCTCACACAGTCACAGTTCCTCTCCCTCACACAGTCACAGTCCCTCTCCCTCACACAGTCCCTCTCCCTCACACAGTCACAGTCCCTCTCCCTCACACAGTCACAGTCACAGTCACAGTCCCTCTCCCTCACACAGTCACAGTCCCTCTCCCTCACACAGTCACAGTCACAGTCACAGTCCCTCGCCCTCACACAGTCACAGTCCCTCTCGCTCACACAGTCACAGTCCCTCTCCCTCACACAGTCACAGTCACAGTCACAGTCCCTCTCCCTCACAGAGTCACAGTCCCTCTCCCTCACACAGTCACAGTCCCTCTCCCTCACACAGTCACAGTACCTCTCCCTCACACAGTCACAGTCCCTCTCCGTCACACAGTCACAGTCCCTCTCCCTCACACAAGCACAGTAACAGTCACAGTCCCTCTCCCTCACACAGTCACAGTCCCTCTCCCTCACAGAGTCACAGTCCCTCTCCCTCACACAGTCACAGTCACAGTCACAGTCCCTCTCCCTCACACAGTCACACTCCCTCTCCCTCACACAGTCACAGTCCCTCTCCCTCACACAGTCACAGTCACAGTCCCTCTCCCTCACACAGTCACAGTCCCTCTCCCTCACACAGTCACAGTCCCTCTCCCTCACACAGTCACAGTCCCTCTCCCTCACACAGTCACAGTCACAGTCCCTCTCCCTCACACAGTCACACTCCCTCTCCCTCACACAGTCACAGTCCCTCTCCCTCACACAGTCACAGTCACAGTCCCTCTCCCTCACACAGTCACAGTCCCTCTCCCTCACACAGTCACAGTCCCTCTCCCTCACACAGTCACAGTCCCTCTCCCTCACACAGTCACAGTCACAGTCCCTCTCCCTCACAGAGTCACAGTCCCTCTCCCTCACACAGTCACAGTCCCTCTCCCTCACACAGTCACAGTACCTCTCCCTCACACAGTCACAGTCCCTCTCCGTCACACAGTCACAGTCCCTCTCCCTCACACAGTCACAGTCACAGTCCCTCGCCCTCACACAGTCACAGTCCCTCTCCCTCACACAAGCACAGTCACAGTCACAGTCACAGTCCCTCTCCCTCACACAGTCACAGTCCCTCTCCGTCACACAGTCACAGTCCCTCTCCCTCACACAGTCACAGTCACAGTCCCTCTCCCTCACACAGTCACAGTCCCTCTCCCTCACACAGTCACAGTCCCTCTCCCTCACACAGTCACAGTCACAGTCCCTCACACAGTCACAGTCCCTCTCCCTCACACAGTCACAGTCCCTCTCCCTCACACAGTCACAGTCCCTCTCCCTCACACAGTCACAGTCACAGTCACAGTCCCTCTCCCTCACACAGTCACAGTCCCTCTCCCTCACACAGTCACAGTCACAGTCACAGTTCCTCTCCCTCACACAGTCACAGTCCCTCTCCCTCACACAGTCACAGTCCCTCTCCGTCACACAGTCACAGTCCCTCTCCCTCACACAGTCACAGTCACAGTCCCTCGCCCTCACACAGTCACAGTCCCTCTCCCTCACACAGTCACAGTCCCTCTCCCTCACACAGTCACAGTCACAGTCACAGTCCCTCTCCCTCACAGAGTCACAGTCCCTCTCCCTCACACAGTCACAGTCCCTCTCCCTCACACAGTCACAGTACCTCTCCCTCACAACGTCACAGTCCCTCTCCGTCACACAGTCACAGTCTCTCTCCCTCACACAGTCACAGTCACAGTCCCTCGCCCTCACACAGTCACAGTCCCTCTCCCTCACACAAGCACAGTCCTTCTCCCTCACACAGTCACAGTCACAGTCACAGTCCCTCTCCCTCACACAGTCACAGTCCCTCTCGCTCACACAGTCCCTCACAGTCACAGTCCCTCTCCCTCACACAGTCCCTCACAGTCACAGTCCCTCTCCCTCACACAGTCACAGTCACAGTCCCTCTCCCTCACACAGTCACAGTCACAGTCCCTCTCCCTCACACAGTCACAGTCACAGTCCCTCTCCCTCAAACAGTAAGAGTCACAGTCACAGTCCCTCTCCCTCACACAGTCACAGTCACAGTCACAGTCCCTCTCCCTCACACAGTCAGTCACAGTCCCTCTCCCTCACACAGTAAGAGTCACAGTCACAGTCCCTCTCCCTCACACAGTCACAGTCACAGTCACAGTCCCTCTCCCTCACACAGTCAGTCACAGTCCCTCTCCCTCACGGAGTTACAGTCCCTCTCCCTCACACAGTCCCTCACAGTCACAGTCACAGTCCCTCTCCCTCACACAGTCCCTTACAGTCACAGTCCCTCTCCCTCACACAGTCACAGTCACAGTCACAGTCCCTCTCCCTCACACAGTCACAGTCACAGTCCCTCTCCCACACACAGTCCCTCACAGTCACAGTCACAGTCCCTCTCCCTCACACAGTGCCTCACAGTCACAGTCACAGTCCCTCTCCCTCACACAGTCCCTCACATTCACAGTCACAGTCCCTCTCCCTCACAACGTCCCTCACAGTCACAGTCACAGTCCCTCTCCCTCACACAGTCCCTCACAGTCACAGTCACAGTCCCTCTCCCTCACACAGTCCCTCACAGTCAGAGTCACAGTCCCTCTCCCTCACACAGTGCCTCACAGTCACAGTCACAGTCCCTCTCCCTCACACAGTCACAGTCCCTCTCCCTCACACAGTTACAGTCCCTCTCCCTCACACAGTCCCTCACAGTCACAGTCACAGTCCCTCTCCCTCACACAGTCCCTCACAGTCACAGTCACAGTCCCTCTCCCTCACACAGTGCCTCACAGTCACAGTCACAGTCCCTCTCCCTCACACAGTCACAGTCCCTCTCCCTCACACAGTCACAGTCCCTCTCCCTCAAACAGTCACAGTCACAGTCACAGTCACTCTCCCTCACACAGTCACAGTCACAGTCCCTCTCCCTCACACAGTCACAGTCACCGTCCCTCTCCCTCACACAGTCACCGTCACAGTCCCTCTCCCTCACACAGTCACAGTCCCTCTCCCTCACACAGTCACAGTCACAGTCCCTCTCCCTCACACAGTCACAGTCACAGTCCCTCTCCCTCACACAGTCACAGTCCCTCTCCCTCACACAGTCACAGTCCCTCTCCCTCACACAGTCACAGTCACAGTCCCTCTCCCTCACACATTCACAGTCCCTCTCCCTCACACAGTCACAGTCACAGTCCCTCTCCCTCACACAGTCACAGTCCCTCTCCCTCACACAGTCACAGTCACAGTCCTTCTCTCTCACACAGACACAGTCCATCTCCCTCACACAGTCACAGTCCCTCTCCCTCACACAGTCACAGTCACAGTCCCTCTCCCTCACACAGTCACAGTCCCACTCCCTCAGACAGTCACAGTCACAGTCCCTCTCCCTCACACAGTCACATTCACAGTCACAGTTCCTCTCCCTCACACAGTCACAGTCCCTCTCCCTCACACAGGCACAGTCCCTCTCCCTCACACAGTCACAGTCCCTCTCCCTCACACAGTCACAGTCCCTCTCCCTCACACAGTCCCTCACAGTCACAGTCACAGTCACAGTCCTTCTCCCTCACACAGTCACAGTCCCTCTCCCTCACACAGTCCCTCACACAGTCACAGTCAAAGTCACAGTCCCTCTCCCTCACACAGTCACAGTCCCTCTCCCTCACACAGTCACAGTCCCTCTCCCTCACACAGTCACAGTCCCTCTCCCTCACACAGTCACAGTCACAGTCCCTCTCCCTCACAAAGTCACAGTCACCGTCCCTCTCCCTCACACAGTCACAGTCACATTCCCTCTCCCTCACACAGTCACAGTCCCTCTCCCTCACACAGTCACAGTCACAGTCCCTCTCCCTCACACAGTCACAGTCCCTCTCCCTCACACAGTCACAGTCACAGTCCCTCTCTCTCACACAGACACAGTCCATCTCCCTCACACAGTCACAGTCCCTCTCCCTCACACAGTCACAGTCACAGTCCCTCTCCCTCACACAGTCACAGTCCCACTCCCTCAGACAGTCACAGTCACAGTCCCTCTCCCTCACACAGTCACATTCACAGGCACAGTTCCTCTCCCTCACACATTCACAGTCCCTCTGCCTCACACAGGCACAGTCCCTCTCCCTCTGACAGTCACAGTCCCTCTCCCTCACAGAGTCACAGTCCCTCTCCCTCACACAGTCCCTCACAGTCACAGTCACAGTCCCTCTCCCTCACACAGTCACAGTCCCTCTCCCTCACACAGTCCCTCACACAGTCACAGTCAAAGTCACAGTCCCTCTCCCTCACACAGTCACAGTCCCTCTCCCTCACACAGTCACAGTCCCTCTCCCTCACACAGTCACAGTCCCTCTCCCTCACACAGTCACAGTCCCTCTCCCTCACACAGTCACAGTCACAGTCACAGTCCCTCGCCCTCACACAGTCACAGTCCCTCTCGCTCACACAGTCACAGTCCCTCTCCCTCACACAGTCACAGTCACAGTCACAGTCCCTCTCCCTCACAGAGTCACAGTCCCTCTCCCTCACACAGTCACAGTCCCTCTCCCTCACACAGTCACAGTACCTCTCCCTCACACAGTCACAGTCCCTCTCCGTCACACAGTCACAGTCCCTCTCCCTCACACAAGCACAGTAACAGTCACAGTCCCTCTCCCTCACACAGTCACAGTCCCTCTCCCTCACAGAGTCACAGTCCCTCTCCCTCACACAGTCACAGTCACAGTCACAGTCCCTCTCCCTCACACAGTCACACTCCCTCTCCCTCACACAGTCACAGTCCCTCTCCCTCACACAGTCACAGTCACAGTCCCTCTCCCTCACACAGTCACAGTCCCTCTCCCTCACACAGTCACAGTCCCTCTCCCTCACACAGTCACAGTCCCTCTCCCTCACACAGTCACAGTCACAGTCCCTCTCCCTCACACAGTCACACTCCCTCTCCCTCACACAGTCACAGTCCCTCTCCCTCACACAGTCACAGTCACAGTCCCTCTCCCTCACACAGTCACAGTCCCTCTCCCTCACACAGTCACAGTCCCTCTCCCTCACACAGTCACAGTCCCTCTCCCTCACACAGTCACAGTCACAGTCCCTCTCCCTCACAGAGTCACAGTCCCTCTCCCTCACACAGTCACAGTCCCTCTCCCTCACACAGTCACAGTACCTCTCCCTCACACAGTCACAGTCCCTCTCCGTCACACAGTCACAGTCCCTCTCCCTCACACAGTCACAGTCACAGTCCCTCGCCCTCACACAGTCACAGTCCCTCTCCCTCACACAAGCACAGTCACAGTCACAGTCACAGTCCCTCTCCCTCACACAGTCACAGTCCCTCTCCGTCACACAGTCACAGTCCCTCTCCCTCACACAGTCACAGTCACAGTCCCTCTCCCTCACACAGTCACAGTCCCTCTCCCTCACACAGTCACAGTCCCTCTCCCTCACACAGTCACAGTCACAGTCCCTCACACAGTCACAGTCCCTCTCCCTCACACAGTCACAGTCCCTCTCCCTCACACAGTCACAGTCCCTCTCCCTCACACAGTCACAGTCACAGTCACAGTCCCTCTCCCTCACACAGTCACAGTCCCTCTCCCTCACACAGTCACAGTCACAGTCACAGTTCCTCTCCCTCACACAGTCACAGTCCCTCTCCCTCACACAGTCACAGTCCCTCTCCGTCACACAGTCACAGTCCCTCTCCCTCACACAGTCACAGTCACAGTCCCTCGCCCTCACACAGTCACAGTCCCTCTCCCTCACACAGTCACAGTCCCTCTCCCTCACACAGTCACAGTCACAGTCACAGTCCCTCTCCCTCACAGAGTCACAGTCCCTCTCCCTCACACAGTCACAGTCCCTCTCCCTCACACAGTCACAGTACCTCTCCCTCACAACGTCACAGTCCCTCTCCGTCACACAGTCACAGTCTCTCTCCCTCACACAGTCACAGTCACAGTCCCTCGCCCTCACACAGTCACAGTCCCTCTCCCTCACACAAGCACAGTCCTTCTCCCTCACACAGTCACAGTCACAGTCACAGTCCCTCTCCCTCACACAGTCACAGTCCCTCTCGCTCACACAGTCCCTCACAGTCACAGTCCCTCTCCCTCACACAGTCCCTCACAGTCACAGTCCCTCTCCCTCACACAGTCACAGTCACAGTCCCTCTCCCTCACACAGTCACAGTCACAGTCCCTCTCCCTCACACAGTCACAGTCACAGTCCCTCTCCCTCAAACAGTAAGAGTCACAGTCACAGTCCCTCTCCCTCACACAGTCACAGTCACAGTCACAGTCCCTCTCCCTCACACAGTCAGTCACAGTCCCTCTCCCTCACACAGTCACAGTCACAGTCCCTCTCCCTCACACAGTAAGAGTCACAGTCACAGTCCCTCTCCCTCACACAGTCACAGTCACAGTCCCTCTCCCTCACACAGTCAGTCACAGTCCCTCTCCCTCACGGAGTTACAGTCCCTCTCCCTCACACAGTCCCTCACAGTCACAGTCACAGTCCCTCTCCCTCACACAGTCCCTTACAGTCACAGTCCCTCTCCCTCACACAGTCACAGTCACAGTCACAGTCCCTCTCCCTCACACAGTCACAGTCACAGTCCCTCTCCCACACACAGTCCCTCACAGTCACAGTCACAGTCCCTCTCCCTCACACAGTGCCTCACAGTCACAGTCACAGTCCCTCTCCCTCACACAGTCCCTCACATTCACAGTCACAGTCCCTCTCCCTCACAACGTCCCTCACAGTCACAGTCACAGTCCCTCTCCCTCACACAGTCCCTCACAGTCACAGTCACAGTCCCTCTCCCTCACACAGTCCCTCACAGTCAGAGTCACAGTCCCTCTCCCTCACACAGTGCCTCACAGTCACAGTCACAGTCCCTCTCCCTCACACAGTCACAGTCCCTCTCCCTCACACAGTTACAGTCCCTCTCCCTCACACAGTCCCTCACAGTCACAGTCACAGTCCCTCTCCCTCACACAGTCCCTCACAGTCACAGTCACAGTCCCTCTCCCTCACACAGTGCCTCACAGTCACAGTCACAGTCCCTCTCCCTCACACAGTCACAGTCCCTCTCCCTCACACAGTCACAGTCCCTCTCCCTCAAACAGTCACAGTCACAGTCACAGTCACTCTCCCTCACACAGTCACAGTCACAGTCCCTCTCCCTCACACAGTCACAGTCACCGTCCCTCTCCCTCACACAGTCACCGTCACAGTCCCTCTCCCTCACACAGTCACAGTCCCTCTCCCTCACACAGTCACAGTCACAGTCCCTCTCCCTCACACAGTCACAGTCACAGTCCCTCTCCCTCACACAGTCACAGTCCCTCTCCCTCACACAGTCACAGTCCCTCTCCCTCACACAGTCACAGTCACAGTCCCTCTCCCTCACACATTCACAGTCCCTCTCCCTCACACAGTCACAGTCACAGTCCCTCTCCCTCACACAGTCACAGTCCCTCTCCCTCACACAGTCACAGTCACAGTCCTTCTCTCTCACACAGACACAGTCCATCTCCCTCACACAGTCACAGTCCCTCTCCCTCACACAGTCACAGTCACAGTCCCTCTCCCTCACACAGTCACAGTCCCACTCCCTCAGACAGTCACAGTCACAGTCCCTCTCCCTCACACAGTCACATTCACAGTCACAGTTCCTCTCCCTCACACAGTCACAGTCCCTCTCCCTCACACAGGCACAGTCCCTCTCCCTCACACAGTCACAGTCCCTCTCCCTCACACAGTCACAGTCCCTCTCCCTCACACAGTCCCTCACAGTCACAGTCACAGTCACAGTCCCTCTCCCTCACACAGTCACAGTCCCTCTCCCTCACACAGTCCCTCACACAGTCACAGTCAAAGTCACAGTCCCTCTCCCTCACACAGTCACAGTCCCTCTCCCTCACACAGTCACAGTCCCTCTCCCTCACACAGTCACAGTCACAGTCCCTCTCCCTCACAAAGTCACAGTCACCGTCCCTCTCCCTCACACAGTCACAGTCACATTCCCTCTCCCTCACACAGTCACAGTCCCTCTCCCTCACACAGTCACAGTCACAGTCCCTCTCCCTCACACAGTCACAGTCCCTCTCCCTCACACAGTCACAGTCACAGTCCCTCTCTCTCACACAGACACAGTCCATCTCCCTCACACAGTCACAGTCCCTCTCCCTCACACAGTCACAGTCACAGTCCCTCTCCCTCACACAGTCACAGTCCCACTCCCTCAGACAGTCACAGTCACAGTCCCTCTCCCTCACACAGTCACATTCACAGGCACAGTTCCTCTCCCTCACACATTCACAGTCCCTCTGCCTCACACAGGCACAGTCCCTCTCCCTCTGACAGTCACAGTCCCTCTCCCTCACAGAGTCACAGTCCCTCTCCCTCACACAGTCCCTCACAGTCACAGTCACAGTCCCTCTCCCTCACACAGTCACAGTCCCTCTCCCTCACACAGTCCCTCACACAGTCACAGTCAAAGTCACAGTCCCTCTCCCTCACACAGTCACAGTCCCTCTCCCTCACACAGTCACAGTCCCTCTCCCTCACACAGTCACAGTCCCTCTCCCTCACACAGTCACAGTCCCTCTCCCTCACACAGTCACAGTCCCTCTCCCTCACACAGTCACAGTCACAGTCACAGTCCCTCTCCCTCACACAGTCACAGTCACAGTCACAGTCCCTCTCCCTCACACAGTCACACTCCCTCTCCCTCACACAGTCACAGTCCCTCTCCCTCACACAGTCACAGTCCCTCTCCCTGACACGGTCACAGTCACAGTTACAGTCCCTCTCCCTCACACAGTCACAGTCCCTCTCCCTCACACAGTCACAGTCCCTCTCCCTCACACAGTCACAGTCCCGCTCCCTCACACAGTCACAGTCCCTCTCCCTCACACAGTCACAGTCCCTCTCCCTCACACAGTCACAGACCCTCTCCCTCACACAGTCAAAGTCACAGTCCCTCTCCCTCACACAGTCAAAGTCACAGTCCCTCTCCCTCACACAGTCACAGTCACAGTCACAGTCCCTCTCCCTCACAAAGTCACAGTCACCGTCCCTCTCCCTCACACAGTCACAGTCACAGTCCCTCTCCCTCACACAGTCACAGTCCCTCTCCCTCACACAGTCACAGTAACAGTCCCTCCCCCTCACACAGTCACAGTCCCTCTCCCTCACACAGTCACAGTCACAGTCCTTCTCTCTCACACAGACACAGTCCATCTCCCTCACACAGTCACAGTCCCTCTCCCTCACACAGTCACAGTCACAGTCCCTCTCCCTCACACAGTCACAGTCACAGTCCCTCTCCCTCACACAGTCACATTCACAGTCACAGTTCCTCTCCCTCACACAGGCACAGTCACAGTCCCTCTCCCTCAGACAGTCACAGTCACAGTCCCTCTCCCTCACACAGTCACATTCACAGTCACAGTTCCTCTCCCTCACACAGGCACAGTCCATCTCCCTCACACAGTCACAGTCCCTCTCCCTCACACAGTCACAGTCCCTCTCCCTCACACAGTCCCTCACAGTCACAGTCACAGTCCCTCTCCCTCACACAGTCACAGTCCCTCTCCCTCACAGAGTCACAGTCCCTCTCCCTCACACAGTCCCTCACAGTCACAGTCACAGTCCCTCTCCCTCACACAGTCACAGTCCCTCTCCCTCACACAGTCCCTCACACAGTCACAGTCAAAGTCACAGTCCCTCTCCCTCACACAGTCACAGTCCCTCTCCCTCACACAGTCACAGTCCCTCTCCCTCACACAGTCACAGTCCCTCTCCCTCACACAGTCACAGTCACAGTCCCTCTCCCTCACACAGTCACAGTCACATTCACAGTCCCTCTCCCTCACACAGTCACAGTCACAGTCACAGTCCCTCTCCCTCACACAGTCACACTCCCTCTCCCTCACACAGTCACAGTCCCTCTCCCTCACACAGTCACAGTCCCTCTCCCTCACACAGTCACAGTCCCTCTCCCTCACACAGTCACAGTCCCTCTCCCTCACACAGTCACAGTCCCTCTCCCTCACACAGTCACAGTCCCTCTCCCTCACACAGTCACAGACCCTCTCCCTCACACAGTCACAGCCACAGTCCCTCTCCCTCACACAGTCACAGTCTCTCTCCCTCACACAGTCACAGTCACAGTCAATCTCCCTCACACAGTCACAGTCACAGTCACAGTCACAGTCCCTCTCCCTCACACAGTCGCAGTCACAGTCCCTCTCCCTCACACAGTCACAGTCCCTCTCCCTCACACAGTCACAGTCACAGTCACAGTCCCTCTCCCTCACACAGTCACAGTCCCTCTCCCTCACACAGTCACAGTCACAGTCCCTCTCCCTCACACAGTCACAGTCCCTCTCCCTCACACAGTCACAGTCTCAGTCACAGTCCCTCGCCCTCACACAGTCACAGTCCCTCTCCCTCACACAGTCACAGTCACAGTCACAGTCCCTCTCCCTCACACAGTCACAGTCCCTCTCCCTCACACAGTCACAGTCCCTCTCCCTCACACAGTCACAGTCACAGACACAGTCCCTCTCCCTCACAGAGTCACAGTCCCTCTCCCTCGCACAGTCACAGTCCCTCTCCCTCACACAGTCACAGTACCTCTCCCTCACACAGTCACAGTCCCTCTCCGTCACACAGTCACAGTCCCTCTCCCTCACACAGTCACAGTCCCTCTCCCTCACACAAGCACAGTCACAGTCACAGTCACAGTCCCTCTCCCTCACACAGTCACAGTCCCTCTCCCTCACACAGTCACAGTCCCTCTCCGTCACACAGTCACAGTCCCTCTCCCTCACACAGTCACAGTCACAGTCCCTCTCCCTCACACAGTCACAGTCCCTCTCCCTCACACAAGCACAGTCCCTCTCCCTCACACAAGCACAGTCACAGTCACAGTCACAGTCCCTTTCCCTCACACAGTCACAGTCCCTCTCCCTCAAACAGTCACAGTCCCTCTCCGTCACACAGTCACAGTCCCTCTCCCTCACACAGTCACAGTCACAGTCCCTCTCCCTCACACAGTCACAGTCCCTCTCCCTCACACAGTCACAGTCACAGTCACAGTCCCTCTCCCTCACACAGTCACAGTCCCTCTCCCTCACACAGTCACAGTCCCTCTCCCTCACACAGTCACAGTCCCTCTCCCTCACACAGTCACAGTCCCTCTCCCTCACACAGTCACAGTCCCTCTCCCTCACACAGTCACAGTCACAGTCCCTCTCCCTCTCCCTCACACCGTCACAGTCCCTCTCCCTCACACAGTCACAGTCCCTCTCCCTCACACAGTCACAGTCCCTCTCCCTCACACAGTCACAGTCACAGTCACAGTCCCTCTCCCTCACACAGTCACAGTCCCTCTCCCTCACACAGTCACAGTCCCTCTCCCTCACACAGTCACAGTCACAGTCACAGTCCCTCTCCCTCACACAGTCACAGTTCCTCTCCCTCACACAGTCACAGTCCCTCTCCCTCACACAGTCCCTCTCCCTCACACAGTCACAGTCCCTCTCCCTCACACAGTCCCTCACAGTCAGAGTCACAGTCCCTCTCCCTCACACAGTGCCTCACAGTCACAGTCACAGTCCCTCTCCCTCACACAGTCACAGTCCCTCTCCCTCACACAGTTACAGTCCCTCTCCCTCACACAGTCCCTCACAGTCACAGTCACAGTCCCTCTCCCTCACACAGTCCCTCACAGTCACAGTCACAGTCCCTCTCCCTCACACAGTGCCTCACAGTCACAGTCACAGTCCCTCTCCCTCACACAGTCACAGTCCCTCTCCCTCACACAGTCACAGTCCCTCTCCCTCAAACAGTCACAGTCACAGTCACAGTCACTCTCCCTCACACAGTCACAGTCACAGTCCCTCTCCCTCACACAGTCACAGTCACCGTCCCTCTCCCTCACACAGTCACCGTCACAGTCCCTCTCCCTCACACAGTCACAGTCCCTCTCCCTCACACAGTCACAGTCACAGTCCCTCTCCCTCACACAGTCACAGTCACAGTCCCTCTCCCTCACACAGTCACAGTCCCTCTCCCTCACACAGTCACAGTCCCTCTCCCTCACACAGTCACAGTCACAGTCCCTCTCCCTCACACATTCACAGTCCCTCTCCCTCACACAGTCACAGTCACAGTCCCTCTCCCTCACACAGTCACAGTCCCTCTCCCTCACACAGTCACAGTCACAGTCCTTCTCTCTCACACAGACACAGTCCATCTCCCTCACACAGTCACAGTCCCTCTCCCTCACACAGTCACAGTCACAGTCCCTCTCCCTCACACAGTCACAGTCCCACTCCCTCAGACAGTCACAGTCACAGTCCCTCTCCCTCACACAGTCACATTCACAGTCACAGTTCCTCTCCCTCACACAGTCACAGTCCCTCTCCCTCTCACAGGCACAGTCCCTCTCCCTCACACAGTCACAGTCCCTCTCCCTCACACAGTCACAGTCCCTCTCCCTCACACAGTCCCTCACAGTCACAGTCACAGTCACAGTCCCTCTCCCTCACACAGTCACAGTCCCTCTCCCTCACACAGTCCCTCACACAGTCACAGTCAAAGTCACAGTCCCTCTCCCTCACACAGTCACAGTCCCTCTCCCTCACACAGTCACAGTCCCTCTCCCTCACACAGTCACAGTCCCTCTCCCTCACACAGTCACAGTTCCTCTCCCTCACACAGTCACAGTCACAGTCCCTCTCCCTCTCCCTCACACCGTCACAGTCCCTCTCCCTCACACAGTCACAGTCCCTCTCCCTCACACAGTCACAGTCACAGTCACAGTCACAGTCCCTCTCCCTCACACAGTCACAGTCCCTCTCCCTCACACAGTCACAGTCCCTCTCCCTCACACAGTCACAGTCACAGTCCCTCTCCCTCACACAGTCACAGTTCCTCTCCCTCACACTGTCACAGTCCCTCTCCCTCACACAGTCCCTCTCCCTCACACAGTCACAGTCCCTCTCCCTCACACAGTCACAGTCACAGTCCCTCTCCCTCACACAGTCACAGTCCCTCTCCCTCACACAGTCACAGTCACAGTCACAGTCCCTCGCCCTCACACAGTCACAGTCCCTCTCACTCACACAGTCACAGTCCCTCTCCCTCACACAGTCACAGTCACAGTCACAGTCACAGTCCCTCTCCCTCACAGAGTCACAGTCCCTCTCCCTCACACAGTCACAGTCCCTCTCCCTCACACAGTCACAGTACCTCTCCCTCACACAGTCACAGTCCCTCTCCGTCACACAGTCACAGTCCCTCTCCCTCACACAAGCACAGTAACAGTCACAGTCCCTCTCCCTCACACAGTCACAGTCCCTCTCCCTCACATAGTCACAGTCCCTCTCCCTCACACAGTCACAGTCCCTCTCCCTCACACAGTCACAGTCACAGTCCCTCTCCCTCACACAGTCACACTCCCTCTCCCTCACACAGTCACAGTCCCTGTCCCTCACACAGTCACAGTCACAGTCCCTCTCCCTCACACAGTCACAGTCCCTCTCCCTCACACAGTCACAGTCCCTCTCCCTCACACAGTCACAGTCCCTCTCCCTCACACAGTCACAGTCACAGTCACAGTCCCTCTCCCTCACACAGTCACACTCCCTCTCCCTCACACAGTCACAGTCCCTCTCCCTCACACAGTCACAGTCACAGTCCCTCTCCCTCACACAGTCACAGTCCCTCTCCCTCACACAGTCACAGTCCCTCTCCCTCACACAGTCACAGTCCCTCTCCCTCACACAGTCACAGTCACAGTCACAGTCCCTCTCCCTCACAGAGTCACAGTCCCTCTCCCTCACACAGTCACAGTCCCTCTCCCTCACACAGTCACAGTACCTCTCCCTCACACAGTCACAGTCCCTCTCCGTCACACAGTCACAGTCCCTCTCCCTCACACAGTCACAGTCACAGTCCCTCGCCCTCACACAGTCACAGTCCCTCTCCCTCACACAAGCACAGTCACAGTCACAGTCACAGTCCCTCTCCCTCACACAGTCACAGTCCCTCTCCGTCACACAGTCACAGTCCCTCTCCCTCACACAGTCACAGTCACAGTCCCCCTCCCTCACACAGTCACAGTCCCTCTCCCTCACACAGTCACAGTCCCTCTCCCTCACACAGTCACAGTCCCTCTGCCTCACACAGTCACAGTCCCTCTCCCTCACACAGTCACAGTCCCTCTCCCTCACACAGTCACAGTCTCTCTCCCTCACACAGTCACAGTCACAGTCACAGTCCCTCTCCCTCACACAGTCACAGTCCCTCTCCCTCACACAGTCACAGTCCCTCTCCCTCACACAGTCACAGTCACAGTCACAGTCCCTCTCCCTCACACAGTCACAGTTCCTCTCCCTCACACAGTCACAGTCCCTCTCCCTCACACAGTCACAGTCCCTCTCCGTCACACAGTCACAGTCCCTCTCCCTCACACAGTCACAGTCACAGTCCCTCGCCCTCACACAGTCACAGTCCCTCTCCCTCACACAGTCATAGTCCCTCTCCCTCACACAGTCACAGTCACAGTCACAGTCCCTCTCCCTCACAGAGTCACAGTCCCTCTCCCTCACACAGTCACAGTCCCTCTCCCTCACACAGTCACAGTACCTCTCCCTCACACAGTCACAGTCCCTCTCCGTCACACAGTCACAGTCCCTCTCCCTCACACAGTCACAGTCACAGTCCCTCGCCCTCACACAGTCACAGTCCCTCTCCCTCACACAAGCACAGTCACAGTCACAGTCACAGTCCCTCTCCCTCACACAGTCACAGTCCCTCTCCCTCACACAGTCACAGTCCCTCTCCGTCACACAGTCACAGTCCCTCTCCCTCACACAGTCACAGTCCCTCTCTCTCACACAGTCCCTCTCCCTCACACAGTCACAGTCACAGTCCCTCTCCCTCTCCCTCACACAGTCACAGTCCCTCTCCCTCACACAGTCACAGTCCCTCTCCCTCACACAGTCACAGTCACAGTCACAGTCCCTCTCCCTCACACAGTCACAGTCCCTCTCCCTCACACAGTCACAGTCACAGTCACAGTCCCTCTCCCTCACACAGTCGCATTCACAGTCCCTCTCCCTCACACAGTCACAGTCACAGTCACAGTCCCTCTCCCTCACACAGTCACAGTCACAGTCACAGTCCCCCTCCCTCACACAGTCACAGTCCCTCTCCCTCACACAGTCACAGTCCCTCTCCCTCACACATTCACAGTCCCTCTCCCTCACACAGTCACAGTCCCTCTCCCTCACACAGTCACAGTCACAGTCCCTCTACCTCACACAGTCACAGTCACAGTCACAGTCACAGTCACAGTCCCTCTCCCTCACACAGTCACAGTCCCTCTCCCTCACACGGTCACAGTCACAGTTACAGTCCCTCTCCCTCACACAGTCACAGTCCCTCTCCCTCACACAGTCACAGTCCCTCTCCCTCACACAGTCACAGTCCCTCTCCCTCACACAGTCACAGTCCCTCTCCCTCACACAGTCACAGTCCCTCTCCCTCACACAGTCACAGTCCCTCTCTCTCACACAGTCACAGCCACAGTCCCTCTCCCTCACACAGTCACAGTCCCTCTCCCTCACACAGTCACAGTCAATCTCCCACACACAGTCACAGTCACAGTCACAGTCCCTCTCCCTCACACAGTCGCAGTCACAGTCCCTCTCCCTCACACAGTCACAGTCCCTCTCCCTCACACAGTCACGGTCCCTCTCCCTCACACAGTCAAAGTCACAGTCCCTCTCCCTCACACAGTCACAGTCACAGTCACAGTCCCTCTCCCTCACACAGTCACAGTCCCTCTCCCTCAGTCAGGCGCGTCTTGCTTTGGCCTCTCTCCTGGAGGCGCTCAGTCAGACCCAGTGTTGACATGTGACAAGACGCTCCTCGGGGCACGTCTTGCTTGGGCCTCTCTCCTGGAGGCGCTCAGTCAGAACCAGAGGTGACATGTGGCAAGACGCTCCTCGGGGCGCGTCTTGCTTGGGCCTCTCTCCTGGAGGCCCTCTGTAAGACCCAGTGTTGACATGTGGCAAGACGCTCCTCCGGGCGCATCTTGCTTGGGCCTCTCTCCTGGAGGCGCTCAGTCAGACCCAGTGCTGACATGTGGCAAGACGCTCCACGGGGCGCGTCTTGCTTGGGCCTTTCTCCTGGAGGCGCTCAGTCAGACTGAGTAGTGACATTTGGCCTGGCGATCCTCGGGGCACGTCTTGCTTGGGCCTCTCTCCTGGAGGCGCTCAGTCAGACCCAGTGGTGACATGTGGCAAGACACTCCTCGGGGCGCGTCTTGCTTGGGCCTCTCTCGTGGAGGCCCTCTGTCAGACCCAGTGTTGACATGTGTCAAGACGCTCCTCGGGGCGCGTCTTGCTTGGGCTTCTCTCCTGGAGGCCCTCAGTCAGACCCATTGTTGACATGTGGCAAGACACTCCTCGGGGCGCGTCTTGCTTGGGCTTCTCTCCTGGAGGCGCTCAGACAGACCCAGTGTTGACTTGTGACAAGACGCTCCTCGGGGCGCGTCTTGCTTGGGCCTCTCTCCTGGAGGCGCTCAGTCAGAACCAGAGGTGACATGTGGCAAGACGCTCCTCGGGGCGCGTCTTGCTTGGGCCTCTCTCCTATCGGCCCTCTGTCAGACCCAGTGTTGACATGTGGCAAGACGCTCTTCCGGGCGCATCTTGCTTGGGCCTCTCTCCTGGAGGGCCACAGTCAGACCCATTGTTGACATGTGGCAAGACGCTCCTCGGGGCGAGTCTTGCTTGGGCCTCTCTCCTGGAGGCGCTCAGTCAGACCCAGTGTTGACATGTGGCAAGACGCTCCTCGGGGCGCGTCTTGCTTGGGCCTCTCTCCTGGAGGCGCTCAGTCAGACCCAGTGGTGACACGTGGACAGACGCTCCTCGGGGCGCGTCTTGCTTGGGCCTCTCTCCTGGAGGCGCTCAGTCAGACCCAGTGTTGGCATGTGGCAAGACACTCCTCGGGGCACGTCTTGGTTGGGCCTCTCTCCTGGAGGCGCTCATTCAGACCCAGTGGTGACATGTGGCAAGACGCTCCTCGGGGCGCGTATTGCTTGGGCCTCTCTCCTGACTGCCCTCTGTCAGACCGAGTGTTGACATGTGGCAAGACTCTCCTCGGGGCGCGTCTTGCTTGGGCTTCTCTAATGGAGGCCCTCAGTCCGACCCATTGTTGACATGTGTCAAGACGCTCCTCGGGGCGTGTCTTGCTTGGGCCTCTCTCCTGGAGGCGCTCAGTCAGACCCAGTATTGACATGTGGCAAGACGCTCCTCTGGGCGCGTCTTGCTTGGGCTTCTCTCCTGGAGGCCCTCAGTCAGACCCATTGTTGACATGTGGCAAGACGCTCCTCGGGGCACGTCTTGCTTAGGCCTCTCTCCTGGAGGCGCTCAGTCAGACCGAGTAGTGACATGTGGCAAGACGCTCCTCGGGGCGCGTCTTGCTTGGACCTCCCTCCTGGAGGCGCTCAGTCAGACCGAGTAGTGACATTTGGCAAGACGCTCCTCGGGGCGCGTCTTGCTTGGACCTCTCTCCTGGAGGCGCTCAGTTAGACCGAGTAGTGACATGTGGCAAGACGCTCCTCGGGGCGCGTCTTGCTTGGGCCTCTCTCCTGGAGGCGCTCAGTCAGATCGAGTGCTGACATAAGGCAAGACGCTCCTCGGGGCGCGTCTTGCTTGGGCCTCTCTCCTGGAGGCGCTCAGTCAGACACAGTTTTGACATGTGGTAAGAGACACTCCTCGGGGCGCGTCTTGCTTGGGCTTCTCTCATGGAGGCCCACAGTAAGACCCATTGTTGACATGTGTAAAGAAGCTCCTCGGGGCGCGTCTTGCTTTGGCTTCTCTCCTGGAGGCCCTCAGTCAGACCCATTGTTGACATGTGGCAAGACGCTCCTCGGGGCGCATATTGCTTGGGCCTCTCTCCTGGATGCCCTCTGTCAGACCCAGTGTTGACATGTGGCAAGACTCTCCTCGGGGCGCGTCTTGCTTGGGCTTCTCTCATGGAGGCCCTCAGTCAGACCCAGTGTTGACATGTGTCAAGACGCTCCTCGGGGCGTGTCTTGCTTGGGCCTCTCTCCTGGAGGCGCTCAGTCAGACCCAGTGTTGACATGTGGCAAGACGCTCCTCGGGGCGCTTCTTGCTTGGGCTTCTCTCCTGGAGGCCCTCAGTCAGACCCATTGTTGACATGTGGCAAGACGCTCCTCGGGGCACGTCTTGCTTGGGCCTCTCTCCTGGAGGCGCTCAGTCAGACCGAGTAGTGACATGTGGCAAGACGCTCCTCGGGGCGCGTCTTGCTGGGGCTTCTCTCATGGAGGCACTCAGTCAGACCCAGTGTTGACATGTGGCAAGACGCTCCTCGGGGCGCGTGTTGCTTGGACCTCTCTCCTGGAGGCGCTCAGTCAGACCGAGTAGTGACATGTGGCAAGACGCTCCACGGGGCGCGTCTTGCTGGGGCCTCTCTCCTGGAGGCGCTCAGTCAGACCCAGTGTTGACATGTGTCAAGACGCTCCTCGGGCGTTTCTTGCTTGGGCCTCTCTCCTGGAGGCCCTCAGTCAGACCCATTGTTGACATGTGGCAAGACGCTCCTCGGGGGGCGTCTTGCTTGGGCCTCTCTCCTGGAGGCGCTCAGTCATTCCGAGTGCTGACATAAGGCAAGACGCTCCTCGGGGCGCGTCTTGCTGGGGCCTCTCTCCTGGAGGCGCTCAGTCAGACCCAGTGCTGACATGTGGCAAGACGCTCCTCGGGGCGCTTCTTGCTTGGGCTTCTCTCCTGCAGGCCCTCAGTCAGACCCATTGTTGACATGTGGCAAGACGCTCCTCGGGGCACGTCTTGCTTGGGCCTCTCTCCTGGAGGCGCTCAGTCAGACCGAGTAGTGACATGTGGCAAGACGCTCCTCGGGGCGCGTCTTGCTGGGGCTTCTCTCATGGAGGCACTCAGTCAGACCCAGTGTTGACATGTGGCAAGACGCTCCATGGGCGCGTGTTGCTTGGACCTCTCTCCTGGAGGCGCTCAGTCAGACCGAGTAGTGACATGTGGCAAGACGCTCCTCGGGGCGCGTCTTGCTGGGGCCTCTCTCCTTGAGGCGCTCAGTCAGACCCAGTGTTGACATGTGTCAAGACGCTCCTCGGGCGTTTCTTGCTTGGGCTTCTCTCCTGGAGGCGCTCAGTCAGACCCAGAGGTGACATGTGGCAAGACGCTCCTCGGGGCGCATCTTGCTTGGGCTTCTCTCCTGGAGGCCCTCAGTCAGAACTGGAAGATATGTTGCGTCATAAGCCTCTGATGGTTCACCAGGTGCACGGTCCACTCGAAATCCTAATGCTGTATTTGTAGTACATACACTACGTCTTCTCTGTTTATGTCAGACTAGAGTTTTATTAGAGTTTTACTTTGCAACAATGGGATTCGAGCAATTCATGTGTATATTTTTAATAGTGCACAATGCTACTATTCCTAGGCTGAATGTATGACATGGCTCTTATGTATCATTATGTATCGTTTCCATTAAGTACTAATTTAAATAAAGTCCCTCTGTCCTCAGTGCTAGGTTGTGGGTTTAATACACATTATTATGATCAACCTGTTGAATAGTATAAGCCCCATACAATGTGACGGTCTGTGTGACGGACCGGTGTGTTACGACCCGACTAAGGAAACGTACCAGGTGATAACATTGCATCCGCCCATTACAGCGGAGCGAGCGTTTCGCCACACTCCCAAACCAAGGTTAATAGTTGTAGCGCACGCCCTTTCGGACCTCGGTGCACGTGAAACACTGGCGTACACTCACAACATCACGCTCGAGACAGCTCAAGCGTTACGCGAAACAAAGGACGTGTTCAAATCCATAGAGAATATACGGTGTTTAGCGTATGCGTATATAAAGGAGGTCGATGACATTTACAGACCTGGCGGCGTGGGCACCACAGTAGAACAACAAGGTGCTCTCAAGCGCACACAGATACTGGCCGCATTATCACTCGCGATGTCTATCCTGACATGCCCGTTTCTGATTTCTATGTATATTAAATTATGACAAGAGCTACGGTGGTTACGATTACACTCTGACCACTTGCCTTAGTTTCTGCTAGTGACCTATAAATACATTTGCCCACTTGCTCTCACTGCAATTAAAGCGGCTGTACCCACAAATACAACGCCCAAGAAAAAAAAAGATCTCGCTGTCTGTACTGGGTGTACTCTCAGTAGTCGCAGTTGCTCAGGCCATGGTGGTACGCTCACATAACGCCTCTGAGATACGTCCAATCACACCACCTCCTACACTACTCGCGAAGGAGTATTCAACACCCCCTTTGTACGAAGACAACCATTATAACGAGCACAGCACAACGCTTGCCGCACGCGAAGACAACATGCAGGAGACAACGCTACCACCTGTCGTGAGAACAACGGATTCGAGTGACAACGATCGCGACTATGACGAGCACATTACAGCACCCTCTGTGCACGAAGACCAGGTGCAGGAGGCAACGCTACCACCTGTCGTGAGAAACAAGAGTTTGGTTAACAATGATCATCGTCGTGTCCCATTGTAAACTGGGCGTGCCATCGCACACATCGTACATGTGTGTTAACCCACCTGTATGCGACAGACTTTGTGTGTTGCATGACATCGAGATGTATTGACGTCTGTGTCAATACAGGACTCTCTATAAGCCGGGAGCTGGACGCTAACGACCCGTGCATGCGCCACACAAAAGGTATCGTACATGTGTTAACCCACCTGTATGCGACAGACTTTGTGTGTTGCATGACATCGAGATGTATTGACGTCTGTGTCAATACAGGACTCTCTAAGCTGGGAGCTGGACGCTAACAACCCGTGCATGCGCCACACAAAAGGTAACTCGACTAACTACAAAACGAATATTGTGATGTAGAAAGTTGGCTCGACTGTTTGAATCAGCTGCAGCTGCGGTTTACTCACGAAGTGAATGGCACGCTTGTTAGAAGTACATTCGGAGCACTTAAAAAATACATCGCTCTCATCGAGTTCCGTCTCAGCGTTCACCGGCTGATGGGCAAGAGCGTGACATGGGATCGCAAGGAACTTACTTAAGGACTATCATCTCATTTGGCATTTACTCACGGACCCAAGAAACCAGTTCCGAAAAATGGTCGAGAATTATAACTTGTCTAATAGCAACTGGAAGATATGTTGCGTCATAAGCCTCTGATGGTTCACAAGGTGCACGGTCCACTCGAAATCCTAATGCTGTATTTGTAGTGCATACACTAAGTCTTCTCTGTTGATGTCAGACTAGAGTTTTATTAGAGTTTTACTTTGCAACAATGGGATTCGAGCAATTGATGTGTATATTTTTAATAGTGCACAATGCTACTATTCCTAGGCTGAATGTATGACATGGCTCTTGTGTATCATTATGTATAGTTTCCATTAAGTACTAATTTAAATAATGTCCCTCTGTCCTCAGTTCTAGGTTGTGGGTTTAATACACATTATTATGATCAACCTGTTGAATAGTATAATAACAATATTCCTGTAAAAGTCATTTAGTAATGAACAACCTCAGTTCTGTGAAAGAACATCATATCTCTGATGTGTACACAGCAGGCCTGACCGGTCTTGCTTGGGCCTCTCTCCTGGAGGCGCTCAGTCAGACCCAGTGTTGACATGTGAAAAGACACTCCTCGGGGCGCGTCTTGCTTGGGCCTCTCTCATGGAGGCCCTCTGTCAGACCCAGTGTTGACATGTGTCAAGACGCTCCTCTGGGCGCGTCTTGCTTTGGCTTCTCTCCTGGAGGCGCTCAGTCAGACCGAGTGCTGACATGTGGCAAGAAGCTCCTCGGGGCGCGTCTTGCTTGGGCTTCTCTCCTGGAGGCCCTCAGTAAGACCCATTGTTGACATGTGGCAAGACGCTCCTCGTGGCGCGTCTTGCTTGGGCCTCTCTCCAGAAGGCCCTCAATCAGACCCAGTGTTGACACGTGGCAAGACGCTCCTCCGGGCGCGTCTTGCTTTGGCCTCTCTCCTGGAGGCGCTCAGTCAGACTGAGTAGTGACATGTGGCCTGACGCTCCTCGGGGCGCGTCTTGCTTGGGCCTCTCTCCTGGAGGCGCTCAGTCAGACCCAGTGGTGACATGTGGCAAGACACTCCTCGGGGCGCTTCTTGCTTGGGCCTTTCTCCTGGAGGCCCTCTGTCAGACCCAGTGTTGACATGTGTCAAGACGCTCCACGGGGCGCGTCTTGCTTGGGCTTCTCTCCTGGAGGCCCTCAGTCAGACCCATTGTTGACATGTGGCAAGACGCTCCTCGGGGCGCGTCTTGCTTGGGCCTCTCTCCTGGAGGCGCTCAGTCAGAACCAGAGGTGACATGTGGCAAGACGCTCCTCTGGGCGTGTCTTGCTTGGGCCTCTCTCCTGGAGGCCCTCTGTCAGACCCAGTGTTGACATGTGGCAAGACGCTCCTCCGGGCGCATCTTGCTTGGGCCTCTCTCCTGGAGGCCCTCAGTAAGACCCATTGTTGACATGTGGCAAGACGCTCCTCTGGGCGCGTCTTGCTTGGGCCTCTCTCCAGAAGGCCCTCAATAAGACCCAGTGTTGACATGTGGCAAGACGCTCCATGGGGCGCGTCTTGCTTGGGCTTCTCTCCTGGAGGCCCTCAGTCAGACCCATTGTTGACATGTGGCAAGACTCTCCTCGGGGCGCTTCTTGCTTGGGCTTCTCTCCTGGAGGCCCTCAGTCAGACCCATTGTTGACATGTGGCAAGACGCTCCTCGGGGCACGTCTTGCTTGGGCCTCACTCCAGGAGGAGCTCAGTCAGACCGAGTAGTGACATGTGGCAAGACGCTCCTCGGGGCGCGTCTTGCTTGGACCTCTCTCCTGGAGGCGTTCAGTTAGACCGAGTAGTGACATGTCGCAAGACGCTCCTCGGGGCGCGTCTTGCTTGGGCCTCTCTCATGGAGGCCCTCTGTCAGACCCAGTGTTGACATGTGGCAAGACGCTCCTCGGGGCGCGTCTTGCTTGGGCCTCTCTCCTGGAGGCGCTCAGTCAGAACCAGAGGTGACGTGTGGCAAGACGCTCCTCTGGGTGCGTCTTGCTTGGGCCTCTCTCCTGGAGGCCCTCTGTCAGACCCAGTGTTGACATGTGGCAAAACGCTCCTCCGGGCGCATCTTGCTTGGGCCTCTCTCCTGGAGGCCCTCAGTAAGACCCATTGTTGACATGTGGCAAGACGCTCCTCGGGGCGCGTCTTGCTTGGGCCTCTCTCCAGAAGGCCCTCAATCAGACCCAGTGTTGACATGTGGCAAGACGCTCCTCGGGGCGCGTCTTGCTTGGGCCTCTCTCCTGGAGGCGCTCAGTCAGACTGAGTAGTGACATGTGGCCTGACGCTCCTCGGGGCGCATCTTGCTTGGGCCTCTCTCCTGGAGGCGCTCAGTCAGACCCAGTGTTGACATGTGGCAAGACGCTCCACGGG
The DNA here is from genome assembly GCF_043380555.1 of Nothobranchius furzeri. Lineage (NCBI taxonomy): Eukaryota > Metazoa > Chordata > Actinopteri > Cyprinodontiformes > Nothobranchiidae > Nothobranchius > Nothobranchius furzeri. Next base: position 27,475,697 of record NC_091744.1, on the reverse strand, counting down.
GCGCGTCTTGCTTGGGCTTCTCTCCTGGAGGCCCTCAGTCAGACCCATTGTTGACATGTGGCAAGACGCTCCTCGGGGCACGTCTTGCTTGGGTCTCTCTCCTGGAGGCGCTCAGGCAGACCGAGTAGTGACATGTGGCAAGACGCTCCTCGGGGTGCGTCTTGCTTGGGCCTCTCTCCTGGAGAAGCTCAGTCAGACCGAGTGCTGACATAAGGCAAGATGCTCCTCGGGGCGCGTCTTGCTTGGGCCTCTCTCCTGGAGGCGCTCAGTCAGACCCAGTGGTGACATGTGGCAAGACGCTCCTCGGGGCGCATCTTGCTTGGGCCTCTCTCCTGGAGGCGCTCAGTCAGACCCAGTGTTGACACATGGCAAGACGCTCCTCGGGGCGCGTCTTGCTTGGGCCTCTCTCCTGGAGCCGCTCAGTCAGACCCAGTGTTGACATGTGGCAAGACACTCCTCGGGGCGCGTCTTGCTTGGGCCTCTCTCATGGAGGCCCTCTGTCAGACCCAGTGTTGACATGTGTCAAGACGCTCCTCGGGGCGCGTCTTGCTTTGGCCTCTCTCCTGGAGGCGCTCAGTCAGACCGAGTGCTGACATGTGGGAAGAAGCTCCTCGGGGCGCGTGTTGCTTGGGCTTCTCTCCTGGAGGCCCTCAGTAAGACCCATTGTTGACATGTGGCAAGACGCTCCTCGGGGCGCGTCTTGCTTGGGCCTCTCTCCAGAAGGCCCTCAATCAGACCCAGTGTTGACACGTGGCAAGACGCTCCTCGGGGCGCGTCTTGCTTGGGCCTCTCTCCTGGAGGCGCTCAGTCAGACTGAGTAGTGACATGTGGCCTGACGCTCCTCGGGGCGCGTGTTGCTTGGGCCTCTCTCCTGGAGGAGCTCAGTCAGACCCATTGTTGACATGTTGCAAGACGCTCCTTTGGGCGCGTCTTGCTTGGGCCTCTCTCCTGGAGGCGCTCAGTCAGACCGAGTGCTGACATGTGGAAAGACGCTCCTCGGGGCGCGTCTTGCTTGGGCTTCTCTCCTGGAGGCGCTCAGAAAGACCCAGTGTTGACATGTGACAAGACGCTACTCGGGGCGCATCTTGCTTGGGCCTCTCTCCTGGAGGCGCTCAGTCAGACCCAGTGGTGACTTGTGGCAAGACACTCCTCGGGGCGCGTCTTGCTTGGGCCTCTCTCCTGGAGGCCCTCTGTCAGACCCAGCGTTGGCATGTGGCAAGACGCTCCTCAGGGCGCGTCTTGGTTGGGCCTCTCTCCTGGAGGCGCTCAGTCAGACCCAGTGGTGACATGTGTCAAGACGCTCCTCGGGGCGCGTATTGCTTGGGCCTCTCTCCTGGATGCCCTCTGTGAGACCGAGTGTTGACATGTGGCAAGACTCTCCTCGGGGCGCGTCTTGCTTGGGCTTCTCTCATGGAGGCCCTCAGTCAGACCCAGTGTTGACATGTGTCAAGATGCTCCTCGGGGCGTGTCTTGCTTGGGCCTCTCACCTGGAGGCGCTCAGTCAGACCCAGTGTTGACATGTGGCAAGACGCTCCTCGGGGCGCGTCTTGCTTGGGCCTCTCTCCTGGAGGCGCTCAAACAGACCGAGTAGTGACATGTGGCAAGACGCTCCTCGGGGCGCGTCTTGCTGGGGCTTCTCTCATGGAGGCACTCAGTCAGATCCAGTGTTGACATGTGGCAAGACGCTCCTCGGGGCGCGTCTTGCTTGGACCTCTCTCCCTGAGGCGCTCAGTCAGACCCAGTGTTGACATTTGGCAAGACACTCCTCGGGGCGCGTCTTGCTTGGGCCTCTTTCATGGAGGCCCTCTGTCAGACCCAGTGTTGACATGTGTCAAGACGCTCCTCGGGGGGCGTCTTGCTTTGGCCTCTCTCCTGGAGGCGCTCAGTCAGACCGAGTGCTGACATGTGGCAAGAAGCTCCTCGGGGCGCGTCTTGCTTGGGCTTCTCTCCTGGAGGCCCTCAGTAAGAACCATTGTTGACATGTGGCAAGACGCTCCTTGGGGCGCGTCTTGCTTGGGCCTCTCTCCAGAAGGCCCTCAATCAGACCCAGTGTTGACACGTGGCAAGACGCTCCTCGGGGCGCGTCTTGCTTGGGCCTCTCTCCTGGAGGCGCTCAGTCAGACTGAGTAGTGACATGTGGCCTGACGCTCCTCGGGGTGCGTGTTGCTTGGGCCTCTCTCCTGGAGGCGCTCAGTCAGACCAAGTGGTGACATGTGACAAGACACTCCTCGGGGCGCGTCTTGCTTGGGCCTCTCTCCTGGAGGCCCTCTGTCAGACCCAGTGTTGACATGTGCCATACGCCAGTGTTTCACGTGCACCGAGGTCCGAAAGGGCGTGCGCTACAACTATTAACCTTGGTTTGGGAGTGTGGCGAAACGCTCGCTCCGCTGTAATGGGCGGATGCAATGTTATCACCTGGTACGTTTCCTTAGTCGGGTCGTAACACACCGGTCCGTCACACAGACCGTCACATTGTATGGGGCTTATACTATTCAACAGGTTGATCATAATAATGTGTATTTAACCCACAACCTAGAACTGAGGACAGAGAACATTATTTAAATTAGTACTTAATGGAAACGATACATGATGATACACAAGAGCCATGTCATACATTCAGCCTAGGAATAGTAGCATTGTGCACTATTAAAAATATACACATCAATTGCTCGAATCCCATTGTTGCAAAGTAAAACTCTAATAAAACTCTAGTCTGACATCAACAGAGAAGACTTAGTGTATGCACTACAAATACAGCATTAGGATTTCGAGTGGACCGTGCACCTTGTGAACCATCAGAGGCTTATGACGCAACATATCTTCCAGTTGCTATTAGACAAGTTATAATTCTCGACCATTTTTCGGAACTGGTTTCTTGGGTCCGTGAGTAAATGCCAAATGAGATGATAGTCCTTAAGTAAGTTCCTTGCGATCCCATGTCACGCTCTTGCCCATCAGCCGGTGAACGCTGAGACGGAACTCGATGAGAGCGATGTATTTTTTAAGTGCTCCGAATGTACTGTTGACATGTGTCAAGACGCTCCTCGGGGCGCGTCTTGCTTGGGCTTCTCTCCTGGAGAACCTCAGTCAGACCCATTATTGACATGTGGCAAGACGCTCCTCGGGGCGCGTCTTGCTTGGGCCTCTCTCCTGGAGGCGCTCAGTCAGAACCAGAGGTGACATGTGGCAAGACGCTCCTCGGGGCGCGTCTTGCTTGGGCCTCTCTCCTGGAGGCGCTCAGTCAGACCGAGTGCTGACATAAGGCAAGACGCTCCTCGGGGCGCGTCTTGCTGGGGCCTCTCTCCTGGAGGCGCTCAGTCAGACCGAGTGTTGACATGTGGCAAGACGCTCCTCGGGGCGCGTCTTGCTTTGGCCTCTCTCCTGGAGGCGCTCAGTCAGACTGAGTAGTGACATGTGGCCTGACGCTCCTCGGGGCGCGTCTTGCTTGGGCCTCTCTCCTGGAGGCGCTCAGTCAGACCCAGTGGTGACATGTGGCAAGACACTCCTCGGGGCGCGTCTTGCTTGGGCCTCTCTCCTGGAGGCCCTCTGTCAGACCCAGTGTTGACATGTGTCAAGACGCTCCTCGGGGCGCGTCTTGCTTGGGCCTCTCTCCTGGAGGCGCTCAGTCAGACCCAGTGGTGACACGTGGGAAGACGCTCCTCGGGGCGCGTCTTGCTTGGCCCTCTCTCCTGGAGGCGCTCAGTCAGACCCAGTGTTGACACGTGGCAAGACGCTCCTCGGGGCGCGTCTTGCTTGGGCCTCTCTCCTGGAGGCGCTCAGTCAGACCCAGTGTTGGCATGTGGCAAGACGCTCCTCGGGGCGCGTCTTGGTTGGGCCTCTTTCCTGGAGGCGCTCATTCAGACCCAGTGGTGACATGTGGCAAGACGCTCCTCGGGGCGCGTCTTGCTTGGGCTTCTCTCCTGGAGGCCCTCAGTCCGACCCATTGTTGACATGTGGCAAGACGCTCCTCGGGGCACGTCTTGCTTGGGCCTCTCTCCTGGAGGCGCTCAGTCTGACCGAGTAGTGAAATGTGGCAAGACGCTCCTCGGGGCGCGTCTTGCTTGGACCTCTCTCCTGGAGGCGCTCAGTCAGACCGAGTGCTGACATAAGGCAAGACGCTCCTCGGGGCGCGTCTTGCTGGGGCCTCTCTCCTGGAGGTGCTCAATCAGACCCAGTGGTGACACGTGGAAAGACGCTCTTCGGGGCGCGTCTTGCTTGGGCCTCTCTCCTGGAGGAGCTCAGTCAGACCCAGTGGTGACACGTGGCAAGACGCTCCTCGGGGCGCGTCTTGCTTGGGCCTATCTCCTGGAGGCGCTCAGTCAGACCCAGTGTTGACATGTGGCAAGACACTCCTCTGGGCGCGTCTTGCTTGGGCCTCTCTCATGGAGGCCCTCTGTCAGACCCAGTGTTGACATGTGTCAAGACGCTCCTCGGGGCGCGTCTTGCTTGGGCCTCTCTCCTGGAGGCGCTCAGTCAGACCGAGTGCTGACATGTGGCAAGAAGCTCCTCGGGGCGCGTCTTGCTTGGGATTCTCTCCTGGAGGCCCTCAGTCAGACCCATTGTTGACATGTGGCAAGACGCTCCTCGGGGCGCGTCTTGCTTGGGCCTCTCTCCTGGATGCCCTCTGTCAGACCCAGTGTTGACATGTGGCAAGACTCTCCTCGGGGCGCGTCTTGCTTGGGCTTCTCTCATGGAGGCCCTCAGTCAGACCCAGTGTTGACATGTGTCAAGACGCTCCTCGGGGCGTGTCTTGCTTGGGCCTCTCTCCTGGAGGCGCTCAGTCAGACCGAGTAGTGACATGTGACAAGACGCTCCTCGGGGCGCGTCTTGCTTGGGCCTCTCTCCTGGAGGCACTCAGTCAGACCCAGTGTTGACAAGTGGCAAGACGCTCCTCGGGGCACGTCTTGCTTGGGCCTCTCTCCTGGAGGTTCTCAGTCAGACCCAGTGTTGACATGTGGCAAGATGCTCCTCGGGGCGCGTCTTGCTGGGGCTTCTCTCATGGAGGCACTCAGTCAGACCCAGTGTTGACATGTGGCAAGACGCTCCTCGGGGCACGTCTTGCTTGGGACTCTCTCCTGGAGGCGCTCAGTCAGACCCAGAGGAGACATGTGTCAAGATGCTCCTCGGGGCGCGTCTTGCTTGGGCCTCTCTCCTGGAGGCGCTCAGTCAGACCGAGTGCTGACATGTGGCAAGACGCTCCTCCGGGCGCGTCTTGCTTGGGCCTCTCTCCTGGAGGCGCTCAGTCAGACCCAGTGTTCACATGTGGCAAGACGCTCCTCGGGGTGCGTCTTGCTTGGGCCTCTCTCCTGGAGGCGCTCAGTCAGACCCAGTGGTGACACGTGGAAAGACGCTCCTCGGGGCGCGTATTGCTTGGGCCTCTCTCCTGAATGCCCTCTGTCAGACCGAGTGTTGACATGTGGCAAGACTCTCCTCGGGGCGCGTTTTGCTTGGGCTTCTCTCATGGAGGCCCTCAGTCTGACCCAGTGTTGACATGTGTCAAGACGCTCCTCGGGGCGTGTCCTGCTTGGGCCTCTCTCCTGGAGGCGCTCAGTCAGACCCAGTGCTGACATGTGGAAAGACGCTCCTCCAGGCACGTCTTGCTTGGGCCTCTCTCCTGGAGGCGCTCAGTCAGACCCAGTGTTCACATGTGGCAAGACTCTCCTCGGGGCGCGTCTTGCTTGGGCCTCTCTTCTGGAGGTGCTCAGTCAGACCGAGTGCTGACATGTGGCAAGACGCTCCTCGGGGCGCGTATTGCTTGGGCCTCTATCCTGGATGCCCTCTGTCAGACCCAGTGTTGACATGTGGCAAGACTCTCCTCGGGGCGCGTCTTGCTTGGGCTTCTCTCATGGAGGCCCTCAGTCAGACCCAGTGTTTACATGTGTCACGACGCTCCTCGGGGCGTGTCTTGCTTGGGCCTCTCTCCTGGAGGCGCTCAGTCAGACCCAGTGTTGACATGTGGCAAGACGCTCTTCGGGGCGCTTCTTGCTTGGGCTTCTCTCCTGGAGGCCCTCAGTCAGACCCATTGTTGACATGTGGCAAGACGCTCCTCGGGGCACGTCTTGCTTGGGCCTCTCTCCTGGAGGTGCTCCGTCAGACCGAGTAGTGACATGTGACAAGACGCTCCTCGGGGCGCGTCTTGCTTGGGCCTCTCTCCTGGAGGCGCTCAGTCAGACCCAGTGTTGACATGTTGCAAGACGCTCCTCGGGGCGCGTCTTGCTTGGGCCTCTCTCCTGGAGGTTCTCAGTCAGACCCAGTGTTGACATGTGGCAAGATGCTCCTCGGGGTGCGTCTTGCTTGGGCTTCTCTCATGGAGGCACTCAGTCAGACCCAGTGTTGACATGTGGCAAGACGCTCCTCGGGGCGTGTCCTGCTTGGGCCTCTCTCCTGGAGGCGCTCAGTCAGACCCAGTGCTGACATGTGGAAAGACGCTCCTCCAGGCGCGTCTTGCTTGGGCCTCTCTCCTGGAGGCGCTCAGTCAGACCCAGTGTTCACATGTGGCAAGACTCTCCTCGGGGCGCGTCTTGCTTGGGCCTCTCTCCTGGAGGCGCTCAGTCAGACCGAGTGCTGACATGTGGCAAGACGCTCCTCGGGGCGCGTATTGCTTGGGCCTCTATCCTGGATGCCCTCTGTCAGACCCAGTGTTGACATGTGGCAAGACTCTCCTCGGGGCGCGTCTTGCTTGGGCTTCTCTCTTGGAGGCCCTCAGTCAGACCCAGTGTTTACATGTGTCACGACATTCCTCGGGGCATGTCTTGCTTGGGCCTCTCTCCTGGAGGCGCTCAGTCAGACCCAGTGTTGACATGTGGCAAGACGCTCCTCGGGGCGCGTCTTGCTTGGGCTTCTCTGTTGGAGGCCCTCAGTCAGACCCAGTGTTTACATGTGTCACGACGCTCCTCGGGGCATGTCTTGCTTGGGCTTCTCTCCTGGAGGCCCTCAGTCACACCCATTGTTGACATGTGGCAAGACGCTCCTCGGGGCACATCTTGCTTGGGCCCCGAGGAGCGTCTTGCCACATGTCAGCACTCGGTCTGACTGAGCGCCTCCAGGAGAGAGGCCCAAGCAAGACGCGCCCCGAGGAGAGTCTTGCCACATGTGAACACTGGGTCTGACTGAGCGCCTCCAGGAGAGAGGCCCAAGCAAGACGCACCTGGAGGAGCGTCCTACCACATGTCAGCACTGGGTCTGACTGAGCGCCTCCAGGAGAGAGGCCCAAGCAGGACACGCCCCGAGGAGCGTCTTGACACATGTCAACACTGGGTCGGACTGAGGGCCTCCATGAGAGAAGCCCAAGCAAGACGCGCCCCGAGGAGCGTCTTGCCACGTGTCAACACTGGGTCTGACTGAGCGCCTCCAGGAGAGAGGGCCAAGCAAGACGCGCCCCGAGGAGCGTCTTCCCACGTGTCACCACTGGGTCTGACTGAGCGCCTCCAGGAGAGAGGCCCAAGCAAGACGCGCCCCGAGGAGCGTCTTGACACATGTCAACACTGGGTCTGACAGAGGGCCTCCAGGAGAGAGGCCCAAGCAAGACGCGCCCCGAGGAGCGTCAGGCCACATGTCACTACTCAGTCTGACTGAGCGCCTCCAGGAGAGAGGCCCCAGCAAGACGCGCCCCGAGGAGCGTCTTGCCTTATGTCAGCATTCGGTCTGACTGAGCGCCTCCAGGAGAGAGGCCCAAGCAAGACGCGCCCCGAGGAGCGTCTTGCCACATGTCAACAATGGGTCTGACTGAGGGCCTCCAGGAGAGAGGCCCAAGCAAGTTGAGCCCGGAGGAGCGTCTTGCCACATGTCAACACTGGGTCTGAAAGAGGGCCTCCAGGAGAGAGGCCCAAGCAAGACGCGCCCCGAGGAGCGTCTTGCCACATGTCACCTCTGGTTCTGACTGAGCGCCTCCAGGAGAGAGGCCCAAGCAAGACGCGCCCCGAGGAGCGTCTTGCCACATGTCAATAATGGGTCTGACTGAGGGCTTCCAGGAGAGAAGCCCAAGCAAGACGCGCCCCGAGGAGCGTCTTGACACATGTCAACACTGGGTCTGACAGAGGGCCTCCAGGAGAGAGGCCCAAGCAAGACGTGCCCCGAGGAGTGTCTTGCCACATGTCACCACTGGGTCTGACTGAGCGCCTCCAGGAGAGAGGCCCAAGCAACACGCGCCCCGAGGAGCGTCAGGCCACATGTCTCTACTCAGTCTGACTGAGCGCCTCCAGGAGAGAGGCCCAAGCAAGACGCGCCCCGAGGAGCGTCTTGCCACATGTCAACAATGGGTCTTACTGAGGGCCTCCAGGAGAGAAGCCCAAGCAAGACGCGCCCCGAGGAGCTTCTTGCCACATGTCAGCACTCGGTCTGACTGAGCGCCTCCAGGAGAGAGGCCAAAGCAAGACGCGCCCCGAGGAGCGTCTTGACACATGTCAACACTGGGTCTGACAGAGGGCCTCCATGAGAGAGGCCCAAGCAAAACGCGCCCCGAGGAGTGTCTTGCCACATGTCAACACTGGGTCTGACAGAGGGCCTCCAGGAGAGAGGCCCATGCAAGACGCGCCCCGAGGAGTGTCTTGCCACATGTCACCACTTGGTCTGACTGAGCGCCTCCAGGAGAGAGGCCCAAGCAACACGCGCCCCGAGGAGCGTCAGGCCACATGTCACTACTCAGTCTGACTGAGCGCCTCCAGGAGAGAGGCCCAAGCAAGACGCGCCCCGAGGAGCGTCTTGCCACATGTCAACAATGGGAATTACTGAGGGCCTCCAGGAGAGACGCCCAAGCAAGACGCGCCCCGAGGAGCTTCTTGCCACATGTCAGCACTCGGTCTGACTGAGCGCCTCCAGGAGAGAGGCCAAAGCAAGACGTGCCCCGAGGAGCGTCTTGACACATGTCAACACTGGGTCTGACAGAGGGCCTCCATGAGAGAGGCCCAAGCAAGACGCGCCCCGAGGAGTGTCTTGCCACATGTCAACACTGGGTCTGACAGAGGGCCTCCAGGAGAGAGGCCCAAGCAAGATGCGCCCCGAGGATTGTCTTGCCACATGTCACCACTTGGTCTGACTGAGCGCCTTCAGGAGAGAGGCCCAAGCAACACGCGCCCCGAGGAGCGTCAGGCCACATGTCACTACTCAGTCTGACTGAGCGCCTCCAGGAGAGAGGCCCAAGCAAGACGCGCCCCGAGGAGCGTCTTGCCACGTGTCAACACTGGGTCTGATTGAGGGCCTTCTGGAGAGAGGCCCAAGCAAGACGCGTCCCGAGGAGCGTCTTGCCACATGTCAACAATGGTTCTTACTGAGGGCCTCCGGGAGAGAAGTCCAAGCAAGACGCGCCACGAGGAGCGTCTTGCCACATGTCAGCACTGGGTCTGACTGAGTGCCTCCAGGAGAGAGGACAAAGCAAGACGCCCCCCGAGGAGCGTCTTGACACATGTCAACACTGGGTCTGACAGAGGGCCTCCATGAGAGAGGCCCAAGCAAGACGCGCCCCGAGGAGCGTCTTGCCACATGTCACTACTCGGTCTTACTGAGCGCCTCAGGGAGAGAGGTCCAAGCAAGACGCGCCCCGAGGAGCGTCTTTCCACATGTCAACACTGGGTCTGACTGAGTGCCTCCATGAGAGAAGCCCCAGCAAGACGCGCCCAGCGGAGCGTCTTGCCACATGTCACTACTCGGTCTGTTTGAGCGCCTCCAGGAGAGAGGCCCAAGCAAGACGTGCCCCGAGGAGCGTCTTGCCACATGTCAACAATGGGTCTGACTGAGGGCCTCCAGGAGAGAAGCCCAAGCAAGACGCGCCCCGAGGAGCGTCTTGCCACATGTCAACACTGGGTCTGACTGAGCGCCTCCAGGAGAGAGGCCCAAGCAAGACACGCCCAGAGGAGCGTCTTGACACATGTCAACACTGGGTCTGACTGACGGCCTCCATGAGAGAAGCCCAAGCAAGACGCGCCCCGAGGAGAGTCTTGCCACATGTCAACACTCGGTCTGACAGAGGGCATCCAGGAGAGAGGCCCAAGCAATATGCGCCCCGAGGAGCGTCTTGCCACTTAAACCCACAACCTAGCACTGAGGACAGAGGGACTTTATTTAAATTAGTACTTAATGGAAACGATACATAATGATACATAAGAGCCATGTCACACATTCAGCCTAGGAATAGTAGCATTGTGCACTATTAAAAATATACACATCAATTGCTCGAATCCCATTGTTGCAAAGTAAAACTCTAATAAAACTCTAGTCTGACATCAACAGAGAAGACTTAGTGTATGTACTACAAATACAGCATTAGGATTTAGAGTGGACCGTGCACCTTGTGAACCATCAGAGGCTTATGACGCAACATATCTTCCAGTTGCTATTAGACAAGTTATAATTCTTGACGATTTTTCGGAACTGGTTTCCTGGGTCCGTGAGTAAATGCCAAATGAGATGATAGTCCTTAAGTAAGTTCCTGGCGATCCCATGTCACGCTCTTGCCCATCAGCCGGTGAACGCTGAGACGGAACTCGATGAGAGCGATGTATTTTTTAAGTGCTCCGAATGTACTTCTAACAAGCGTGCGATTCACTTTGTGAGTAAACCGAAGCTGCAGCTGATTCAAACAGTCGAGCCAACTTTCTACATCACAATATGCGTTTTGTAGTTAGTCGAGTTACCTTTTGTGTGGCGCATGCACGGGTCGTTATCGTCCAGCTCTCAGCTTAGAGAGTCCTGTATTGACACAGACGTCAATACATCTCGATGTCATGCAACACACAAAGTCTGTCGCATACAGGTGGGTTAACACATGTACGATACCTTTTGTGTGGCGCATGCACGGGTTGTTAGCGTCCAGCTCCCAGCTTAGAGAGTCCTGTATTGACACAGACGTCAATACATCTCGATGTCATGCAACACACAAAGTCTGTCGCATACAGGTGGGTTAGCACATGTATGATACCTTTTGTGTGGCGCATGCACGTGTCGTTAGCGTCCAGCTCCCGGCTTATAGAGAGTCCTGTATTGACACAGACGTCAATACATCTCGATGTCATGCAACACACAAAGTCTGTCGCATACAGGTGGGTTAACACACATGTACGATGTGTGCGATGGCACGCCCAGTTTACAATGGGACACGACGATGATCATTGTTAACCAAACTCTTGTTTCTCACCACAGGTGTTAGCGTTGTCTCCTGCACCTGGTCTTCGTGCACAGAGGGTGCTGTAATGTGCTCGTCATAGTCGCGATCGTTGTCACTCGAATCCGTTGTTCTCACGACAGGTGGTAGCGTTGTCTCCTGCATGTTGTCTTCACGTGCGGCAAGCGTTGTGCTGTGCTCGTTATAATGGTTGTCTTCGTACAAAGGGGGTGTTGAATACTCCTTCGCGAGTAGTGTAGGAGGTGGTGTGATGGGACGTATCTCAGAGGCGTTATGTGAGCGTACCACCATGGCCTGAGCAACTGCGACTACTGAGAGTACACCCAGTACAGACAGCGAGATCTTTTTTTTTTCTTGGGTGTTGTACGTGTGGGTACAGCCGCTTTAATGGCAGTGAGAGCAAGTGGGCAAATGTATTTATAGGTCACTAGCAGAAACTAAGGCACGTGGTCAGAGTGTAATCGTAACCACCGTAGCTCTTGTCATAATTTAATATACATAGAAATCAGAAACGGGCATGTCAGGATAGACATCGCGAGTGATAATGCGGCCAGTATCTGTGTGCGCTTGAGAGCACCTTGTTGTTCTACTGTGGTGCCCACGCCGCCAGGTCTGTAAATGTCATCGACCTCCTTTATATACGCATACGCTAAAGACCGTATATTCTCTATGGATTTGAACACGTCCTTTGTTTCGCGTAACGCTTGAGCTGTCTCGAGCGTGATGTTGTGAGTGTACGCCAGTGTTTCACGTGCACCGAGGTCCGAAAGGGCGTGTGCTACAACTATTAACCTTGGTTTGGGAGTGTGGCAAAACGCTCGCTCCGCTGTAATGGGCGGATGCAATGTTATCACCTGGTACGTTTCGTTAGTCGGGTCGTAACACACCGGTCCGTGAAACGGACCGTCACATTGTATGGGAAACAGTAAGGACAACACGCCGCCGACCGTGACTTCGCACTCGACCGCGGTGGTGTTATCGATTTGCAAAGGATCACATACGCCTCTCCAGTCGCAATGAGGCACATTGTAGTCGACGCGACCGTCGGTCACCATAGCTTTCGTCAGCCAACACACTCGATTGCCCTTCGAAACATCGGCGATCAACGTGAGCTTAGAGGTCGACGTCGCTTTACTGTACGCCAGGATATCCGTGTGTGAGTGCACGCTCGACGTCGATTGACAACCGGTCATGTCAGACCTGATCAGACCTTCCGAACACATGACCATTACTTGTTGTGCGGCTGAGAGTATCGCGATCATACCGTTGAGATGTGTAGAAAGCGCGTACACGCCAGCCTTCCACGTTTCCAAAATTTCCAGCAGTCTAGAGGGACTTGTCTTAGCGCGCACGGCTGTGCTGAATTTGCGTTGGGTAGACACAACGGCTTCTACCTCGCTTAGGATCTGTGGGCTCATGTACTCGTGGTAGGCCAAGACGTGTATAGTCGAGCGCGGTGATGCCCCGAACACTTGACCCGGTTTTGTTGTGGCGATATGCGTGTCCAGTAACGCGGCAAAGTCCGCGTGTCTAGCGTGTATTGATTTTACAGCTCGCTCATACCCCAACAGTACGGTCGGTAGAAGTTCGTTCACTTGTTTCCATGCGCTCGTGGAACACAGGACATCGCAACCTCTGTGATACTCAAGTAAAGCGTCAAACACCAGCTGCTTGCACGTTGGAAATACAATCGGTAGTAACTTCTTACTCCACTCTATGTTGAACTCGTATAGTATGTATATGGGCGGTTGCGGCGGTTTGCGCATTTTCTATCTACCCTCCGCTAATATGACTCTGTGGTCTGTCTCCTGAGATGGTGCGGTTGGAACTTGCGAGAGTGCACTATCGACGGTCGGCGTTTCCATTTCGTCAACTGCCATTTTCAGCTGCTGGCAAACGGCCGTCGACGGTCGATGCGAGACACCAACATAACGTTAGACCGCGACCCTCATGCCAGTTTTCTGTAGTACTGGTTGTAGTTTCTGGTGCACACTCGAAACGCCATTACGATCACAATTACGTTGATTAATAAATCCAGTGTTGTAGCGACTGCAGCCAGCGCCGTCGCGCAACTTGTGTCGGTGTTATCTCTCGATACTTTCATTCGTATCCGAGCGTATGCAGAATCTACGGATCTGGTGAAGTTGCTTGTCACTAGCTTGCGCACGTTTGATATGGCACTTTGCGCGAGACTCGCACAACCTGCAGTGGCGACTCCTGCGTCTAATAGCAACTGGAAGATATGTTGCGTCATAAGCCTCTGATGGTTCACAAGGTTCACTGTCCACTCGAAATCCTAATGCTGTATTTGTAGTACATACTCTAAGTCTTCTCTGTTGATGTCGGACTAGAGTTTTATTAGAGTTTTACTTTCCAACAATGGGATTCGAGCAATTGATGTGTATATTTTTAATAGTGCACAATGCTGCTATTCCTAGGCTGAATGTACGACATGGCTCTTATGTATCATTATGTATCGTTTCCATTAAGTACTAATGGCATTTACTCACGGACCCAAGAAACCAGTTCCGAAAAATGGTCGAGAATTATAACTTGTCTAATAGCAACTGGAAGATATGTTGCCTCATGAGCCTCTGATGGTTCACAAGGTGCACGGTCCACTCTAAATCCTAATGCTGTATTTGTAGTACATACACTAAGTCTTCTCTGTTGATGTCAGACTAGAGTTTTATTAGAGTTTTACTTTGCAACAATGGGATTCGAGCAATTGATGTGTATATTTTTAATAGTGCACAATGCTACTATTCCTAGGCTGAATGTGTGACATGGCTCTTATGTATCATTATGTATCGTTTCCATTAAGTACTAATTTAAATAAAGTCCCTCTGTCCTCAGTGCTAGGTTGTGGGTTTAAGTCGCAAGACGCTCCTCGGGGCGCATATTGCTTGGGCCTCTCTCCTGGATGCCCTCTGTCAGACCGAGTGTTGACATGTGGCAAGACTCTCCTCGGGGCGCGTCTTGCTTGGGCTTCTCTCATGGAGGCCGTCAGTCAGACCCAGTGTTGACATGTGTCAAGACGCTCCTCGGGGCGTGTCTTGCTTGGGCCTCTCTCCTGGAGGCGCTCAGTCAGACCCAGTGTTGACATGTGGCAAGACGCTCCTCGGGGCGCGTCTTGCTTGGGCTTCTCTCCTGGAGGCCCTCAGTCAGACCCATTGTTGACATGTGGCAAGACGCTCCTCGGGGCACGTCTTGCTTGGGCCTCTCTCCTGGAGGCGCTCAAACAGACCGAGTAGTGACATGTGGCAAGACGCTCAGCTGGGCGCGTCTTGCTGGGGCTTCTCTCATGGAGGCACTCAGTCAGACCCAGTGTTGACATGTGGCAAGACGCTCCTCGGGGCGCGTCTTGCTTGGACCTCTCTCCCTGAGGCGCTCAGTAAGACCGAGTAGTGACATTTGGCAAGACGCTCCTCGGGGCGCGTCTTGCTTGGGCCTCTCTCATGGAGGCCCTCTGTCAGACCCAGTGTTGACATGTGTCAAGACGCTCCTCGGGGAGCGTCTTGCTTTGTCCTCTCTCCTGGAGGCACTCAGTCAGACCGAGTGCTGACATGTGGCAAGAAGCTCCTCGTGGCGCGTCTTGCTTGGACTTCTCTCCCGGAGGCCCTCAGTAAGAACCATTGTTGACATGTGGCAAGACGCTCCTCGGGACGCGTCTTGCTTGGGCCTCTCTCCAGAAGGCCCTCAATCAGACCCAGTGTTGACACGTGGCAAGACGCTCCTCGGGGCGCGTCTTGCTTGGGCCTCTCTCCTGGAGGCGCTCAGTCAGACTGAGTAGTGACATGTGGCCTGACGCTCCTCGGGGCGCGTGTTGCTTGGGCCTCTCTCCTGAAGGCGCTCAGTCAGACCAAGTGGTGACATGTGGCAAGACAATCCTCGGGGCGCATCTTGCTTGGGCCTCTCTCCTGGAGGCCCTCTGTCAGACCCAGTGTTGACATGTGGCAAGACACTCCTCGGGGCGCGTCTTGCTTGGGCCTCTCTCATGGAGGCCCTCTGTCAGACCCAGTGTTGACATGTGTCAAGACGCTCCTCGGGGCACGTCTTGCTTTGGCCTCTCTCCTGGAGGCGCTCAGTCAGACCGAGTGCTGACATGTGGCAAGAAGCTCCTCGGGGCGCGTCTTGCTTGGGCGTCTCTCCTGGAGGCCCTCAGTAATTCCCATTGTTGACATGTGGCAAGACGCTCCTCGGGGCGCGTCTTGCTTGGGCCTCTCTCCTGGAGGCGCTCAGTCAGACTGAGTAGTGACATGTGGCCTGACGCTCCTCGGGGCGCGTGTTGCTTGGGCCTCTCTCCTGGAGGCGCTCAGTCAGACCAAGTGGTGACATGTGGCAAGACACTCCTCGGGGCGCGTCTTGCTTGGGCCTCTCTCCTGGAGGCCCTCTGTCATACCCAGTGTTGACATGTGTCAAGACGCTCCTCGGGGCGCTTCTTGCTTGGGCTTCTCTCCTGGACGCCCTCAGTCAGACCCATATTTGGCATGTGGCAAGACGCTCCTGGGGGCGCGTCTTGCTTGGGCCTCTCTCCTGGAGGCGCTCAGTCAGAACCAGAGGTGACATGTGGCAAGACGCTCCTCGGGGCGCGTCTTGCTTGGGCCTCTCTCCTGGAGGCCCTCTGTCAGACCCAGTGTTGACATGTGGCAAGATGCTCCTCCGGGCGCATCTTGCTTGGGCCTCTCTCCTGGAGGCCCTCAGTAAGACCCATTGTTGTCATGTGGCAAGACGCTCCTCGGGGCGCGTATTGCTTGGGCCTCTCTCCAGAAGGCCCTCAATAAGACCCAGTGTTGACATGTGGCAAGACGCTCCACGGGGCGCGTCTTGCTTGGGCTTCTCTCCTGGAGGCCCTCAGTCAGACCCAGTGTTGACATGTGGCAAGACGCTCCACGGGGCGCGTCTTGCTTGGGCTTCTCTCCTGGAGGCCCTCAGTCAGACCCATTGTTGACATGTGGCAAGACGCTCCTCAGGGCACGTCTTGCTTGGGCCTCTCTCCTGGAGGCGCTCAGTCAGACCGAGTAGTGACATGTGGCAAGACGCTCCTCGGGGCGCGTCTTGCTTGGGCTTCTCTCCTGGAGGCCCTCAGTCAGACCCATTGTTGACATGTGGCAAGACGCTCCTCGGGGCACGTCTTGCTTGGGCCTCTCTCCTGGAGGCGCTCAAACAGACCGAGTAGTGACATGTGGCAAGACGCTCAGCTGGGCGCGTCTTGCTGGGGCTTCTCTCATGGAGGCACTCAGTCAGACCCAGTGTTGACATGTGGCAAGACGCTCCTCGGGGCGCGTCTTGCTTGGACCTCTCTCCCTGAGGCGCTCAGTAAGACCGAGTAGTGACATTTGGCAAGACGCTCCTCGGGGCGCGTCTTGCTTGGGCCTCTCTCATGGAGGCCCTCTGTCAGACCCAGTGTTGACATGTGTCAAGACGCTCCTCGGGGAGCGTCTTGCTTTGTCCTCTCTCCTGGAGGCACTCAGTCAGACCGAGTGCTGACATGTGGCAAGAAGCTCCTCGTGGCGCGTCTTGCTTGGACTTCTCTCCCGGAGGCCCTCAGTAAGAACCATTGTTGACATGTGGCAAGACGCTCCTCGGGACGCGTCTTGCTTGGGCCTCTCTCCAGAAGGCCCTCAATCAGACCCAGTGTTGACACGTGGCAAGACGCTCCTCGGGGCGCGTCTTGCTTGGGCCTCTCTCCTGGAGGCGCTCAGTCAGACTGAGTAGTGACATGTGGCCTGACGCTCCTCGGGGCGCGTGTTGCTTGGGCCTCTCTCCTGAAGGCGCTCAGTCAGACCAAGTGGTGACATGTGGCAAGACAATCCTCGGGGCGCATCTTGCTTGGGCCTCTCTCCTGGAGGCCCTATGTCAGACCCAGTGTTGACATGTGGCAAGACACTCCTCGGGGCGCGTCTTGCTTGGGCCTCTCTCATGGAGGCCCTCTGTCAGACCCAGTGTTGACATGTGTCAAGACGCTCCTCGGGGCACGTCTTGCTTTGGCCTCTCTCCTGGAGGCGCTCAGTCAGACCGAGTGCTGACATGTGGCAAGAAGCTCCTCGGGGCGCGTCTTGCTTGGGCGTCTCTCCTGGAGGCCCTCAGTAATTCCCATTGTTGACATGTGGCAAGACGCTCCTCGGGGCGCGTCTTGCTTGGGCCTCTCTCCTGGAGGCGCTCAGTCAGACTGAGTAGTGACATGTGGCCTGACGCTCCTCGGGGCGCGTGTTGCTTGGGCCTCTCTCCTGGAGGCGCTCAGTCAGACCAAGTGGTGACATGTGGCAAGACACTCCTCGGGGCGCGTCTTGCTTGGGCCTCTCTCCTGGAGGCCCTCTGTCATACCCAGTGTTGACATGTGTCAAGACGCTCCTCGGGGCGCTTCTTGCTTGGGCTTCTCTCCTGGACGCCCTCAGTCAGACCCATATTTGGCATGTGGCAAGACGCTCCTGGGGGCGCGTCTTGCTTGGGCCTCTCTCCTGGAGGCGCTCAGTCAGAACCAGAGGTGACATGTGGCAAGACGCTCCTCGGGGCGCGTCTTGCTTGGGCCTCTCTCCTGGAGGCCCTCTGTCAGACCCAGTGTTGACATGTGGCAAGATGCTCCTCCGGGCGCATCTTGCTTGGGCCTCTCTCCTGGAGGCCCTCAGTAAGACCCATTGTTGTCATGTGGCAAGACGCTCCTCGGGGCGCGTATTGCTTGGGCCTCTCTCCAGAAGGCCCTCAATAAGACCCAGTGTTGACATGTGGCAAGACGCTCCACGGGGCGCGTCTTGCTTGGGCTTCTCTCCTGGAGGCCCTCAGTCAGACCCAGTGTTGACATGTGGCAAGACGCTCCACGGGGCGCGTCTTGCTTGGGCTTCTCTCCTGGAGGCCCTCAGTCAGACCCATTGTTGACATGTGGCAAGACGCTCCTCAGGGCACGTCTTGCTTGGGCCTCTCTCCTGGAGGCGCTCAGTCAGACCGAGTAGTGACATGTGGCAAGACGCTCCTCGGGGCGCGTCTTGCTTGGACCTCTCTCCTGGAGGCGCTCAGTTAGACCGAGTAGTGACATGTCGCAAGACGCTCCTCGGGGCACGTCTTTCTTGGGCCTCTCTCATGGAGGCCCTCTGTCAGACCCAGTGTTGACATGTGGCAAGACGCTCCTCGGGGCGCGTCTTGCTTGGGCCTCTCTCCTGGAGGCGCTCAGTCAGAACCAGAGGTGACATGTGGCAAGACGCTCCTCGGGGTGCGTCTTGCTTGGGCCTCTCTCCTGGAGGCCCTCTGTCAGACCCAGTGTTGACATGTGGCAAAACGCTCCTCCGGGCGCATCTTGCTTGGGCCTCTCTCCTGGAGGCCCTCAGTAAGACCCATTGTTGACATGTGGCAAGACGCTCCTCGGGGCGCGTCTTGCTTGGGCCTCTCTCCAGAAGGCCCTCAATCAGACCCAGTTTTGACATGTGGCAAGACGCTCCTCGGGGCGCGTCTTGCTTGGGCTTCTCTCATGGAGGCCCTCAGTCAGACCCAGTGTTGACATGTGTCAAGACGCTCCTCGGGGCGTGTCTTGCTTGGGCCTCTCTCCTGGAGGCGCTCAAACAGACCGAGTAGTGACATGTGGCAACACGCTCCTCGGGGCGCGTCTTGCTGGGGCTTCTCTCATGGAGGCACTCAGTCAGATCCAGTGTTGACATGTGGCAAGACGCTCCTCGGGGCGCGTCTTGCTTGGACCTCTCTCCCTGAGGCGCTCAGTCAGACCGAGTAGTGACATGTGGCAAGACGCTCCTCGGGGCGCGTCTTGCTTGGACCTCTCTCCCTGAGGCGCTCGGTCAGACCCAGTGTTGACATTTGGCAAGACACTCCTCGGGGCGCGTCTTGCTTGGGCCTCTCTCATGGAGGCCCTCTGTCAGACCCAGTGTTGACATGTGTCAAGAAGCTCCTCGGGGGGCGTCTTGCTTTGGCCTCTCTCCTGGAGGTGCTCAGTCAGACCGAGTGCTGACATGTGGCAAGAAGCTCCTCGGGGCGCGTCTTGCTTGGGCTTCTCACCTGGAGGCCGTCAGTAAGAACCATTGTTGACATGTGGCAAGACGCTCCTCGGGGCGCGTCTTGCTTGGGCCTCTCTCCAGAAGGCCCTCAATCAGACCCAGTGTTGACACGTGGCAAGACGCTCCTCGGGGCGCGTCTTGCTTGGGCCTCTCTCCTGGAGGCGCTCAGTCAGACCAAGTGGTGACATGTGGCAAGACACTCCTCGGGGCGCGTCTTGCTTGGGCCTCTCTCCTGGAGGCCCTCTGTCAGACCCAGTGTTGACATGTGGCAAGACACTCCTCGGGGTGCGTCTTGCTTGGGCCTCTCTCATGGAGGCCCTCTGTCAGACCCAGTGTTGACATGTGTCAAGACGCTCCTCGGGGCGCGTCTTGCTTTGGCCTCTCTCCTGGAGGCGCTCATTCAGACCGAGTGCTGACATGTGGCAAGAAGCTCCTCGGGGCGCGTCTTGCTTGGGCTTCTCTCCTGGAGGCCCTCAGTAAGACCCATTGTTGACATGTGGCAAGACGCTCCTCGGGGCGCGTCTTGCTTGGGCCTCTCTCCAGGAGGCGCTCAGTCAGACTGAGTAGTGACATGTGGCCTGACGCTCCTCGGGGCGCGTGTTGCTTGGGCCTCTCTCCTGGAGGCGCTCAGTCAGACCAAGTGGTGACATGTGGCAAGACGCTCCTCGGGGCGCGTCTTGCTTGGGCCTCTCTCCAGAAGGCCCTCAATAAGACCCAGTGTTGACACGTGGCAAGACGCTCCTCGGGGCGCGTCTTGCTTGGGCCTCTCTCCTGGAGGCGCTCAGTCAGAATGAGTAGTGACATGTGGTCTGACGCTCCTCGGGGCGCGTGTTGCTTGGGCCTCTCTCCTGGAGGCGCTCAGTCAGACCAAGTGGTGACATGTGTCAAGACACTTCTCGGGGCGCGTCTTGCTTGGGCCTCTCTCCTGGAGGCCCTCTGTCAGAACCAGTGTTGACATGTGGCAAGACACTCCTCGGGGCGCGTCTTGCTTGGGCCTCTCTCATGGAGGCCCTCTGTCAGACCCAGTGTTGACATGTGTCAAGACGCTCCTCGGGGCGCGTCTTGCTTTGGCCTCTCTCCTGGAGGCGCTCAGTCAGACCGAGTGCTGACATGTGGCATGACGCTCCTCGGGCCGTGTGTTGCTTGGGCTTCTCTCCTGGAGGCCCTCAGTCAGACCCATTGTTGACATGTGGCAAGACGCTCCTCGGGGCGCGTCTTGCTTGGGCTTCTCTCCTGGAGGCGCTCAGAAAGACCCAGTGTTGACATGTGACAAGACGCTCCTCGGGGCACGTCTTGCTTGGGCCTCTCTCCTGGAGGCCCTCTGTCAGAACCAGTGTTGACATGTGGCAAGACGCTCCTCCGGGCGCATCTTGCTTGGGCCTCTCTCCTGGAGGCGCTCAGTCAGACACAGTGTTGACATGTGGCAAGACACTCCTCGGGGCGCGTCTTGCTTGGGCTTCTCTCATGGAGGCCCTCAGTAAGACCCATTGTTGACATGTGGAAAGAAGCTCCTCGGGGCGCGTCTTGCTTGGGCCTCTCTCTTGGAGGCGCTCAGTCAGACCCAGTGTTGACACGTGGCAAGAAGCTCCTCGGGGCGCGTCTTGCTTGGGCCTCTCTCCTGGAGGCGCTCAGTCAGACCCAGTGTTGGCATGTGGCAAGACACTCCTCGGGGCGCGTCTTGGTTGGGCCTCTCTCCTGGAGGCGCTCATTCAGACCCAGTGGTGACATGTGGCAAGACGCTCCTCGGGGCGCGTATTGCTTGGGCCTCTCTCCTGAATGACCTCTGTCAGACCGAGTGTTGACATGTGGCAAGACTCTCCTCGGGGCGCGTCTTGCTTGGGCTTCTCTCATGGAGTTCCTCAGTCCGACCCAGTGTTGACATGTGGCAAGACGCTCCTCTGGGCGCGTCTTGCTTGGGCTTCTCTCCTGGAGGCCCTCAGTCAGACCCATTGTTGACATGTGGCAAGACGCTCCTCGGGGCACATCTTGCTTGGGCCTCTCTCCTGGAGACGCTCAGTCAGACCGAGTGGTGACATGTGGCAAGACGCTCCTCGGGGCGCGTCTTGCTTGGACCTCCCTCCTGGAGGCGCCCAGTCAGACCGAGTAGTGACATTTGGCAAGACGCTCCTCGGGGCGCGTCTTGCTTGGACCTCTCTCCTGGAGGCGCTCAGTTAGACCGAGTAGTGACATGTGGCAAGACGCTCCTCGGGGCGCATCTTGCTTGGGCCTCTCTCCTGGAGGCGCTCAGTCAGTCCGAGTAGTGACATGTGGCAAGACGCTCCTCGGGGCGCGTCTTGCTTGGGCCTCTCTCCTGGAGGCCCTCAATTAGACCCCGTGTTGACATGTGGCAAGACGCTCCTCGGGGCGCGTCTTTGCTGGGGCCTCTCTCCTGGAGGCGCTCAGTCAGACCCAGTGTTGACATGTGTCAAGACGCTCCTCGGGCGTTTCTTGCTTGCGCCTCTCTCCTCGTGGCGCTCAGTCAGACCCAGAGGTGACATGTGGCAAGACGCTCCTCAGGCCTCTCTCCTGTAGGCGCTCAGTCAGACCCAGTGTTGACATGTGGCAAGACGCTCCTCGGGGCGCTTCTTGCTTGGGCCTCTCTCCTGGAGGTGCTCAGTCAGACCCAGTGTTGACATGTGGCAAGACGCTCCTCGGGGCGCGTCTTGCTGGGGCTTCTCTCATGGAGGCACTCAGTCAGACCCAGTGTTGACATGTGGCAAGATGCTCGTCGGGGCACGTCTTGCTTGGGCCTCTCTCCTGGAGGCGCTCAGTCAGACCCAGAGGAGACATGTGTCAAGACGCTCCTCGGGGCGCGTCTTGCTTTGGCCTCTCACCTGGAGGCGCTCAGTCAGACCGAGTGCTGACATGTTGCAAGACGCTCCTCCGGGCGCGTCTTGCTTGGGCCTCTCTCCTGGAGGCGCTCAGTCAGACCCAGTGTTCAACTGTGGCAAGACGCTCCTCGGGGCGCGTCTTGCTTGGGCCTCTCTCCTGGAGTCGCTCAGTCAGACCCAGTGTTGACACGTGGCAAGACGCTCCTCGGGGCGCATCTTGCTTGGGCCTCTCTCCTGGAGGCGCTCAGTCAGACCCAGTGTTGGCATGTGGCAAGACACTCCTCGGGGCGCGTCTTGGTTGGGCCTCTCTCCTGGAGGCGCTCATTCAGACCCAGTGGTGACATGTGGCAAGACGCTCCTCGGGGCGCGTATTGCTTGGGCCTCTCTCCTGAATGCCCTCTGTCAGACCGATTGTTGACATGTGGCAAGACTCTCCTCGGGGCGCGTCTTGCTTGGGCTTCTCTCATGGAGTTCCTCAGTCTGACCCAGTGTTGACATGTGGCAAGACGCTCCTCTGGGCGCGTCTTGCTTGGGCTTCTCTCCTGGAGGCCCTCAGTCAGACCCATTGTTGACATGTGGCAAGACGCTCCTCGGGGCACGTCTTGCTTGGGCCTCTCTCCTGGAGGCGCTCAGTCAGACCGAGTAGTGACATGTGGCAAGATGCTCCTCGGGGCGCGTCTTGCTTGGACCTCCCTCCTGGAGGCGCTCAGTCAGACCGAGTGCTGACATAAGGCAAGACGCTCCTTGGGGCGCGTCTTGCTGGGGCCTCTCTCCTGGAGGAGCTCAGTCAGACCCAGTTGTGACACGTGGCAAGACGCTCCTCGGGGCGCACCTTGCTTGGGCCTCTCTCCTGGAGGCGCTAAGTCAGACCCAGTGTTGACACGTGGCAAGACGCTCCTCGGGGCGCGTCTTGCTTGGGCCTCTCTCCTGGAGGCGCTCAGTCAGACCCAGTGTTGACATGTGGCAAGACTCTCCTCGGGGCGCGTCTTGCTTGGACCTCTCTCCTGGAGGCGCTCAGTCAGACCGAGTAATGACATGTGGCAAGACGCTCCTCGGGGCGTGTCTTGCTTGGGCCTTTCTCCTGGAGGCGGTCAATTAGACCCAGTGGTGACACGTGGCAAGACGCTCCTCGGGGCGCATCTTGCTTGGGCCTCTCTCCTGGAGGCGCTAAGTCAGACCCAGTGTTGACACGTGGCAAGACGCTCCTCGGGGCGCGTCTTGCTTGGGCCTCTCTCCTGGAGGCGCTCAGTCAGACACAGTGTAGACATGTGGCAAGACACTCCTCGGGGCGCTTCTTGCTTGGGCTTCTCTCATGGAGGCCCTCAGTAAGACCCATTGTTGACATGTGGAAAGAAGCTCCTCGGGGCGCGTCTTGCTTTGGCTTCTCTCCTGGAGGCGCTCAGTCAGACCGAGTAGTGACATGTGGCAAGACGCTCCTCGGGGTGCGTCTTGCTTGGGCTTCTCTCCTGGAGGCCCTCAGTCAGACCCATTGTTGACATGTGGCAAGACGCTCCTCGGGGCGCGTCTTGCTTGGGCCTCTCTCCAGAAGGCCCTCAATCAGACCCAGTGTTGACACGTGGCAAGACGCTCCTCGGGGCGCGTCTTGCTTGGGCCTCTCTCCTGGAGGCGCTCAGTCAGACCAAGTGGTGACATGTGGCAAGACACTCCTCGGGGCGCGTCTTGCTTGGGCCTCTCTCCTGGAGGCCCTCTGTCAGACCCAGTGTTGACATGTGGCAAGACACTCCTCGGGGCGCGTCTTGCTTGGGCCTCTCTCATGGAGGCCCTCTGTCAGACCCAGTGTTGACATGTGTCAAGACGCTCCTCGGGGCGCGTCTTGCTTTGGCCTCTCTCCTGGAGGCGCTCATTCAGACCGAGTGCTGACATGTGGCAAGAAGCTCCTCGGGGTGCGTCTTGCTTGGGCTTCTCTCCTGGAGGCCCTCAGTAAGACCCATTGTTGACATGTGGCAAGACGCTCCTCGGGGCGCGTCTTGCTTGGGCCTCTCTCCAGGAGGCGCTCAGTCAGACTGAGTAGTGACATGTGGCCTGACGCTCCTCGGGGCGCGTGTTGCTTGGGCCTCTCTCCTGGAGGCGCTCAGTCAGACCAAGTGGTGACATGTGGCAAGACGCTCCTCGGGGCGCGTCTTGCTTGGGCCTCTCTCCAGAAGGCCCTCAATCAGACCCAGTGTTGACACGTGGCAAGACGCTCCTCGGGGCGCGTCTTGCTTGGGCCTCTCTCCTGGAGGCGCTCAGTCAGAATGAGTAGTGACATGTGGTCTGACGCTCCTCGGGGCGCGTGTTGCTTGGGCCTCTCTCCTGGAGGCGCTCAGTCAGACCAAGTGGTGACATGTGTCAAGACACTTCTCGGGGCGCGTCTTGCTTGGGCCTCTCTCCTGGAGGCCCTCTGTCAGACCCAGTGTTGACATGTGGCAAGACACTCCTCGGGGCGCGTCTTGCTTGGGCCTCTCTCATGGAGGCCCTCTGTCAGACCCAGTGTTGACATGTGTCAAGACGCTCCTCGGGGCGCGTCTTGCTTTGGCATTCTCTCCTGGAGGCGCTCAGTCAGACCGAGTGCTGACATGTGGCATGACGCTCCTCGGGCCGCGTGTTGCTTGGGCTTCTCTCCTGGAGGCCCTCAGTCAGACCCATTGTTTGCATGTGGCAAGACGCTCCTCGGGGCGCGTCTTGCTTGGGCCTCTCTCCTGGAGGCGCTCAGTCAGAACCAGAGGTGACATGTGGCAAGACGCTCCTCGGGGCGCGTCTTGCTTGGGCCTCTCTCCTGGAGGCCCTCTGTCAGACCCAGTGTTGACATGTGGCAAGACGCTCCTCCGGGCGCATCTTGCTTGGGACTCTCCTGGAGGCCCTCAGTCAGACCCATTGTTGACATGTGGCAAGACGCTCCTCGGGGCGCGTCTTGCTTGGGCCTCTCTCCTGGAGGTGCTCAGTCAGACCGAGTGCTGACATAAGGCAAGACGCTCCTCGGGGCGCGTCTTGCTGGGGCCTCTCTCCTGGATGCGCTCAGTCAGACCCAGTGCTGACATGTGGCAAGACGCTCCTCGGGGCGCGTCTTGCTTGGGCCTCTCTCATGGAGGCGCTCAGTCAGACTGAGTAGTGACATGTGGCCTGACGCTCCTCGGGGCGCGTCTTGCTTGGGCCTCTCTCCTGGAGGCGCTCAGTCAGACCCAGTGGTGACATGTGGCAAGACACTCCTCGGGGCGCGTCATGCTTGGGCCTCTCTCCTGGAGGCCCTCTGTCAGACCCAGTGTTGACATGTGTCAAGACGCTCCTCGGGGCACGTCTTGCTTGGGCTTCTCTCCTGGAGGCCCTCAGTCAGACCCATTGTTGACATGTGGCAAGACACTCCTCGGGGCGCGTCTTGCTTGGGCTTCTCTCCTGGAGGCGCTCAGACAGACCCAGTGTTGACATGTGACAAGACGCTCCTCGGGGCGCGTCTTGCTTGGGCCTCTCTCCTGGAGGCGCTCAGTCAGAACCAGAGGTGACATGTGGCAAGACGCTCCTCGGGGCGCATCTTGCTTGGGCCTCTCTCCTGGAGGCC
Source organism: Nothobranchius furzeri (assembly GCF_043380555.1). Taxonomy (NCBI): domain Eukaryota; kingdom Metazoa; phylum Chordata; class Actinopteri; order Cyprinodontiformes; family Nothobranchiidae; genus Nothobranchius; species Nothobranchius furzeri. The sequence goes on along the minus strand of NC_091744.1, from coordinate 27,450,197 downwards.
CTCTGTCAGACCCAGTGTTGACATGTGGCAAGACGCTCCTCCGGGCGCATCTTGCTTGGGCCCTCTCCTGGAGGCCCTCAGTCAAACCCATTGTTGACATGTGGCAAGACGCTCCTCGGGGCGCGTCTTGCTTGGGCCTCTCTCCTGGAGGCGCTCAGTAAGACCGAGTGCTGACATAAGGCAAGACGCTCCTCGGGGCGCTCATTGCTTGGGCCTCTCTCCTGAATGCCCTCTGTCAGACCGAGTGTTGACATGTGGCAAGACTCTCCTCGGGGCGCGTCTTGCTTGGGCTTCTCTCATGGAGGCCCTCAGTCCGACCCAGTGTTGACATGTGTCAAGACGCTCCTCGGGGCGTGTCTTGCTTGGGCCTCTCTCCTGGAGGCGCTCAGTCAGACCCAGTGTTGACATGTGGCAAGACGCTCCTCTGGGCGCGTCTTGCTTGGGCTTCTCTCCTGGAGGCCCTCAGTCAGACCCATTGTTGACATGTGGCAAGACGCTCCTCGGGGAACGTCTTGCTTGGGCCTCTCTCCTGGAGGCGCTCAGTCAGACCGAGTAGTGACATGTGGCAAGACGCTCCTCGGGGCGCGTCTTGCTTGGACCTCCCTCCTGGAGGCGCTCAGTCAGACCGAGTAGTGACATTTGGCAAGACGCTCCTCGGGGCGCGTCTTGCTTGGGCCTATCTCCTGGAGGCGCTCAGTCAGACCGAGTGCTGACATAAGGCAAGACGCTCCTCGGGGCGCGTCTTGCTGGGGCCTCTCTCTTGGAGGTGCTCAATCAGACCCAGTGGTGACACGTGGCAAGACGCTCCTCTGGGCGCGTCTTGCTTGGGCCTCTCTCCTGGAGGAGCTCAGTCAGACCCAGTGGTGACACGTGGCAAGACGCTCCTCGAGGCGCATCTTGCTTGGGCCTCTCTCCTGGAGGCGCTAATTCAGACCCAGTGTTGACACGTGGCAAGACGCTCCTCGGGGCGCGTCTTGCTTGGGCCTCTCTCCTGGAGGCGCTCAGTCAGACACAGTGTTGACATGTGGCAAGACACTCCTCGGGGCGCGTCTTGCTTGGGCTTCTCTCATGGAGGCCCTCAGTAAGACCCATTGTTGACATGTGGAAAGAAGCTCCTCGGGGCGCGTCTTGCTTTGGCTTCTCTCCTGGAGGCCCTCAGTCAGACCCATTGTTGACATGTGGCAAGACGCTCCTCGGGGCGCGTATTGCTTGGGCCTCTCTCCTGGATGCCCTCTGTCAGACCCAGTTTTGACATGTGGCAAGACTCTCCTCGGGGCGCGTCTTGCTTGGGCTTCTCTCATGGAGGCCCTCAGTCAGACCCAGTGTTGACATGTGTCAAGACGCTCCTCGGGGCGTGTCTTGCTTGGGCCTCTCTCCTGGAGGCGCTCAGTCAGACCCAGTGTTGACATGTGGCAAGACGCTCCCCGGGGCGCTTCTTGCTTGGGCTTCTCTCCTGGAGGCCCTCAGTCAGACCCATTGTTGACCTGTGGCAAGACGCTCCTCGGGGCACGTGTTGCTTGGACCTCTCTCCTGGAGGCGCTCAGTCAGACCGAGTAGTGACATGTGGCAAGACGCTCCTCGGGGCGCGTCTTGCTTGGGCTTCTCTCCTGGAGGCCCTCAGTGAGACCCATTGTTGACATGTGGCAAGAAGCTCCTCGGGGCGCTTCTTGCTTGGGCCTCTCTCCTGGAGGCGCTCAGTCAGACCGAGTGCTGACATGTGGCAAGACGCTCCTCGGGGCGCGTCTTGCTTGGGCCTCTCTCCTGGAGGCGCTCAGTAAGATCCAGTGTTGACATGTGGCCTGACGCTCCTCGGGGCGCGTCTTGCTTGGGCTTCTCTCCTGGAGGCCCTCAGTCAGACCCATTGTTGACATGTGGCAAGACGCTCCTCGGGGCACGTCTTGCTTGGGCCTCTCTCCTGGAGGCGCTCAGTCAGACCGAGTAGTGACATGTGGCAAGACGCTCCTCGGGGTGCGTCTTGCTTGGGCCTCTCTCCTGGAGGCGCTCAGTCAGACCCAGTGGTGACATGTGGCAAGACGCTCCTCGGGGCGCATCTTGCTTGGGCCTCTCTCCTGGAGGCGCTCAGTCAGACCCAGTGTTGACACGTGGCAAGACGCTCCTCGGGGCGCGTCTTGCTTGGGCCTCTCTCCTGGAGCCGCTCAGTCAGACCCAGTGTTGACATGTGGCAAGACACTCCTCGGGGCGCGTCTTGCTTGGGCCTCTCTCATGGAGGCCCTCTGTCAGACCCAGTGTTGACATGTGTCAAGACGCTCCTCGGGGCGCGTCTTGCTTTGGCCTCTCTCCTGGAGGCGCTCTGTCAGACCGAGTGCGGACATGTGGCAAGAAGTTCCTCGGGGCGCGTGTTGCTTGGGCTTCTCTCCTGGAGGCCCTCAGTAAGACCCATTGTTGACATGTGGCAAGACGCTCCTCGGGGCGCGTCTTGCTTGGGCCTCTCTCCAGAAGGGCCTCAATCAGACCCAGTGTTGACACGTGGCAAGACGCTCCTCGGGGCGCGTCTTGCTTGGGCCTCTCTCCTGGAGATGCTCAGTCAGACTGAGTAGTGACATGTGGCCTGACGCTCCTCGGGGCGCGTGTTGCTTGGGCCTCTCTCCTGGAGGCGCTCAGTCAGACCCATTGTTGACATGTGGAAAGACGCTCCTCGGGGCGCGTCTTGCTTGGGCCTCTCTCCTGGAGGCCCTATGTCAGACCCAGTGTTGACATGTGGCAAGACGCTCCTCCGGGCGCATCTTGCTTGGGCCTCTCTCCTGGAGGTCCTCAGTCAGACCCATTGTTGACATGTGGCAAGACGCTCCTCCGGGCGCATCTTGCTTGGGCCCTCTCCTGGAGGCCCTCAGTCAAACCCATTGTTGACATGTGGCAAGACGCTCCTCGGGGCGCGTCTTGCTTGGGCCTCTCTCCTGGAGGCGCTCAGTAAGACCGAGTGCTGACATAAGGCAAGACGCTCCTCGGGGCGCTCATTGCTTGGGCCTCTCTCCTGAATGCCCTCTGTCAGACCGAGTGTTGACATGTGGCAAGACTCTCCTCGGGGCGCGTCTTGCTTGGGCTTCTCTCATGGAGGCCCTCAGTCCGACCCAGTGTTGACATGTGTCAAGACGCTCCTCGGGGCGTGTCTTGCTTGGGCCTCTCTCCTGGAGGCGCTCAGTCAGACCCAGTGTTGACATGTGGCAAGACGCTCCTCTGGGCGCGTCTTGCTTGGGCTTCTCTCCTGGAGGCCCTCAGTCAGACCCATTGTTGACATGTGGCAAGACGCTCCTCGGGGAACGTCTTGCTTGGGCCTCTCTCCTGGAGGCGCTCAGTCAGACCGAGTAGTGACATGTGGCAAGACGCTCCTCGGGGCGCGTCTTGCTTGGACCTCCCTCCTGGAGGCGCTCAGTCAGACCGAGTAGTGACATTTGGCAAGACGCTCCTCGGGGCGCGTCTTGCTTGGGCCTATCTCCTGGAGGCGCTCAGTCAGACCGAGTGCTGACATAAGGCAAGACGCTCCTCGGGGCGCGTCTTGCTGGGGCCTCTCTCCTGGAGGTGCTCAATCAGACCCAGTGGTGACACGTGGCAAGACGCTCCTCTGGGCGCGTCTTGCTTGGGCCTCTCTCCTGGAGGAGCTCAGTCAGACCCAGTGGTGACACGTGGCAAGACGCTCCTCGAGGCGCATCTTGCTTGGGCCTCTCTCCTGGAGGCGCTAATTCAGACCCAGTGTTGACACGTGGCAAGACGCTCCTCGGGGCGCGTCTTGCTTGGGCCTCTCTCCTGGAGGCGCTCAGTCAGACACAGTGTTGACATGTGGCAAGACACTCCTCGGGGCGCGTCTTGCTTGGGCTTCTCTCATGGAGGCCCTCAGTAAGACCCATTGTTGACATGTGGAAAGAAGCTCCTCGGGGCGCGTCTTGCTTTGGCTTCTCTCCTGGAGGCCCTCAGTCAGACCCATTGTTGACATGTGGCAAGACGCTCCTCGGGGCGCGTATTGCTTGGGCCTCTCTCCTGGATGCCCTCTGTCAGACCCAGTTTTGACATGTGGCAAGACTCTCCTCGGGGCGCGTCTTGCTTGGGCTTCTCTCATGGAGGCCCTCAGTCAGACCCAGTGTTGACATGTGTCAAGACGCTCCTCGGGGCGTGTCTTGCTTGGGCCTCTCTCCTGGAGGCGCTCAGTCAGACCCAGTGTTGACATGTGGCAAGACGCTCCCCGGGGCGCTTCTTGCTTGGGCTTCTCTCCTGGAGGCCCTCAGTCAGACCCATTGTTGACCTGTGGCAAGACGCTCCTCGGGGCACGTGTTGCTTGGACCTCTCTCCTGGAGGCGCTCAGTCAGACCGAGTAGTGACATGTGGCAAGACGCTCCTCGGGGCGCGTCTTGCTTGGGCTTCTCTCCTGGAGGCCCTCAGTGAGACCCATTGTTGACATGTGGCAAGAAGCTCCTCGGGGCGCTTCTTGCTTGGGCCTCTCTCCTGGAGGCGCTCAGTCAGACCGAGTGCTGACATGTGGCAAGACGCTCCTCGGGGCGCGTCTTGCTTGGGCCTCTCTCCTGGAGGCGCTCAGTAAGATCCAGTGTTGACATGTGGCCTGACGCTCCTCGGGGCGCGTCTTGCTTGGGCTTCTCTCCTGGAGGCCCTCAGTCAGACCCATTGTTGACATGTGGCAAGACGCTCCTCGGGGCACGTCTTGCTTGGGCCTCTCTCCTGGAGGCGCTCAGTCAGACCGAGTAGTGACATGTGGCAAGACGCTCCTCGGGGTGCGTCTTGCTTGGGCCTCTCTCCTGGAGGCGCTCAGTCAGACCCAGTGGTGACATGTGGCAAGACGCTCCTCGGGGCGCATCTTGCTTGGGCCTCTCTCCTGGAGGCGCTCAGTCAGACCCAGTGTTGACACGTGGCAAGACGCTCCTCGGGGCGCGTCTTGCTTGGGCCTCTCTCCTGGAGCCGCTCAGTCAGACCCAGTGTTGACATGTGGCAAGACACTCCTCGGGGCGCGTCTTGCTTGGGCCTCTCTCATGGAGGCCCTCTGTCAGACCCAGTGTTGACATGTGTCAAGACGCTCCTCGGGGCGCGTCTTGCTTTGGCCTCTCTCCTGGAGGCGCTCTGTCAGACCGAGTGCTGACATGTGGCAAGAAGTTCCTCGGGGCGCGTGTTGCTTGGGCTTCTCTCCTGGAGGCCCTCAGTAAGACCCATTGTTGACATGTGGCAAGACGCTCCTCGGGGCGCGTCTTGCTTGGGCCTCTCTCCAGAAGGGCCTCAATCAGACCCAGTGTTGACACGTGGCAAGACGCTCCTCGGGGCGCGTCTTGCTTGGGCCTCTCTCCTGGAGATGCTCAGTCAGACTGAGTAGTGACATGTGGCCTGACGCTCCTCGGGGCGCGTGTTGCTTGGGCCTCTCTCCTGGAGGCGCTCAGTCAGACCCATTGTTGACATGTGGAAAGACGCTCCTCGGGGCGCGTCTTGCTTGGGCCTCTCTCCTGGAGGCCCTATGTCAGACCCAGTGTTGACATGTGGCAAGACGCTCCTCCGGGCGCATCTTGCTTGGGCCTCTCTCCTGGAGGTCCTCAGTCAGACCCATTGTTGACATGTGGCAAGACGCTCCTCAGGGCGCGTCTTGCTTGGGCCTTTCTCCTGGAGGCGCTCAGTCAGACCGAGTGCTGACATGTGGCAAGGCGCTCCTCGGGGCGCGTCTTGCTTGGGCCTCTCTCCTGGAGGCGCTCAGTCAGACTGAGTAGTGACATGTGGCCTGACGCTCCCCGGGGCGCGTCTTGATTGGGTCTCTCTCCTGGAGGCGCTCAGTCAGACCCAGTGTTGGCATGTGGCAAGACACTCCTCGGGGCGCGTCTTGGTTGGGCCTCTCTCCTGGAGGCCCTCAGTCAGACCCATTGTTGACATGTGGCAAGACGCTCCTCGGGGCGCGTCTTGCTTGGGCTTCTCTCCTGGAGGCGCTCAGAGAGACCCAGTGTTGACATGTGACAAGACGCTCCTCGGGGCGCGTCTTGCTTGGGCCTCTCTCCTGGAGGCGCTCAGTCAGAACCAGAGGTGACATGTGGCAAGACGCTCCTCGGGGCGCGTCTTGCTTGGGCCTCTCTCCTGGAGGCCCTCTGTCAGACCCAGTGTTGACATGTGGCAAGACGCTCCTCCGGGCGCATCTTGCTTGGGCCTCTCTCCTGGAGGCCCTCAGTCAGACACATTGTTGACATGTGGCAAGACGCTCCTCAGGGCGCATCTTGCTTGGGCCTCTCTCCTGGAGGCGCTCAGTCAGACCCAGTGTTGAAATGTGACAAGACGCTTCTCGGGGCGCGTCTTGCTTGGGCCTCTCTCCTGGAGGCACTCAGTCAGACCCAGTGTTGACATGTGGCAAGACGCTCCTCGGGGCGCGTCTTGATTGGGCCTCTCTCCTGGAGGCGCTCAGTCAGACACAGTGTTGGCATGTGGCAAGACACTCCTCGGGGCGCGTCTTGGTTGGGCCTCTCTCCTGGAGGCGCTCATTCAGACCCAGTGGTGACATGTGGCAAGACGCTCCTCGGGGCGCGTATTGCTTCGGCCTCTCTCCTGAATGCCCTCTGTCAGACCGAGTGTTGACATGTGGCAAGACTCTCCTCGGGGCGTGTCTTGCTTGGGCCTCTCTCCTGGAGGCGCTAAGTCAGACCCAGTGTTGACATGTGGCAAGACGCTCCTCTGGGCGCGTCGTGCTTGGGCCTCTCTCCTGGAGGCACTCAGTCAGACCCAGTGTTGACACGTGGCAAGACGCTCCTCGGGGCGCGTCTTGCTTGGGCCTCTCTCCTGGAGGCGCTCAGTAAGACCCATTGTTGGCATGTGGCAAGACACTCCTCGGGGCGTGTCTTGGTTGGGCCTCTCTCCTGGAGGCGCTCATTCAGACCCAGTGGTGACATGTGGCAAGACGCTCCTCGGGGCGCGTATTGCTTCGGCCTCTCTCCTGAATGCCCTCTGTCAGACCGAGTGTTGACATGTGGCAAGACTCTCCTCGGGGCGCGTCTTGCTTGGGCTTCTCTCATGGAGGCCCTCAGTCCGACCCAGTGTTGACATGTGTCAAGACGCTCCTCGGGGCGTGTCTTGCTTGGGCCTCTCTCCTGGAGGCGCTCAGTCAGACCCAGTGTTGACATGTGGCAATACGCTCCTCTGGGCGCGTCTTGCTTGGGCTTCTCTCCTGGAGGCCCTCAGTCAGACCCATTGTTGACATGTGGCAAGACGCTCCTCGGGGCACGTCTTGCTTGGGCCTCTCTCCTGGAGGCGCTCAGTCAGACCGAGTAGTGACATGTGGCAAGACGCTCCTCGGGGCGCGTCTTGCTTGGAACTCCCTCCTGGAGGCGCTCAGTCAGACCGAGTAGTGACATTTGGCAAGACGCTCCTCGGGGCACGTCTTGCTTGGACCTCTCTCCTGGAGGCACTCAGTTAGACCGAGTAGTGACATATGGCAAGACGCTCCTCAGGGCGTGTCTTGCTTGGGCCTCTCTCCTGGAGGCGCTCAGTCAGACCGAGTGCTGACATAAGGCAAGACGCTCCTCGGGGCGCGTCTTGCTGGGGCCTCTCTACTGGAGGTGCTCAATCAGACCCAGTGGTGACACGTGGCAAGACGCTCCTCTGGGCGCGTCTTGCTTGGGCCTCTCTCCTGGAGGAGCTCAGTCAGACCCAGTGGTGAAACGTAGCAAGACGCTCCTCGGGGCGCATCTTGCTTGGGCCTCTCTCCTGGAGGCGCTAAGTCAGACCCAGTGTTGACATGTGGCAAGACGCTCCTCGGGGCGCGTCTTGCTTGGGCCTCTCTCCTGGAGGTGCTCAGTCAGAAACAGTGTTGACATGTGGCAAGACACTCCTCGGGGCGCGTCTTGCTTGGGCTTCTCTCATGGAGGCCCTCAGTAAGACCCTTTGTTGACATGTGGAAAGAAGCTCCTCGGGGCGCGTATTGCTTGGGCCTCTCTCCTGGATGCCCTCTGTCATACCCAGTGTTGACATGTGGCAAGACTCTCCTCGGGGCACGTCTTGCTTGGACCTCTCTCCTGGAGGCGCTCAGTCAGTCCGAGTAGTGACATGTGGCAAGACGCTCCTCGGGGCGCGTCTTGCTTGGGCCTCTCTCCTGGAGGCGCTCAATTAGACCCAGTGTTGACATGTGGCAAGACGCTCCTCAGGGCGCGTCTTGCTTGGGCTTCTCTCCTGGAGGCCCTCAGTCAGACCCATTGTTGACATGTGGCAAGACGCTCCTCGGGGCGCGTCTTTGCTGGGGCCTCTCTCCTGGAGGCGCTCAGTCAGACCCAGTGTTGACATGTGTCAAGACGCTCCTCGGGCGTTTCTTGCTTGCGCCTCTCTCCTGGTGGCGCTCAGTCAGACCCAGAGGTGACATGTGGCAAGACGCTCCTCAGGCCTCTCTCCTGGAGGCGCTCAGTCAGACCCAGTGTTGACATGTGGCAAGACGCTCCTCGGGGCGCTTCTTGCTTGGGCCTCTCTCCTGGAGGTGCTCAGTCAGACCCAGTGTTGACATGTGGCAAGACGCTCCTCGGGGCGCGTCTTGCTTGGGCCTCTCTCCTGGAGGCGCTCAGTAAGACCCAGTGTTGACATGTGGCCTGACGCTCCTCGGGGCGCGTCTTGCTTGGGCTTCTCTCCTGGAGGCCCTCAGTCAGACCCATTGTTGACATGTGGCAAGACGCTCCTCGGGGCACGTCTTGCTTGGGCCTCTCTCCTGGAGGCGCTCAGTCAGACCGAGTAGTGACATGTGGCAAGACGCTCCTCGGGGTGCGTCTTGCTTGGGCCTCTCTCCTGGAGGCGCTCAGTCAGACCCAGTGGTGACATGTGGCAAGACGCTCCTCGGGGCGCATCTTGCTTGGGCCTCTCTCCTGGAGGCGCTCAGTCAGACCCAGTGTTGACACGTGGCAAGACGCTCCTCGGGGCGCGTCTTGCTTGGGCCTCTCTCCTGGAGCCGCTCAGTCAGACCCAGTGTTGACATGTGGCAAGACACTCCTCGGGGCGCGGCTTGCTTGGGCCTCTCTCATGGAGGCCCTCTGTCAGACCCAGTGTTGACATGTGTCAAGACGCTCCTCGGGGCGCGTCTTGCTTTGGCCTCTCTCCTGGAGGCGCTCTGTCAGACCGAGTGCTGACATGTGGCAAGAAGTTCCTCGGGGCGCGTGTTGCTTGGGCTTCTCTCCTGGAGGCCCTCAGTAAGACCCATTGTTGATATGTGGCAAGACGCTCCTCGGGGCGCGTCTTGCTTGGGCCTCTCTCCAGAAGGCCCTCAATCAGACCCAGTGTTGACACGTGGCAAGACGCTCCTCGGGGCGCGTCTTGCTTGGGCCTCTCTCCTGGAGATGCTCAGTCAGACTGAGTAGTGACATGTGGCCTGACGCTCCTCGGGGCGCGTGTTGCTTGGGCCTCTCTCCTGGAGGCGCTCAGTCAGACCCATTGTTGACATGTTGCAAGACGCTCCTTTGGGCGCGTCTTGCTTGGGCCTCTCTCCTGGAGGCGCTCAGTCAGACCGAGTGCTGACATGTGGAAAGACGCTCCTCGGGGCGCGTCTTGCTTGGGCCTCTCTCCTGGAGGCCCTTTGTCAGACCCAGTGTTGACATGTGGCAAGACGCTCCTCCGGGCGCATCTTGCTTGGGCCTCTCTCCTGGAGGCCCTCAGTCAGACCCATTGTTGACATGTGGCAAGACGCTCCTCAGGGCGCGTCTTGCTTGGGCCTTTCTCCTGGAGGCGCTCAGTCAGACCGAGTGCTGACATGTGGCAAGGCGCTCCTCGGGGCGCGTCTTGCTTGGGCCTCTCTCCTGGAGGTGCTCAGTCAGACTGAGTAGTGACATGTGGCCTGACGCTCCCCGGGGCGCGTCTTGATTGGGCCTCTCTCCTGGAGGCGCTCAGTCAGACCCAGTGTTGGCATGTGGCAAGACACTCCTCGGGGCGCGTCTTGCTTGGGCCTCTCTCCTGGAGGCGCTCAGTCAGACCCAGTGTTGACATGTGGCAATACGCTCCTCTGGGCGCGTCTTGCTTGGGCTTCTCTCCTGGAGGCCCTCAGTCAGACCCATTGTTGACATGTGGCAAGACGCTCCTCGGGGCACGTCTTGCTTGGGCCTCTCTCCTGGAGGCGCTCAGTCAGACCGAGTAGTGACATGTGGCAAGACGCTCCTCGGGGCGCGTCTTGCTTGGACCTCCCTCCTGGAGGCGCTCAGTCAGACCGAGTAGTGACATTTGGCAAGACGCTCCTCGGGGCACGTCTTGCTTGGACCTCTCTCCTGGAGGCACTCAGTTAGACCGAGTAGTGACATATGGCAAGACGCTCCTCAGGGCGTGTCTTGCTTGGGCCTCTCTCCTGGAGGCGCTCAGTCAGACCGAGTGCTGACATAAGGCAAGACGCTCCTCGGGGCGCGTCTTGCTGGGGCCTCTCTACTGGAGGTGCTCAATCAGACCCAGTGGTGACACGTGGCAAGACGCTCCTCTGGGCGCGTCTTGCTTGGGCCTCTCTCCTGGAGGAGCTCAGTCAGACCCAGTGGTGAAACGTAGCAAGACGCTCCTCGGGGCGCATCTTGCTTGGGCCTCTCTCCTGGAGGCGCTAAGTCAGACCCAGTGTTGACATGTGGCAAGACGCTCCTCGGGGCGCGTCTTGCTTGGGCCTCTCTCCTGGAGGTGCTCAGTCAGACACAGTGTTGACATGTGGCAAGACCCTCCTCGGGGCGCGTCTTGCTTGGGCTTCTCTCATGGAGGCCCTCAGTAAGACCCTTTGTTGACATGTGGAAAGAAGCTCCCCGGGGCGCATATTGCTTGGGCCTCTCTCCTGGATGCCCTCTGTCAGACCCAGTGTTGACATGTGGCAAGACTCTCCTCGGGGCACGTCTTGCTTGGACCTCTCTCCTGGAGGCGCTCAGTCAGTCCGAGTAGTGACATGTGGCAAGACGCTCCTCGGGGCGCGTCTTGCTTGGGCCTCTCTCCTGGAGGCGCTCAATTAGACCCAGTGTTGACATGTGGCAAGACGCTCCTCAGGGCGCGTCTTGCTTGGGCTTCTCTCCTGGAGGCCCTCAGTCAGACCCATTGTTGACATTTGGCAAGACGCTCCTCGGGGCACGTCTTGCTTGGACCTCTCTCCTGGAGGCACTCAGTTAGACCGAGTAGTGACATATGGCAAGACGCTCCTCAGGGCGTGTCTTGCTTGGGCCTCTCTCCTGGAGGCGCTCAGTCAGACCGAGTGCTGACATAAGGCAAGATGCTCCTCGGGGCGCGTCTTGCTGGGGCCTCTCTCCTGGAGGCGCTCAGTCAGACCGAGTAGTGACATGTGGCAAGACGCTCCTCGGGGTGCGTCTTGCTTGGGCCTCTCTCCTGGAGGCGCTCAGTCAGACCCAGTGGTGACATGTGGCAAGACGCTCCTCGGGGCGCATCTTGCTTGGGCCTCTCTCCTGGAGGCGCTCAGTCAGACCCAGTGTTGACACGTGGCAAGACGCTCCTCGGGGCGCGTCTTGCTTGGGCCTCTCTCCTGGAGCCGCTCAGTCAGACCCAGTGTTGACATGTGGCAAGACACTCCTCGGGGCGCGTCTTGCTTGGGCCTCTCTCATGGAGGCCCTCTGTCAGACCCAGTGTTGACATGTGTCAAGACGCTCCTCGGGGCGCGTCTTGCTTTGGCCTCTCTCCTGGAGGTGCTCTGTCAGACCGAGTGCTGACATGTGGCAAGAAGTTCCTCGGGGCGCGTGTTGCTTGGGCTTCTCTCCTGGAGGCCCTCAGTAAGACCCATTGTTGATATGTGGCAAGACGCTCCTCGGGGCGCGTCTTGCTTGGGCCTCTCTCCAGAAGGCCCTCAATCAGACCCAGTGTTGACACGTGGCAAGACGCTCCTCGGGGCGCGTCTTGCTTGGGCCTCTCTCCTGGAGATGCTCAGTCAGACTGAGTAGTGACATGTGGCCTGACGCTCCTCGGGGCGCGTGTTGCTTGGGCCTCTCTCCTGGAGGCGCTCAGTCAGACCCATTGTTGACATGTTGCAAGACGCTCCTTTGGGCGCGTCTTGCTTGGGCCTCTCTCCTGGAGGCGCTCAGTCAGACCGAGTGCTGACATGTGGAAAGACGCTCCTCGGGGCGCGTCTTGCTTGGGCCTCTCTCCTGGAGGCCCTATGTCAGACCCAGTGTTGACATGTGGCAAGACGCTCCTCCGGGCGCATCTTGCTTGGGCCTCTCTCCTGGAGGCCCTCAGTCAGACCCATTGTTGACATGTGGCAAGACGCTCCTCAGGGCGCGTCTTGCTTGGGCCTTTCTCCTGGAGGCGCTCAGTCAGACCGAGTGCTGACATGTGGCAAGGCGCTCCTCGGGGCGCGTCTTGCTTGGGCCTCTCTCCTGGAGGTGCTCAGTCAGACTGAGTAGTGACATGTGGCCTGACGCTCCCCGGGGCGCGTCTTGATTGGGCCTCTCTCCTGGAGGCGCTCAGTCAGACCCAGTGTTGGCATGTGGCAAGACACTCCTCGGGGCGCGTCTTGGTTGGGCCTCTCTCCTGGAGGCCCTCAGTCAGACCCATTGTTGACATGTGGCAAGACGCTCCTCGGGGCGCGTCTTGCTTGGGCTTCTCTCCTGGAGGCGCTCAGACAGACCCAGTGTTGACATGTGACAAGACGCTCCTCGGGGCGCGTCTTGCTTGGGCCTCTCTCCTGGAGGCGCTCAGTCAGAACCAGAGGTGACATGTGGCAAGACGCTCCTCGGGGCGCGTCTTGCTTGGGCCTCTCTCCTGGAGGCCCTCTGTCAGACCCAGTGTTGACATGTGGCAAGACGCTCCTCCGGGCGCATCTTGCTTGGGCCTCTCTCCTGGAGGCCCTCAGTCAGACACATTGTTGACATGTGGCAAGACGCTCCTCAGGGCGCATCTTGCTTGGGCCTCTCTCCTGGAGGCGCTCAGTCAGACCCAGTGTTGAAATGTGACAAGACGCTCCTCTGGGCGCGTCGTGCTTGGGCCTCTCTCCTGGAGGCACTCAGTCAGACCCAGTGTTGACACGTGGCAAGACGCTCCTCGGGGCGCGTCTTGCTTGGGCCTCTCTCCTGGAGGCGCTCAGTAAGACCCATTGTTGGCATGTGGCAAGACACTCCTCGGGGCGTGTCTTAGTTGGGCCTCTCTCCTGGAGGCGCTCATTCAGACCCAGTGGTGACATGTGGCAAGACGCTCCTCGGGGCGCGTATTGCTTCGGCCTCTCTCCTGAATGCCCTCTGTAAGACCGAGTGTTGACATGTGGCAAGACTCTCCTCGGGGCGCGTCTTGCTTGGGCTTCTCTCATGGAGGCCCTCAGTCCGACCCAGTGTTGACATGTGTCAAGACGCTCCTCGGGGCGTGTCTTGCTTGGGCCTCTCTCCTGGAGGCGCTCAGTCAGACCCAGTGTTGACATGTGGCAATACGCTCCTCTGGGCGCGTCTTGCTTGGGCTTCTCTCCTGGAGGCCCTCAGTCAGACCCATTGTTGACATGTGGCAAGACGCTCCTCGGGGCACGTCTTGCTTGGGCCTCTCTCCTGGAGGCGCTCAGTCAGACCGAGTAGTGACATGTGGCAAGACGCTCCTCGGGGCGCGTCTTGCTTGGACCTCCCTCCTGGAGGCGCTCAGTCAGACCGAGTAGTGACATTTGGCAAGACGCTCCTCGGGGCACGTCTTGCTTGGACCTCTCTCCTGGAGGCACTCAGTTAGACCGAGTAGTGACATATGGCAAGACGCTCCTCGGGGCGTGTCTTGCTTGGGCCTCTCTCCTGGAGGCGCTCAGTCAGACCGAGTGCTGACATAAGGCAAGACGCTCCTCGGGGCGCGTCTTGCTGGGGCCTCTCTACTGGAGGTGCTCAATCAGACCCAGTGGTGACACGTGGCAAGACGCTCCTCTGGGCGCGTCTTGCTTGGGCCTCTCTCCTGGAGGAGCTCAGTCAGACCCAGTGGTGAAACGTGGCAAGACGCTCCTCGGGGCGCATCTTGCTTGGGCCTCTCTCCTGGAGGCGCTAAGTCAGACCCAGTGTTGACATGTGGCAAGACGCTCCTCGGGGCGCGTCTTGCTTGGGCCTCTCTCCTGGAGGTGCTCAGTCAGACACAGTGTTGACATGTGGCAAGACACTCCTCGGGGCGCGTCTTGCTTGGGCTTCTCTCATGGAGGCCCTCAGTAAGACCCTTTGTTGACATGTGGAAAGAAGCTCCTCGGGGCGCGTATTGCTTGGGCCTCTCTCCTGGATGCCCTCTGTCAGACCCAGTGTTGACATGTGGCAAGACTCTCCTCGGGGCACGTCTTGTTTGGACCTCTCTCCTGGAGGCGCTCAGTCAGTCCGAGTAGTGACATGTGGCAAGACGCTCCTCGGGGCGCGTCTTGCTTGGGCCTCTCTCCTGGAGGCGCTCAATTAGACCCAGTGTTGACATGTGGCAAGACGCTCCTCAGGGCGCGTCTTGCTCTGGCTTCTCTCCTGGAGGCCCTCAGTCAGACCCATTGTTGACATGTGGCAAGACGCTCCTCGGGGCGCGTCTTTGCTGGGGCCTCTCTCCTGGAGGCGCTCAGTCAGACCCAGTGTTGACATGTGTCAAGACGCTCCTCGGGCGTTTCTTGCTTGCGCCTCTCTCCTGGTGGCGCTCAGTCAGACCCAGAGGTGACATGTGGCAAGACGCTCCTCAGGCCTCTCTCCTGGAGGCGCTCAGTCAGACCCAGTGTTGACATGTGGCAAGACGCTCCTCGGGGCGCTTCTTGCTTGGGCCTCTCTCCTGGAGGTGCTCAGTCAGACCCAGTGTTGACATGTGGCAAGACGCTCCTCGGGGCGCGTCTTGCTGGGGCTTCTCTCATGGAGGCACTCAGTCAGACCCAGTGTTGACATGTGGCAAGATGCTCGTCGGGGCACGTCTTGCTTGGGCCTCTCTCCTGGAGGCGCTCAGTCAGACCCAGAGGAGACATGTGTCAAGACGCTCCTCGGGGCGCGTCTTGCTTGGGCCTCTCTCCTGGAGGCGCTCAGTCAGACCGAGTGCTGACATGTTGCAAGACGCTCCTCCGGGCGCGTCTTGCTTGGGCCTCTCTCCTGGAGGCGCTCAGTCAGACCCAGTGTTCAACTGTGGCAAGACGCTCCTCGGGGCGCGTCTTGCTTGGGCCTCTCTCCTGGAGGCGCTCAGTCAGACCCAGTGTTGACACGTGGCAAGACGCTCCTCGGGGCGCGTCTTGCTTGGGCCTCTCTCCTGGAGGCGCTCAGTCAGACCCAGTGTTGGCATGTGGCAAGACACTCCTCGGGGCGCGTCTTGGTTGGGCCTCTCTCCTGGAGGCGCTCATTCAGACCCAGTGGTGACATGTGGCAAGACGCTCCTCGGGGCGCGTATTGCTTGGGCCTCTCTCCTGAATGCCCTCTGTCAGACCGAGTGTTGACATGTGGCAAGAAGTTCCTCGGGGCGCGTGTTGCTTGGGCTTCTCTCCTTGAGGCCCTCAGTAAGACCCATTGTTGACATGTGGCAAGACGCTCCTCGGGGCGCGTCTTGCTTGGGCCTCTCTCCAGAAGGCCCTCAATCAGACCCAGTGTTGACACGTGGCAAGACGCTCCTCGGGGCGCGTCTTGCTTGGGCCTCTCTCCTGGAGATGCTCAGTCAGACTGAGTAGTGACATGTGGCCTGACGCTCCTCGGGGCGCGTGTTGCTTGGGCCTCTCTCCTGGAGGCGCTCAGTCAGACCCATTGTTGACATGTTGCAAGACGCTCCTTTGGGCGCGTCTTGCTTGGGCCTCTCTCCTGGAGGCGCTCAGTCAGACCGAGTGCTGACATGTGGAAAGACGCTCCTCGGGGCGCGTCTTGCTTGGGCCTCTCTCCTGGAGGCCCTATGTCAGACCCAGTGTTGACATGTGGCAAGACGCTCCTCCGGGCGCATCTTGCTTGGGCCTCTCTCCTGGAGGCCCTCAGTCAGACCCATTGTTGACATGTGGCAAGACGCTCCTCAGGGCGCGTCTTGCTTGGGCCTTTCTCCTGGAGGCGCTCAGTCAGACCGAGTGCTGATATGTGGCAAGGCGCTCCTCGGGGCGCGTCTTGCTTGGGCCTCTCTCCTGGAGGCGCTCAGTCAGACTGAGTAGTGACATGTGGCCTGACGCTCCCCGGGGCGCGTCTTGATTGGGCCTCTCTCCTGGAGGCGCTCAGTCAGACCCAGTGTTGGCATGTGGCAAGACACTCCTCGGGGCGCGTCTTGGTTGGGCCTCTCTCCTGGAGGCCCTCAGTCAGACCCATTGTTGACATGTGGCAAGACGCTCCTCGGGGCGCGTCTTGCTTGGGCTTCTCTCCTGGAGGCGCTCAGACAGACCCAGTGTTGACATGTGACAAGACGCTCCTCGGGGCGCGTCTTGCTTGGGCCTCTCTCCTGGAGGCGCTCAGTCAGAACCAGAGGTGACATGTGGCAAGACGCTCCTCGGGGCGCGTCTTGCTTGGGCCTCTCTCCTGGTGGCCCTCTGTCAGACCCAGTGTTGACATGTGGCAAGACGCTCCTCAGGGCGCATCTTGCTTGGGCCTCTCTCCTGGAGGCGCTCAGTCAGACCCAGTGTTGAAATGTGACAAGACGCTTCTCGGGGCGCGTCTTGCTTGGGCCTCTCTCCTGGAGGCGCTCAGTCAGACCCAGTGTTGACATGTGGCAAGACGCTCCTCGGGGCGCGTCTTGATTGGGCCTCTCTCCTGGAGGCGCTCAGTCAGACACAGTGTTGGCATGTGGCAAGACACTCCTCGGGGCGCGTCTTGGTTGGGCCTCTCTCCTGGAGGCGCTCATTCAGACCCAGTGGTGACATGTGGCAAGACGCTCCTCGGGGCGCGTATTGCTTCGGCCTCTCTCCTGAATGCCCTCTGTCAGACCGAGTGTTGACATGTGGCAAGACTCTCCTCGGGGCGTGTCTTGCTTGGGCCTCTCTCCTGGAGGCGCTCAGTCAGACCCAGTGTTGACATGTGGCAAGACGCTCCTCTGGGCGCGTCGTGCTTGGGCCTCTCTCCTGGAGGCACTCAGTCAGACCCAGTGTTGACACGTGGCAAGACGCTCCTCGGGGCGCGTCTTGCTTGGGCCTCTCTCCTGGAGGCGCTCAGTAAGACCCATTGTTGGCATGTGGCAAGACACTCCTCGGGGCGTGTCTTGGTTGGGCCTCTCTCCTGGAGGCGCTCATTCAGACCCAGTGGTGACATGTGGCAAGACGCTCCTCGGGGCGCGTATTGCTTCGGCCTCTCTCCTGAATGCCCTCTGTCAGACCGAGTGTTGACATGTGGCAAGACTCTCCTCGGGGCGCGTCTTGCTTGGGCTTCTCTCATGGAGGCCCTCAGTCCGACCCAGTGTTGACATGTGTCAAGACGCTCCTCGGGGCGTGTCTTGCTTGGGCCTCTCTCCTGGAGGCGCTCAGTCAGACCCAGTGTTGACATGTGGCAATACGCTCCTCTGGGCGCGTCTTGCTTGGGCTTCTCTCCTGGAGGCCCTCAGTCAGACCCATTGTTGACATTTGGCAAGACGCTCCTCGGGGCACGTCTTGCTTGGGCCTCTCTCCTGGAGGCGCTCAGTCAGACCGAGTAGTGACATGTGGCAAGACGCTCCTCGGGGCGCGTCTTGCTTGGACCTCCCTCCTGGAGGCGCTCAGTCAGACCGAGTAGTGACATTTGGCAAGACGCTCCTCGGGGCACGTCTTGCTTGGACCTCTCTCCTGGAGGCACTCAGTTAGACCGAGTAGTGACATATGGCAAGACGCTCCTCGGGGCGCGTCTTGCTTGGGCCTCTCTCCTGGAGGCGCTCAATTAGACCCAGTGTTGACATGTGGCAAGACGCTCCTCAGGGCGCGTCTTGCTTGGGCTTCTCTCCTGGAGGCCCTCAGTCAGACCCATTGTTGACATGTGGCAAGACGCTCCTCGGGGCGCGGCCTCTGTCTTAGCGTCGTTCAGCAAAAGAAAGTTTTCTGACAGCCAGCTCTTCACATCATTACAGCATTCAACAAGGGGCAGTAAGGAGTCATTAGGCTTCACAGAGGCATATAATTGGCAATCGTCTGCATAAAAATGGTAATCAATGTGGTGTTTTTTAAAAATGTCACCCAGGGGCAAAATATATAAATTAAATAAAAGGGGTCCAAGAATAGAGCCCTGAGGAACACCACAAGTCAAAGCCGCAGAGGGGGAGGCAGCACTACCCATCATAACATTAAAGGTGCGGTCACAGAAGTAGGACCTAAACCAGTCTAAGGCAGTCCCCTGGATGCCGACCAGCTGGTTCAGCCGAGTCAGCAGAATAGCATGATCAACCGTATCGAAAGCAGCCGACAGATCCAATAAAACCAGCAATACATTAGAACCAGAGTCAAGGGTTAATAAAATGTCATTAAAAACACGAAGATGAGCTGACTCGGTGCTATGGAGGGATCGGAAGCCTGACTGGAAGGGATCCATTAAACCATGATCATCTAGATGAGACATAATTTGATTAAAAACAGCACGCTCTAACAGTTTTGATAAAAATGGAAGCTTGGAGATCGGGCGAAAATTACTCATAACAGAGGTGTCAAGGCCAGGCTTCTTCAGAACGGGTTGAACTACTGCATGTTTAAAAGCACGGGGTACAACACCAGTGGATAGGCTGTTGTTAATAATGCTCAGCATAAGGGGGCCAGTGACAGAATATGTCTCTTTAAGGAGGTGTGGAGGAACAGGGTCAACCGGAGAACCTGACGGCTTCAAGGCAGACAGGAGGTTCTCAAGAGAGGACAAAGAAAGCAAGTCAAAGTTATCCAGAGACCGAAGCCGAATGGGTTCAGGACGACTAGTGACATAGGGAGAACTAATCTGAGCCCGGATACTAGCAATTTTTCCAAGAAAAAATTTCAAAAATTGAGTGCATTGAGCATCCGAGGTAGTAAGAGAGTGGTGGTCACTGGCTGAAAGAACAGCATTGAGGGTCTGATACAGGACACGCTGGTTGCCAAAGGATGCAGTAATAATATTTGAAAAGAATTTATTACGGGCATCTTTAACTACTTTCTGGTAACGAGCCCAGGTATCTATCATTATTTGGTATGAAATCTGAAGCTTATCCTTTTTCCATCTACGCTCGGCTCTTCTGCACTCACGCCTGACAGATCTGGTAGTTGCACTGATCCAGGGATCCGACCGAACTTTAGAGCGTCTAGTTCTCATAGGGGCTATCTGATCTAGCACAGTAAGGCAGGAAGATCGAAAAAAGTGCAACAAATCATCAGTGCTAGAAAACACCGGCAAAGTGGAAACAAGATCAGTGAATAAAGTACAGAATTCTGTTGCAGTAGATGGTGTAAAAGATCGGGCTCTGCGAGCAGGCATTAAATTAATTAAAGAGGCATTGGATCTATGAAGGCGAAACAAAACCGGGAAATGATCTGAAATATGGACAGCATCAACAAACATGTCAGTGATCTTCAAGCCATGAGTGAGAACCAAGTCCAAGATGTGAGAGCGTTCTGGTGTTGGCATATTAACCAACTGGGTCAGGCCAAAAGAGTCAATAACATTTAAAAATTCTCCCACAAGAGGCTTCTCAGGGCAGCAAACATGAATATTAAAATCACCTAAGATAAGAACACATTCATAGTGTGAACAGATATCAGATAAAATATCAGAAAACTGGGTTATAAATTCTCTGCTGTATTTTGGAGGACGGTACAGCAAGGCACAGAGAACGGGAGGTGAAGAACACAGTTCAAAGGCAGTTAACTCAAAGCTGGTAAAATCAGGGAAGGTGATGGGTTTACAGACAATAGTCCGTTTGAAGATGGTCAAAAGACCACCACCACGACCAGTTGTTCTTGGATTATTAAAATATGCACAGTCAGCAGGTAAAGTTTCAGAAATAGTGGCTAAATCATCAGGAGCAATCCAAGATTCCGTTATGAGAAGGAAATCCAGGTTATTGTCAATAAAATAATCCTTAATAATGAATGATTTATTGCCAAGAGAGCGAGTATTCATCAGGGCAAACCTGTACGGCGGTACTGGATCCAACCTGGGTGTATGAGAAGAGATGTGCTTCAGAACCCGAATGTTTGAGAAATCCACACCACGGTGGCACCAGCAGGGAGACGGAGCAGGGTGAGACGAGGACGCAGCGCAGAGGCCAGAGGCAGAGCCGGGAGCGGAGAAGAGCCGCCGGTCCACAGAATCCAGGTAACACCTCACAGAGCGGCATCGAGCCGGCACACCCATTCGAGACTGCATGAATCCCGAGGTGCGTGCCAGCTCAGCTCGCACACGGACCAGACAGCCACCACGCTTACCACGCCGACGGCGCCGCTTCCTGAACCACAACGGACCGGGGATTCTCCACAGAGAGGCTGGAATAGTAGAGCGCAGCATTTGCAGGGTCTCGCGATGGTAGTGGTGGTAATCCTGGCCAGGGAGCCAAGGCGAACGAAAATCCAGGAGGTTGGCACGGTCATAAGTCAGGATAGCAGTCCCAACATTAACCACAAAACACAAGAACAGCGAAAAAATTAAAAAAATAGAGAACAGCAGACGGCTTGCCGAACACGCTGGCGCCATCTTGCCACACCCACTCTTCTAAATAGCCTACTATTCAACAGGTTGATCATAATAATGTGTATTAAACCCACAACCTAGAACTGAGGACAGAGGGACATTATTTAAATTAGTACTTAATGGAAACGATACATAATGATACACAAGAGCCATGTCATACATTCAGCCTAGGAATAGTAGCATTGTGCACTATTAAAAATATACACATCAATTGCTCGAATCCCATTGTTGCAAAGTAAAACTCTAATAAAACTAGTCTGACATCAACAGAGAAGACTTAGTGTATGCACTACAAATACAGCATTAGGATTTCGAGTGGACCGTGCACCTTGTGAACCATCAGAGGCTTATGACGCAACATATCTTCCAGTTGCTATTAGACAAGTTATAATTCTCGACCATTTTTCGGAACTGGTTTCTTGGGTCCGTGAGTAAATGCCAAATGAGATGATAGTCCTTAAGTAAGTTCCTTGCGATCCCATGTCACGCTCTTGCCCATCAGCCGGTGAACGCTGAGACGGAACTCGATGAGAGCGATGTATTTTTTAAGTGCTCCGAATGTACTTCTAACAAGCGTGCCATTCACTTCGTGAGTAAATCGCAGCTGCAGCTGATTCAAACAGTCGAGCCAACTTTCTACATCACAATATTCGTTTTGTAGTTAGTCGATTTACCTTTTGTGTGGCGCATGCACGGGTTGTTAGCGTCCAGCTCCCAGCTTAGAGAGTCCTGTATTGACACAGACGTCAATACATCTCGATGTCATGCAACACACAAAGTCTGTCGCATACAGGTGGGTTGACACATGTACAATACCTTTTGTGTGGCGCATGCACGGGTCGTTAGCGTCCAGCTCCCGGCTTATAGAGAGTCCTGTATTGACACAGACGTCAATACATCTCAATGTCATGCAACACACAAAGTCTGTCGCATACAGGTGGGTTAACACCCATGTACGATGTGTGCGATGGCACGCCCAGTTTACAATGGGACACGACGATGATCATTGTTAACCAAACTCTTGTTTCTCACGACAGGTGGTAGCGTTGTCTCCTGCACCTGGTCTTCGTGCACAGAGGGTGCTTTGATGTGCTCGTCATAGTCGCGATCGTTGTCACTCGAATCCGTTGTTCTCACGACAGGTGGTAGCGTTGTCTCCTGCATGTTGTCTTCGCGTGCGGCAAGCGTTGTGCTGTGCTCGTTATAATGGTTGTCTTCGTACAAAGGGGGTGTTGAATACTCCTTCGCGAGTAGTGTAGGAGGTGGTGTGATGGGACGTATCTCAGAGGCGTTATGTGAGCGTACCACCATGGCCTGAGCAACTGCGACTACTGAGAGTACACCCAGTACAGACAGCGAGATCTTTTTTTTTCTTGGGTGTTGTACTTGTGGGTACAGCCGCTTTAATGGCAGTGAGAGCAAGTGGGCAAATGTATTTATAGGTCACTAGCAGAAACTAAGGCAAGTGGTCAGAGTGTAATCGTAACCACCGTAGCTCTTGTCATAATTTAATATACATAGAAATCAGAAACGGGCATGTCAGGATAGACATCGCGAGTGATAATGCGGCCAGTATCTGTGTGCGCTTGAGAGCACCTTGTTGTTCTACTGTGGTGCCCACGCCGCCAGGTCTGTAAATGTCATCGACCTCCTTTATATACGCATACGCTAAAGACCGTATATTCTCTATGGATTTGAACACGTCCTTTGTTTCGCGTAACGCTTGAGCTGTCTCGAGCGTGATGTTGTGAGTGTACGCCAGTGTTTCACGTGCACCGAGGTCCGAAAGGGCGTGCACTACAACTATTAACCTTGGTTTGGGAGTGTGGCGAAACGCTCGCTCCGCTGTAATGGGCGGATGCAATGTTATCACCTGGTACGTTTCGTTAGTCGGGTCGTAACACACCGGTCCGTCACACAGACCGTCACATTGTATGGGGCTTATACTATTCAACAGGTTGATCATAATAATGTGTATTAAACCCACAACCTAGCACTGAGGACAGAGGGACTTTATTTAAATTAGTACTTAATGGAAACGATACATAATGATACATAAGAGCCATGTCATACATTCAGCCTAGGAATAGTAGCATTGTGCACTTTTAAAAATATACACATGAATTGCTCGAATCCCATTGTTGCAAAGTAAAACTCTAATAAAACTCTAGTCTGACATAAACAGAGAAGACGTAGTGTATGTACTACAAATACAGCATTAGGATTTTGAGTGGACCGTGCACCTGGTGAACCATCAGAGGCTTATGACGCAACATATCTTCCAGTTCTGACTGAGCGCCTCCAGGAGAGAGGCCCAAATAAGACGCGCCCCGAGGAGCGTCTTGCCACATGTCAACACTGGGTCTGACTGAGGGCCTCCAGGAGAGAAGCCCAAGCAAGATGCGCCCCGAGGAGCGTCTTGCCACATGTCACCTCTGGGTCTGACTGAGCGCCTCCAGGAGAGAAGCCCAAGCAAGATGCGCCCCGAGGAGCGTCTTGCCACATGTCACCTCTGGGTCTGACTGAGCGCCTCCAGGAGAGAGGCGCAAGCAAGAAACGCCCGAGGAGCGTCTTGACACATGTCAACACTGGGTCTGACTGAGCGCCTCCAGGAGAGAGGCCCCAGCAAGACGCGCCCCGAGGAGCGTCTTGCCACATGTCACTACTCGGTCTGACTGAGCGCCTCCAGGAGAGAGGTCCAAGCAACACGCGCCCCGAGGAGCGTCTTGCCACATGTCAACACTGGGTCTGACTGAGTGCCTCCATGAGAGAAGCCCCAGCAAGACGCGCCCCGAGGAGCGTCTTGCCACATGTCACTACTCGGTCTGACTGAGCGCCTCCAGGAGAGAGGCCCAAGCAAGACGTGCCCCGAGGAGCGTCTTGCCACATGTCAACAATGGGTCTGACTGAGGGCCTGCAGGAGAGAAGCCCAAGCAAGAAGCGCCCCGAGGAGCGTCTTGCCACATGTCAACACTTGGTCTGACTGAGCGCCTCCAGGAGAGAGGCCCAAGCAACACGCGCCCCGAGGAGCGTCAGGCCACAAGTCACTACTCAGTCTGACTGAGCGCCTCATGGAGAGAGGCCCAAGCAAGACGCGCCCCGAGGAGCGTCTTGCCACATGTCAACAATCGGTCTTACTGAGGGCCTCCAGGAGAGAAGCCCAAGCAAGACGCGCCCCGAGGAGCTTCTTGCCACATGTCAGCACTCGGTCTGAATGAGCGCCTCCAGGAGAGAGGCCAAAGCAAGACGCGCCCCGAGGAGCGTCTTGACACATGTCAACACTGGGTCTGACAGAGGGCCTCCATGAGAGAGGCCCAAGCAAGACGCGCCCCGAGGAGTGTCTTGCCACATGTCAACACTGGGTCTGACAGAGGGCCTCCAGGAGAGAGGCCCAAGCAAGACGCGCCCCGAGGAGTGTCTTTCCACATGTCACCACTTGGTCTGACTGAGCGCCTCCAGGAGAGAGGCCCAAGCAAGACGCGCCCCGAGGAGCGTCTTGCCACGTGTCAACACTGGGTCTGATTGAGGGCCTTCTGGAGAGAGGCCCAAGCAAGACGCGCCCCGAGGAGCGTCTTGCCACATGTCAACAATGGTTCTTACTGAGGGCCTCCAGGTGAGAAGCCCAAGCAAGACGCGCCCCGAGGAGCTTCTTGCCACATGTCAGCACTCGGTCTGACTGAGCGCCTCCAGGAGAGAGGCCAAAGCAAGACGCCCCCCGAGGAGCTTCTTGACACATGTCAACACTGGGTCTGACAGAGGGCCTCCATGAGAGAGGCCCAAGCAAGACGCGCCCCGAGGAGTGTCTTGCCAAATGTCAACACTGGGTCTGACTGAGCGCCTCAGGGAGAGAGGTCCAAGCAAGACGCGCCCCGAGGAGCGTCTTGCCACATGTCACTACTCGGTCTGACTGAGCGCCTCAGGGAGAGAGGTCCAAGCAAGACGCGCCCCGAGGAGCGTCTTGCCACATGTCAACACTGGATCTGACTGAGTGCCTCCATGAGAGAAGCCCCAGCAAGACGCGCCCCGAGGAGCGTGTTGCCACATGTCACTACTCGGTCTGTTTGAGCGCCTCCAGGAGAGAGGCCCAAGCAAGACACGCCCCAAGAAGCGTCTTGACACATGTCAACACTGGATCTGACTGAGGGCCTCCATGAGAGAAGCCCAAGCAAGACGCGTCCCGAGGAGCGTCTTGCCACATGTCAGCACTGGGTCTGACTGAGCTCCTCCAGGAGAGAGGCCCCAGCAAGACGCGCCCCGAGGAGCATCTTGCCTTATGTCAGCACATTATGGTGACATGTGTCAAGACACTTCTCGGGGCGCGTCTTGCTTGGGCCTCTCTCCTGGAGGCCCTCTGTCAGACCCAGTGTTGACATGTGGCAAGACACTCCTCGGGGCGCGTCTTGCTTGGGCCTCTCTCATGGAGGCCCTCTGTCAGACCCAGTGTTGACATGTGTCAAGACGCTCCTCGGGGCGCGTCTTGCTTTGGCCTCTCTCCTGGAGGCGCTCAGTCAGACCGAGTGCTGACATGTGGCATGACGCTCCTCGGGCCGCGTGTTGCTTGGGCTTCTCTCCTGGAGGCCCTCAGTCAGACCCATTGTTGACATGTGGCAAGACGCTCCTCGGGGCGCGTCTTGCTTGGGCCTCTCTCCTGGAGGCGCTCAGTCAGACCGAGTGCTGACATTTGGCAAGACGCTCCTCGGGGCGCGTCTTGCTTGGGCTTCTCTCCTGGAGGCGCTCAGAAAGACCCAGTGTTGACATGTGACAAGACGCTCCTCGGGGCACGTCTTGCTTGGGCCTCTCTCCTGGAGGGCCTCTGTCAGACCCAGTGTTGACATGTGGCAACACGCTCCTCCGGGCGCATCTTGCTTGGGCCTCTCTCCTGGAGGCCCTCAGTCAGACCCATTGTTGACATGTGGCAAGACGCTCCTCGGGGCGCGTCTTGCTTGGGCCTCTCTCCTGGAGGCGCTCAGTCAGACCGAGTGCTGACATAAGGCAAGACGCTCCTCGGGGCGCGTCTTGCTGGGGCCTCTCTCCTGGAGGCGCTCAGTCAGACCCAGTGCTGACATGTGGCAAGACGCTCCTCGGGGCGCGTCTTGCTTGGGCCTCTCTCCTGGAGGCGCTCAGTCAGACTGAGTAGTGACATGTGGCCTGACGCTCCTCGGGGCGCGTCTTGCTTGGGCCTCTCTCCTGGAGGCGCTCAGTCAGACCCAGTGGTGACATGTGGCAAGACACTCCTCGGGGCGCGTCTTGCTTGGGCCTCTCTCCTGGAGGCCCTCTGTCAGACCCAGTGTTGACATGTGTCAAGACGCTCCTCGGGGCGCGTCTTGCTTGGGCTTCTCTCCTGGAGGCCCTCAGTCAGACCCATTGTTGACATGTGGCAAGACACTCCTCGGGGCGCGTCTTGCTTGGGCTTCTCTCCTGGAGGCGCTCAGACAGACCCAGTGTTGACATGTGACAAGACGCTCCTCGGGGCGCGTCTTGCTTGGGCCTCTCTCCTGGAGGCGCTCAGTCAGAACCAGAGGTGACATGTGGCAAGACGCTCCTCGGGGCGCGTCTTGCTTGGGCCTCTCTCCTGGAGGCCCTCTGTCAGACCCAGTGTTGACATGTGGCAAGATGCTCCTCCAGGCGCATCTTGCTTGTGCCTCTCTCCTGGAGGCCCTCAGTCAGACCCATTGTTGACATGTGGCAAGACGCTCCTCGGGGCGCGTCTTGCATGGGCCTCTCTCCTGGAGGCGCTCAGTAAGACCGAGTGCTGACATAAGGCAAGACGCTCCTCGGGGCGCTCATTGCTTGGGCCTCTCTCCTGAATGCCCTCTGTCAGACCCAGTGTTGACATGTGGCAAGACTCTCCTCGGGGCGCGTCTTGCTTGGGCTTCTCTCATGGAGGCCCTCAGTCCGACCCAGTGTTGACATGTGTCAAGACGCTCCTCGGGGCGTGTCTTGCTTGGGCCTCTCTCCTGGAGGCGCTCAGTCAGACCCAGTGTTGACATGTGGCAAGATGCTCCTCTGGGCGCGTCTTGCTTGGGCTTCTCTCCTGGAGGCCCTCAGTCAGACCCATTGTTGACATGTGGCAAGACGCTCCTCGGGGCACGTCTTGCTTGGGCCTCTCTCCTGGAGGCGCTCAGTCAGACCGAGTAGTGACATGTGGCAAGACGCTCCTCGGGGCGCGTCTTGCTTGGACCTCCCTCCTGGAGGCGCTCAGTCAGACCGAGTAGTGACATTTGGCAAGACGCTCCTCGGGGCGCGTCTTGCTTGGGCCTCTCTCCTGGAGGCGCTCAGTCAGACCGAGTGCTGACATAAGGCAAGACGCTCCTCGGGGCGCGTCTTGCTGGGGCCTCTCTCCTGGAGGTGCTCAATCAGACCAAGTGGTGACACGTGGCAAGACGCTCCTCTGGGCGCGTCTTGCTTGGGCCTCTCTCCTGGAGGAGCTCAGTCAGACCCAGTGGTGACACGTGGCAAGACGCTCCTCGAGGCGCATCTTGCTTGGGCCTCTCTCCTGGAGGCGCTAAGTCAGACCCAGTGTTGACACGTGGCAAGACGCTCCTCGGGGCGCGTCTTGCTTGGGCCTCTCTCCTGGAGGCGCTCAGTCAGACACAGTGTTGACATGTGGCAAGACACTCCTCGGGGTGCGTCTTGCTTGGGCTTCTCTCATGGAGGCCCTCAGTAAGACCCATTGTTGACATGTGGAAAGAAGCTCCTCGGGGCGCGTCTTGCTTTGGCTTCTCTCCTGGAGGCCCTCAGTCAGACCGAGTGCTGACATAAGGCAAGACGCTCCTCGGGGCGCGTCTTGCTGGGGCCTCTCTCCTGGAGGCGCTCAGTCAGACCCAGTGCTGACATGTGGCAAGACGCTCCTCGGGGCGCGTCTTGCTTGGGCCTCTCTCCTGGAGGCGCTCAGTCAGACTGAGTAGTGACATGTGGCCTGACGCTCCTCGGGGCGCGTCTTGCTTGGGCCTCTCTCCTGGAGGCGCTCAGTCAGACCCAGTGGTGACATGTGGCAAGACACTCCTCGGGGCGCGTCTTGCTTGGGCCTCTCTCCTGGAGGCCCTCTGTCAGACCCAGTGTTGACATGTGTCAAGACGCTCCTCGGGGCGCGTCTTGCTTGGGCTTCTCTCCTGGAGGCCCTCAGTCAGACCCATTGTTGACATGTGGCAAGACACTCCTCGGGGCGCGTCTTGATTGGGCTTCTCTCCTGGAGGCGCTCAGACAGACCCAGTGTTGACATGTGACAAGACGCTCCTCGGGGCGCATCTTGCTTGGGCCTCTCTCCTGGAGGCGCTCAGTCAGAACCAGAGGTGACATGTGGCAAGACGCTCCTCGGGGCGCGTCTTGCTTGGGCCTCTCTCCTGGAGGCCCTCTGTCAGACCCAGTGTTGACATGTGGCAAGACGCTCCTCCGGGCGCATCTTGCTTGGGCCTCTCTCCTGGAGGCCCTCAGTCAGACCCATTGTTGACATGTGGCAAGACGCTCCTCGGGGCGCGTCTTGCTTGGGCCTCTCTCCTGGAGGCGCTCAGTAAGACCGAGTGCTGACATAAGGCAAGACGCTCCTCGGGGCGCTCATTGCTTGGGCCTCTCTCCTGAATGCCCTCTGTCAGACTGAGTGTTGACATGTGGCAAGACTCTCCTCGGGGCTCGTCTTGCTTGGGCTTCTCTCATGGAGGCCCTCAGTCCGACCCAGTGTTGACATGTGTCAAGACGCTCCTCGGGGCGTGTCTTGCTTGGGCCTCTCTCCTGGAGGCGCTCAGTCAGACCCAGTGTTGACATGTGGCAAGACGCTCCTCTGGGCGCGTCTTGCTTGGGCTTCTCTCCTGGAGGCCCTCAGTCAGACCCATTGTTGACATGTGGCAAGACGCTCCTCGGGGCACGTCTTGCTTGGGCCTCTCTCCTGGAGGCGCTCAGTCAGACCGAGTAGTGACATGTGGCTAGACGCTCCTCGGGGCGCGTCTTGCTTGGACCTCCCTCCTGGAGGCGCTCAGTCAGACCGAGTAGTGACATTTGGCAAGACGCTCCTCGGGGCGCGTCTTGCTTGGGCCTCTCTCCTGGAGGCGCTCAGTCAGACCGAGTGCTGACATAAGGCAAGACGCTCCTTGGGGCGCGTCTTGCTGGGGCCTCTCTCCTGGAGGTGCTCAATCAGACCCAGTGGTGACACGTGGCAAGACGCTCCTCTGGGCGCTTCTTGCTTGGGCCTCTCTCCTGGAGGAGCTCAGTCAGACCCAGTGGTGACACGTGGCAAGACGCTCCTCGAGGCGCATCTTGCTTGGGCCTCTCTCCTGGAGGCGCTAAGTCAGACCCAGTGTTGACACGTGGCAAGACGCTCCTCGGGCCGCGTCTTGCTTGGGCCTCTCTCCTGGAGGCGCTCAGTCAGACACAGTGTTGACATGTGGCAAGACACACCTCGGGGCGCGTCTTGCTTGGGCTTCTCTCATGGAGGCCCTCAGTAAGACCCATTGTTGACATGTGGAAAGAAGCTCCTCGGGGCGCGTCTTGCTTTGGCTTCTCTCCTGGAGGCCCTCAGTCAGACCCATTGTTGACATGTGGCAAGACGCTCCTCGGGGCGCGTATTGCTTGGGCCTCTCTCCTGGATGCCCTCTGTCAGACCCAGTGTTGACATGTGGCAAGACTCTCCTCGGGGCGCGTCTTGCTTGGGCTTCTCTCATGGAGGCCCTCAGTCAGACCCAGTGTTGACATGTGTCAAGACGCTCCTCGGGGCGTGTCTTGCTTGGGCCTCTCTCCTGGAGGCGCTCAGTCAGACCCAGTGTTGACATGTGGCAAGACGCTCCTCAGGGCGCTTCTTGCTTGGGCTTCTCTCCTGGAGGCCCTCAGTCAGACCCATTGTTGACCTGTGGCAAGACGCTCCTCGGGGCACGTGTTGCTTGGACCTCTCTCCTGGAGACGCTCAGTCAGACCGAGTAGTGACATGTGGCAAGACGCTCCTCGGGGTATGTCTTGCTTGGGCGTCTCTCCTGGAGGCGCTCAATTAGACCCAGTGTTGACATGTGGCAAGACGCTCCTCGGGGCGCGTCTTGCTTGGGCTTCTCTCCTGGAGGCCCTCAGTAAGACCCATTGTTGACATGTGGCAAGACGCTCCTCGTGGTGCATCTTGCTTGGGCCTCTCTCCAGAAGGCCCTCAATCAGACCCAGTGTTGACACGTGGCAATACACTCCTCGGGGCGCGTCTTGCTTGGGCCTCTTTCCTGGAGGCGCTCAGTCAGACTGAGTAGTGACATGTGGCCTGACGCTCCTCGGGGCGCGTCTTGCTTGGGCCTCTCTCCTGGAGGCGCTCAGTCAGACCCATTGGTGACATGTGGCAAGACACTCCTCGGGGCGCGTCTTGCTTGGGCCCCTCTCCTGGAGGCCCTCTGTCAGACCCAGTGTTGACATGTGTCAAGACGATCCACGGGGCGCGTCTTGCTTGGGCTTCTCTCCTGGAGGCCCTCAGTCAGACCCATTGTTGACATGTGGCAAGACGCTCCTCGGGGCGCGTCTTGCTTGTGCCTCTCTCCTGGAGGCGCTCAGTCAGAACCAGAGGTGACATGTGGCAAGACGCTCCTCGGGGCGCGTCTTGCTTGGGCCTCTCTCCTGGAGGCCCTCTGTCAGACCCAGTGTTGACATGTGGCAAGACGCTCCTCCGGGCGCATCTTGCTTGGGCCTCTCTCCTGGAGGCCCTCAGTAAGACCCATTGTTGACATGTGGCAAGACGCTCCTCGGGGCACGTCTTGCTTGGGCCTCTCTCCAGAAGGCCCTCAATCAGACCCAGTGTTGACACGTGGCAAGACGCTCCTCGGGGCGCGTCTTGCTTGGGCCTCTCTCCTGGAGGCGCTCAGTCAGAATGAGTAGTGACATGTGGTCTGACGCTCCTCGGGGCGCGTGTTGCTTGGGCCTCTCTCCTGGAGGCGCTCAGTCAGACCAAGTGGTGACATGTGTCAAGACACTTCTCGGGGCGCGTCTTGCTTGGGCCTCTCTCCTGGAGGCCCTCTGTCAGACCCAGTGTTGACATGTGGCAAGACACTCCTCGGGGCGCGTCTTGCTTGGGCCTCTCTCATGGAGGCCCTCTGTCAGACCCAGTGTTGACATGTGTCAAGACGCTCCTCGGGGCGCGTCTTGCTTTGGCCTCTCTCCTGGAGTTGCTCAGTCAGACCGAGTGCTGACATGTGGCATGACGCTCCTCGGGCTGCGTGTTGCTTGGGCTTCTCTCCTGGAGACCCTCAGTCAGACCCATTGTTGACATGTGGCAAGACGCTCCTCGGGGCACGTATTGCTTGGGCCTCTCTCCTGGATGCCCTCTGTCAGACCCAGTGTTGACATGTGGCAAGACTCTCCTCGGGGCGCGTCTTGCTTGGGCTTCTCTCATGGAGGCCCTCAGTCAGACCCAGTGTTGACATGTGTCAAGACGCTCCTCGGGGCGTGTCTTGCTTGGGCCTCTCTCCTGGAGGCGCTCAGTCAGACCCAGTGTTGACATGTGGCAAGACGCTCCTCAGGGCGCTTCTTGCTTGGGCTTCTCTCCTGGAGGCCCTCAGTCAGACCCATTGTTGACCTGTGGCAAGACGCTCCTCGGGGCACGTGTTGCTTGGACCTCTCTCCTGGAGACGCTCAGTCAGACCGAGTAGTGACATGTGGCAAGACGCTCCTCGGGGTATGTCTTGCTTGGGCGTCTCTCCTGGAGGCGCTCAATTAGACCCAGTGTTGACATGTGGCAAGACGCTCCTCGGGGCGCGTCTTGCTTGGGCTTCTCTCCTGGAGGCCCTCATTAAGACCCATTGTTGACATGTGGCAAGACGCTCCTCGTGGTGCATCTTGCTTGGGCCTCTCTCCAGAAGGCCCTCAATCAGACCCAGTGTTGACACGTGGCAATACGCTCCTCGGGGCGCGTCTTGCTTGGGCCTCTTTCCTGGAGGCGCTCAGTCAGACTGAGTAGTGACATGTGGCCTGACGCTCCTCGGGGCGCGTCTTGCTTGGGCCTCTCTCCTGGAGGCGCTCAGTCAGACCCATTGGTGACATGTGGCAAGACACTCCTCGGGGCGCGTCTTGCTTGGGCCCCTCTCCTGGAGGCCCTCTGTCAGACCCAGTGTTGACATGTGTCAAGACGATCCACGGGGCGCGTCTTGCTTGGGCTTCTCTCCTGGAGGCCCTCAGTCAGACCCATTGTTGACATGTGGCAAGACGCTCCTCGGGGCGCGTCTTGCTTGTGCCTCTCTCCTGGAGGCGCTCAGTCAGAACCAGAGGTGACATGTGGCAAGACGCTCCTCGGGGCGCGTCTTGCTTGGGCCTCTCTCCTGGAGGCCCTCTGTCAGACCCAGTGTTGACATGTGGCAAGACGCTCCTCCGGGCGCATCTTGCTTGGGCCTCTCTCCTGGAGGCCCTCAGTAAGACCCATTGTTGACATGTGGCAAGACGCTCCTCGGGGCGCGTCTTGCTTGGGCCTCTCTCCAGAAGGCCCTCAATCAGACCCAGTGTTGACACGTGGCAAGACGCTCCTCGGGGCGCGTCTTGCTTGGGCCTCTCTCCTGGAGGCGCTCAGTCAGAATGAGTAGTGACATGTGGTCTGACGCTCCTCGGGGCGCGTGTTGCTTGGGCCTCTCTCCTGGAGGCGCTCAGTCAGACCAAGTGGTGACATGTGTCAAGACACTTCTCGGGGCGCATCTTGCTTGGGCCTCTCTCCTGGAGGCCCTCTGTCAGACCCAGTGTTGACATGTGGCAAGACACTCCTCGGGGCGCGTCTTGCTTGGGCCTCTCTCATGGAGGCCCTCTGTCAGACCCAGTGTTGACATGTGTCAAGACGCTCCTCGGGGCGCGTCTTGCTTTGGCCTCTCTCCTGGAGTGGCTCAGTCAGACCGAGTGCTGACATGTGGCATGACGCTCCTCGGCCTGCGTGTTGCTTGGGCTTCTCTCCTGGAGACCCTCAGTCAGACCCATTGTTGACATGTGGCAAGACGCTCCTCGGGGCGCGTCTTGCTTGGGCCTCTCTCCTGGAGGCGCTCAGTCAGACCGAGTGCTGACATTTGGCAAGACGCTCCTCGGGGCGCGTCTTGCTTGGGCTTTTCTCCTGGAGGTGCTCAGAAAGACCCAGTGTTGACATGTGACAACACGCTCCTCGGGGCACGTCTTGCTTGGGCCTCTCTCCTGGAGGCCCTCTGTCAGACCCAGTGTTGACATGTGGCAAGACACTCCTCCGGGCGCATCTTGCTTGGGCCTCTCTTCTGGAGGCCCTCAGTCAGACCCATTGTTGACATGTGGCAAGACGCTCCTCGGGGCGCGTCTTGCTTGGGCCTCTCTCCTGGAGGCGCTCAGTCAGACCGAGTGCTGACATAAGGCAAGACGCTCCTCGGGGCGCGTCTTGCTGGGGCCTCTCTCCTGGAGGCGCTCAGTCAGACCCAGTGCTGATATGTGGCAAGACGCTCCTCGGGGCGCGTCTTGCTTGGGCCTCTCTCCTGGAGGCGCTCAGTCAGACTGAGTAGTGACATGTGGCAAGACACTCCTCGTGGCGCGTCTTGCTTGGGCCTCTCTCCTGGAGGCCCTCTGTCAGACCCAGTGTTGACATGTGTCAAGACGCTCCTCGGGGCGCGTCTTGCTTGGGCTTCTCTCCTGGAGGCCCTCAGTCAGACCCATTGTTGACATGTGGCAAGACACTCCTCGGGGCGCGTCTTGCTTGGGCTTCTCTCCTGGAGGCGCTCAGACAGACCCAGTGTTGACATGTGACAAGACGCTCCTCGGGGCGCGTCTTGCTTGGGCCTCTCTCCTGGAGGCGCTCAGTCAGAACCAGAGGTGACATGTGGCAAGACGCTCCTCGGGGCGCGTCTTGCTTGGGCCTCTCTCCTGGAGGCCCTCTGTCAGACCCAGTGTTCACATGTGGCAAGACGCTCCTCCGGGCGCATCTTGCTTGGGCCTCTCTCCTGGAGGCCCTCAGTCAGACCCATTGTTGACATGTGGCAAGACGCTCCTCGGGGCGCGTCTTGCTTGGACCTCTCTCCTGGAGGCGCTCAGTAAGACCGAGTGCTGACATAAGGCAAGACGCTCCTCTGGGCGCGTCTTGCTTGGGCTTCTCTCCTGGAGGCCCTAAGTCAGACCCATTGTTGACATGTGGCAAGACGCTCCTCGGGGCACGTCTTGCTTGGGCCTCTCTCCTGGAGGCGCTCAGTCAGACCGAGTAGTGACATGTGGCAAGACGCTCCTCGGGGCGCGTCTTGCTTGGACCTCCCTCCTAGAGGCGCTCAGTCAGACCGAGTAGTGACATTTGGCAAGACGCTCCTCGGGGCGCGTCTTGCTTGGGCCTCTCTCCTGGAGGCGCTCAGTCAGACCGAGTGCTGACATAAGGCAAGACGCTCCTCGGGGCGCGTCTTGCTGGGGCCTCTCTCCTGGAGGTGCTCAATCAGACCCAGTGGTGACACGTGGCAAGACGCTCCTCTGGGCGCGTCTTGCTTGGGCCTCTCTCCTGGAGGAGCTCAGTCAGACCCAGTGGTGACACGTGGCAAGACGCTCCTCGAGGCGCATCTTGCTTGGGCCTCTCTCCTGGAGGCGCTAAGTCAGACCCAGTGTTGACACGTGGCAAGACGCTCCTCGGGGCGCGTCTTGCTTGGGCCTCTCTCCTGGAGGCGCTCAGTCAGACACAGTGTTGACATGTGGCAAGACACTCCTCGGGGCGCGTCTTGCTTGGGCTTCTCTCATGGAGGCCCTCAGTCAGAC
The DNA here is from genome assembly GCF_043380555.1 of Nothobranchius furzeri. Lineage (NCBI taxonomy): Eukaryota > Metazoa > Chordata > Actinopteri > Cyprinodontiformes > Nothobranchiidae > Nothobranchius > Nothobranchius furzeri. The sequence goes on along the minus strand of NC_091744.1, from coordinate 27,416,076 downwards.
CCATTGTTGACATGTGGCAAGACACTCCTCGGGGCGCGTCTTGCTTGGGCTTCTCTCCTGGAGGCGCTCAGACAGACCCAGTGTTGACATGTGACAAGACGCTCCTCGGGGCGCGTCTTGCTTGGGCCTCTCTCCTGGAGGCGCTCAGTCAGAACCAGAGGTGACATGTGGCAAGACGCTCCTCGGGGCGCGTCTTGCTTGGGCCTCTCTCCTGGAGGCCCTCTGTCAGACCCAGTGTTGACATGTGGCAAGACGCTCCTCCGGGCGCATCTTGCTTGGGCCTCTCTCCTGGAGGCTCTCAGTCAGACCCAGTGTTGACATGTGGCAAGACACTCCTCGGGGCGCTTCTTGCTTGGGCTTCTCTCCTGGAGGCCCTCAGTCAGACCCATTGTTGACCTGTGGCAAGACGCTCCTCAGGGCACGTGTTGCTTGGACCTCTCTCCTGGAGGCGCTCAGTCAGAACGAGTAGTGACATGTGGCAAGACGCTCCTCGGGGTATGTCTTGCTTGGGCGTCTCTCCTGGAGGCGCTCAATTAGACCCAGTGTTGACATGTGGCAAGACGCTCCTCGGGGCGCGTCTTGCTTGGGCTTCTCTCCTGGAGGCCCTCAGTGAGACCCATTGTTGACATTTGGCAAGAAGCTCCTCGGGGCGCTTCTTTCTTGGGCCTCTCTCCTGGAGGCGCTCAGTCAGACCGAGTGCTGACATGTGGCAAGACACTCCTCGGGGCGCGTCTTGCTTGGGCCTCTCTCCTGGAGGCGCTCAGTCAGACCCAGTGTTGACATGTGGCCTGACGCTCCTCGGGGCGCGTCTTGCTTGGGCTTCTCTCCTGGAGGCCCTCAGTCAGACCCATTGTTGACATGTGGCAAGACGCTCCTCGGGGCACATCTTGCTTGGGCCTCTCTCCTGGAGGCGCTCAGTCAGACCGAGTAGTGACATGTGGCAAGACGCTCCTCGGGGTGCGTCTTGCTTGGGCCTCTCTCCTGGAGGCGCTCAGTCAGACCCAGTGGTGACATGTGGCAAGACGCTCCTCGGGGCGCATCTTGCTTGGGCCTCTCTCCTGGAGGCGCTCAGTCAGACCCCGTGTTGACACGTGGCACGACGCTCCTCGGGGCGCGTCTTGCTTGGGCCTCTCTCCTGGAGCCGCTCAGTCAGACCCAGTGTTGACATGTGGCAAGACACTCCTCTAGGCGCGTCTTGCTTGGGCCTCTCTCATGGAGGCCCTCTGTCAGACCCAGTGTTGACATGTGTCAAGACGCTCCTCGGGGCGCGTCTTGCTTTGGCCTCTCTCCTGGAGGCGCTCAGTCAGACCGAGTGCTGACATGTGGCAAGAAGTTCCTCGGGGCGCGTGTTGCTTGGGCTTCTCTCCTGGAGGCCCTCAGTAAGACCCATTGTTGACATGTGGCAAGACGCTCCTCGGGGCGCGTCTTGCTTGGGCCTCTCTCCAGAAGGCCCTCAATCAGACCCAGTGTTGACACGTGGCAAGACGCTCCTCGGGGCGCGTCTTGCTTGGGCCTATCTCCTGGAGGCGCTCAGTCGGACCCATTGTTGACATGTTGCAAGACGCTCCTCGGGGCGCGTCTTGCTTGGGCCTCTCTCCTGGAGGCCCTATGTCAGACCCAGTGTTGACATGTGGCAAGACGCTCCTCCGGGCGCATCTTGCTTGGGCCTCTCTCCTGGAGGCCCTCAGTCAGACCCATTGTTGAACTGTGGCAAGACGCTCCTCAGGGCGCGTCTTGCTTGGGCCTTTCTCCTGGAGGCGCTCAGTCAGACCGAGTGCTGACATGTGGCAAGACGCTCCTCGGGGCGCGTCTTGCTTGGGCCTCTCTCCTGGAGGCGCTCAGTCAGACTGAGTAGTGACATGTGGCCTGACGCTCCCCGGGGCGCGTCTTGATTGGGCCTCTCTCCTGGAGGCGCTCAGTCAGACCCAGTGTTGGCATGTGGCAAGACACTCCTCGGGGCGCGTCTTGGTTGGGCCTCTCTCCTGGAGGCCCTCAGTCAGACCCATTGTTGACATGTGGCAAGACGCTCCTCGGGGCGCGTCTTGCTTGGGCTTCTCTCCTGGAGGCGCTCAGACAGACCCAGTGTTGACATGTGACAAGACGCTCCTCGGGGCGCGTCTTGCTTGGGCCTCTCTCCTGGAGGCGCTCAGTCAGAACCAGAGGTGACATGTGGCAAGACGCACCTCGGGGCGCGTCTTGATTGGGCCTCTCTCCTGGAGGCGCTCAGTCAGACCCAGTGTTGGCATGTGGCAAGACACTCCTCGGGGCGCGTCTTGGTTGGGCCTCTCTCCTGGAGGCGCTCATTCAGACCCAGTGGTGACATGTGGCAAGACGCTCCTCGGGGCGCGTATTGCTTCGGCCTCTCTCCTGAATGCCCTCTGTCAGACCGAGTGTTGACATGTGGCAAGACTCTCCTCGGGGCGTGTCTTGCTTGGGCCTCTCTCCCTGAGGCGCTCAGTCAGACCCAGTGTTGACATGTGGCAAGACGCTCCTCTGGGCGCGTCTTGCTTGGGCCTCTCTCCTGGAGGCACTCAGTCAGACCCAGTGTTGACACATGGCAAGACGCTCCTCAGGGCGCGTCTTGCTTGGGCCTCTCTCCTGGAGGCGCTCAGTCAGACCCATTGTTGGCATGTGGCAAGACACTCCTCGGGGCGTGTCTTGGTTGGGCCTCTCTCCTGGAGGCACTCATTCAGACCCAGTGGTGACATGTGGCAAGACGCTCCTCGGGGCGCGTATTGCTTCGGCCTCTCTCCTGAATGCCCTCTGTCAGACCGAGTGTTGACATGTGGCAAGACTCTCCTCGGGGCGCGTCTTGCTTGGGCTTCTCTCATGGAGGCCCTCAGTCCGACCCAGTGTTGACATGTGTCAAGACGCTCCTCGGGGCGTGTCTTGCTTGGGCCTCTCTCCTGGAGGCGCTCAGTCAGACCCAGTGTTGACATGTGGCAATACGCTCCTCTGGGCGCGTCTTGCTTGGGCTTCTCTCCTGGAGGCCCTCAGTCAGACCCATTGTTGACATGTGGCAAGACGCTCCTCGGGGCACGTCTTGCTTGGGCCTCTCTCCTGGAGGCGCTCAGTCAGACCGAGTAGTGACATGTGGCAAGACGCTCCTCGGGGCGCGTCTTGCTTGGACCTCCCTCCTGGAGGCGCTCAGTCAGACCGAGTAGTGACATTTGGCAAGACGCTCCTCGGGGCGCATCTTGCTTGGACCTCTCTCCTGGAGGCGCTCAGTCAGACCGAGTGCTGACATAAGGCAAGACGCTCCTCGGGGCGCGTCTTGCTGGGGCCTCTCTACTGGAGGTGCTCAATCAGACCCAGTGGTGACACGTGGCAAGACGCTCCTCTGGGCGCGTCTTGCTTGGGCCTCTCTCCTGGAGGCCCTCTGTCAGACCCAGTGTTGACATGTGGCAAGACACTCCTCGGGGCGCGTCTTGCTTGGGCCTCTCTCATGGAGGCCCTCTGTCAGACCCAGTGTTGACATGTGTCAAGACGCTCCTCGGGGCGCGTCTTGCTTGGGCCTCTCTCCTGGAGGCGCTCAGTCAGACCCAGTGTTGACATGTGGCAATACGCTCCTCTGGGCGCGTCTTGCTTGGGCTTCTCTCCTGGAGCCCCTCAGTCAGACCCATTGTTGACATGTGGCAAGACGCTCCTCGGGGCACGTCTTGCTTGGGCCTCTCTCCTGGAGGCGCTCAGTCAGACCGAGTAGTGACATGTGGCAAGACGCTCCTCGGGGCGCGTCTTGCTTGGACCTCCCTCCTGGAGGCGCTCAGTCAGACCGAGTAGTGACATTTGGCAAGACGCTCCTCGGGGCGCATCTTGCTTGGACCTCTCTCCTGGAGGCGCTCAGTCAGACCGAGTGCTGACATAAGGCAAGACGCTCCTCGGGGCGCGTCTTGCTGGGGCCTCTCTACTGGAGGTGCTCAATCAGACCCAGTGGTGACACGTGGCAAGACGCTCCTCTGGGCGCGTCTTGCTTGGGCCTCTCTCCTGGAGGAGCTCAGTCAGACCCAGTGGTGAAACGTGGCAAGACGCTCCTCGGGGCGCATCTTGCTTGGGCCTCTCTCCTGGAGGCGCTAAGTCAGACCCAGTGTTGACACGTGGCAAGACGCTCCTCGGGGCGCGTCTTGCTTGGGCCTCTCTCCTGGAGGTGCTCAGTCAGACACAGTGTTGACATGTGGCAAGACACTCCTCGGGGCGCGTCTTGCTTGGGCTTCTCTCATGGAGGCCCTCAGTAAGACCCATTGTTGACATGTGGAAAGAAGCTCCTCGGGGCGCGTATTGCTTGGGCCTCTCTCCTGGATGCCCTCTGTCAGACCCAGTGTTGACATGTGGCAAGACTCTCCTCGGGGCACGTCTTGCTTGGACCTCTCTCCTGGAGGCGCTCAGTCAGTCCGAGTAGTGACATGTGGCAAGACGCTCCTCGGGGCGCGTCTTGCTTGGGCCTCTCTCCTGGAGGCGCTCAATTAGACCCAGTGTTGACATGTGGCAAGACGCTCCTCGGGGCGCGTCTTGCTTGGGCTTCTCTCCTGGAGGCCCTCAGTCAGACCCATTGTTGACATGTGGCAAGACGCTCCTCGGGCGTTTCTTGCTTGCGCCTCTCTCCTGGTGGCGCTCAGTCAGACCCAGAGGTGACATGTGGCAAGACGCTCCTCAGGCCTCTCTCCTGGAGGCGCTCAGTCAGACCCAGTGTTGACATGTGGCAAGACGCTCCTCGGGGCGCTTCTTGCTTGGGCCTCTCTCCTGGAGGTGCTCAGTCAGACCCAGTGTTGACATGTGGCAAGACGCTCCTCGGGGCGCGTCTTGCTGGGGCTTCTCTCATGGAGGCACTCAGTCAGACCCAGTGTTGACATGTGGCAAGATGCTCGTCGGGGCACGTCTTGCTTGGGCCTCTCTCCTGGAGGCGCTCAGTCAGACCCAGAGGAGACATGTGTCAAGACGCTCCTCGGGACGCTTCTTGCTTGGGCCTCTCTCCTGGAGGCGCTCAGTCAGACCGAGTGCTGACATGTTGCAAGACGCTCCTCCGGGCGCGTCTTGCTTGGGCCTCTCTCCTGGAGGCGCTCAGTCAGACCCAGTGTTCAACTGTGGCAAGACGCTCCTCGGGGCGCGTCTTGCTTGGGCCTCTCTCCTGGAGGCGCTCAGTCAGACCCAGTGTTGACACGTGGCAAGACGCTCCTCAGGGCGCGTCTTGCTTGGGCCTCTCTCCTGGAGGCGCTCAGTCAGACCCAGTGTTGGCATGTGGCAAGACACTCCTCGGGGCGCGTCTTGGTTGGGCCTCTCTCCTGGAGGCGCTCATTCAGACCCAGTGGTGACATGTGGCAAGACGCTCCTCGGGGCGCGTATTGCTTGGGCCTCTCTCCTGAATGCCCTCTGTCAGACCGAGTGTTGACATGTGGCAAGACTCTCCTCGGTGCGCGTCTTGCTTGGGCTTCTCTCATGGAGTTCCTCAGTCCGACCCAGTGTTGACATGTGGCAAGACGCTCCTCGGGGCACGTCTTGCTTGGGCCTCTCTCCTGGAGGCGCTCAGGCAGACCGAGTAGTGACATGTGGCAAGATGCTCCTCGGGGCGCGTCTTGCTTGGACCTCCCTCCTGGAGGCGCTCAGTCAGACCGAGTAGTGACATTTGGCAAGACGCTCCTCGGGGCGCGTCTTGCTTGGACCTCTCTCCTGGAGGCGCTCAGTTAGACCGAGTAGTGACATGTGGCAAGACGCTCCTCGGGGCACGTCTTGCTTGGGCCTCTCTAATGGAGGTGCTCAGTCAGACCGAGTGCTGACATAAGGCAAGACACTCCTCGGGGCGCGTCTTGCTGGGGCCTCTCTCCTGGAGGAGCTCAGTCAGACCCAGTGGTGACACGTGGCAAGACGCCCCTCGGGGCGCACCTTGCTTGGGCCTCTCTCCTGGAGGCGCTAAGTCAGACCCAGTGTTGACACGTGGCAAGACGCTCCTCGGGTCGCGTCTTGCTTGGGCCTCTCTCCTGGAGGCGCTCAGTCAGACCCAGTGTTGACATGTGGCAAGACTCTCCTCGGGGCGCGTCTTGCTTGGACCTCTCTCCTGGAGGCGCTCAGTCAGACCGAGTAATGACATGTGGCAAGACGCTCCTCGGGGCGCGTCTTGCTTTGGCCTCTCTCCTGGAGGCGCTCAGTCCGACCGAGTGCTGACGTGCCCCGGAGGCACTCAGTCAGACCGAGTGTCTTGCCACATGTCAACAATGGGTCTGACTGAGGGCCTCCAGGAGAGAAGCCCAAGCAAGACGCGCCCAGAGGAGCGTCTTGCCACATGTCAACACTGGGTCGGACTGAGGAACTCCATGAGAGAAGCCCAAGCAAGACGCGCCCCGAGGAGAGTCTTGCCACATATCAACACTCGATCTGACAGAGGGCATTCAGGAGAGAGGCCCAAGCAATACGCGCCCCGAGGAGCGTCTTGCCACATGCCAACACTGGGTCTGACTGAGCGCCTCCAGGAGAGAGGCCCAAGCAAGATGCGCCCCGAGGAGCGTCTTGCCAAGTGTCAACACTGGGTCTGACTGAGCGCCTCCAGGAGAGAGGCCCAAGCAAGACGAGCCCCGAGGAGCGTCTTGCCACATGTGAACACTGGGTCTGACTGAGCGTCTCCAGGAGAGAGGCCCAAGCAAGACGTGCCCGGAGGAGCGTCTTGCAACATGTCAGCACTCGGTCTGACTGAGCGCCTCCAGGAGAGAGGCCCAAGCAAGACGCGCCCCGAGGAGCGTCTTGACACATGTCTCCTCTGGGTCTGACTGAGCACCTCCAGGAGAGAGGCCCAAGCAAGACGCGCCCCGAGGAGCGTCTAACCACATGTCAACACTGGGTCTGACTGAGCACCTCCAGGAGAGAGGCCCAAGCAAGAAGCGCCCCGAGGAGCGTCTTAGCACATGTCAACACTGGGTCTGACTGAGCGCCTCCAGGAGAGAGGCCCAAAGAGCGTCTTGCCACATGTCACCTCTGGGTCTGACTGAGCGTCTCCAGGAGAGAGGCGCAAGCAAGAAACGCCCGAGGAGCGTCTTGACACATGTCAACACTGGGTCTGACTGAGCGCCTCCAGGAGAGAGGCCCCAGCAAGACGCGCCCCGAGGAGCGTCTTGCCACATGTCAGCACTCGGTCTGACTGAGCGCCTCAAGGAGAGAGGCCCAAGCAAGAAGCGCCCCGAGGAGCGTCTTGCCACATGTCAACAATGGGTCTGACTGAGGGCCTCCAGGAGAGAAGCCCAAGCAAGACGCGCCCCGAGGAGCGTCTTGCCACATGTCACTACTCGGTCTGACTGAGCGCCTCCAGGAGAGAGGTCCAAGCAAGACGCACCCCGAGAAGAGTCTTGCCACATGTCAACAATGGGTCTGACTGAGGGCCTCCAGGAGAGAAGCCAAAGCAAGACGCGCCCCGAGGAGCTTCTTTCCACATATCAACAATGGGTCTTACTGAGGGCCTCCATGAGAGAAGCCCAAGCAAGACGCGCCCCGAGGAGCGTCTTGCCACATGTCAACACTGTGTCTGACTGAGCGCCTCCAGGAGAGAGGCCCAAGCAAGAAGCGCCCCGAGGAGCGTCTTGCCACGTGTCAACACTGGGTCTGACTTAGCGCCTCCAGGAGAGAGGCCCAAGCAAGATGCGCCCCGAGGAGCGTCTTGCCACGTGTCACCACTGGGTCTGACTGAGCTCCTCCAGGAGAGAGGCCCAAGCAAGACGCGCCTAGAGGAGCGTCTTGCCACGTGTCACCACTGGGTCTGATTGAGCACCTCCAGGAGAGAGGCCCCAGCAAGACGCGCCCCGAGGAGCGTCTTGCCTTATTTCAGCACTCGGTCTGACTGAGCGCCTCCAGGAGAGAGGGCCAAGCAAGACGCGCCCAGAGGAGCGTCTTGCCACATGTCAACACTGGGTCTGACTGAGCGCCTCCAGGAGAGAGGCCCAAGCAAGACACGCCCCGAGGAGCGTCTTGACACATGTCAACACTGGGTCGGACTGAGGGCCTCCATGAGAGAAGCCCAAGCAAGACGCGCCCCGAGGAGAGTCTTGCCATCAGACCCAGAGGTGACGTGTGGCAAGACGCTCCTCGGGCCTCTCTCCTGGAGGCGCTCAGTCAGACCCAGTGTTGACATGTGGCAAGATGCTCCTCGGGGCGCTTCTTGCTTGGGCCTCTCTCCTGGAGGTGCTCAGTCAGACCCAGTGTTGACATGTGGCAAGACGCTCCTCGGGGCGCGTCTTGCTGGGGCTTCTCTCATGGAGGCACTCAGTCAGACCCTGTGTTGACATGTGGCAAGATGCTCGTCGGGGCACGTCTTGCTTGGGCCTCTCTCCTGGAGGCGCTCAGTCAGACCCAGAGGAGACATGTGTCAAGACGCTCCTCGGGGCGCGTCTTGCTTCGGCCTCTCTCCTGGAGGCGCTCAGTCAGACCGAGTGCTGACATGTTGCAAGACGCTCCTCCGGGCGCGTCTTGCTTGGGCCTCTCTCCTGGAGGCGCTCAGTCAGACCCAGTGGTGACATGTGTCAAGACGCTCCTCGGGGCGCGTATTGCTTGGACCTCTCTCCTGAATGCCCTCTGTCAGACCGAGTGTTGACATGTGGCAAGACTCTCCTCGGGGCGCGTCTTGCTGGGGCCTCTCTCTTGGAGGCGCTCAGTCAGACCCAGTGCTGACATGTGGCAAGACACTCCTCGGGGCGCGTCTTGCTTGGGCCTCTCTCCTGGAGGCGCTCAGTCAGACCCAGTGCTGACATGTGGCAAGACACTCCTCGGGGCGCGTCTTGCTTGGGCCTCTCTCCTGGAGGCGCTCAGTCAGAACCAGAGGTTACATGTGGCAAGACGCTCCTCGGGGCGCGTCTTGCTTGGGCCTCTCTCCTGGAGGCCCTCTGTCAGACCCAGTGTTGACATGTGGCAAGACGCTCCTCAGGCCTCTCTCCTGGAGACGCTCAGTCAGACCCAGTGTTGACATGTGGCAAGACGCTCCTCGGGGCGCTTCTTGCTTGGGCCTCTCTCCTGGAGGTGCTCAGTCAGACCCAGTGTTGACATGTGGCAAGACGCTCCTTGGGGCGCGTCTTGCTGGGGCTTCTCTCATGGAGGCACTCAGTCAGACCCAGTGTTGACATGTGGCAAGATGCTCGTCGGGGCACTTCTTGCTTGGGCCTCTCTCCTGGAGGCGCTCAGTAAGACCCAGAGGAGACATGTGTCAAGACGCTCCTCGGGGCGCATCTTGCTTGGGTCTCTCTCCTGGAGGCGCTCAGTCAGACCGAGTGCTGACATGTTGCAAGACGCTCCTCCGGGCGCGTCTTGCTTGGGCCTCTCTCCTGGAGGCGCTCAGTCAGACCCAGTGTTCAACTGTGGCAAGACGCTCCTCGGGGCGCGTCTTGCTTGGGCCTCTCTCCTAGAGGCGCTCAGTCAGACCCAGTGTTGACACGTGGCAAGACGCTCCTCGGGGCGCGTCTTGCTTGGGCCTCTCTCCTGGAGGCGCTCAGTCAGACCCAGTGTTGGCATGTGGCAAGACACTCCTCGGGGCGCTTCTTGGTTGGGCCTCTCTCCTGGAGGCGCTCATTCAGACCCAGTGGTGACATGTGGCAAGACGCTCCTCGGGGCGCGTATTGCTTGGGCCTCTCTCCTGAATGCCCTCTGTCAGACCGAGTGTTGACATGTGGCAAGACTCTCCTCGGGGAGCGTCTTGCTTGGGCTTCTCTCATGGAGTTCCTCAGTCCGACCCAGTGTTGACATGTGGCAAGACGCTCCTCTGGGCGCGTCTTGCTTGGGCTTCTCTCCTGGAGGCCCTCAGTCAGACCCATTGTTGACATGTGGCAAGACGCTCCTCGGGGCACGTCTTGCTTGGGCCTCTCTCCTGGAGGCGCTCAGTCAGACCGAGTAGTGACATGTGGCAAGATGCTCCTCGGGGCGCGTCTTGCTTGGACCTCCCTCCTGGAGGCGCTCAGTCAGACCGAGTAGTGACATTTGGCAAGACGCTCCTCGGGGTGCGTCTTGCTTGGACCTCTCTCCTGGAGGCGCTCAGTTAGACCGAGTAGTGACATGTGGCAAGACGCTCCTCGGGGCACGTCTTGCTTGGGCCTCTCTAATGGAGGCGCTCAGTCAGACCGAGTGCTGACATAAGGCAAGACGCTCCTCGGGGCGCGTCTTGCTGGGGCCTCTCTCCTGGAGGAGCTCAGTCAGACCCAGTGGTGACACGTGGCAAGACGCCCCTCGGGGCGCACCTTGCTTGGGCCTCTCTCCTGGAGGCGCTAAGTCAGACCCAGTGTTGACACGTGGCAAGACGCTCCTCGGGGCGCGTCTTGCTTGGGCCTCTCTCCTGGAGGCGCTCAGTCAGACCCAATGTTGACATGTGGCAAGACTCTCCTCGGGGCGCGTCTTGCTTGGACCTCTCTCCTGGAGGCGCTCAGTCAGACCGAGTAATGACATGTGGCAAGACGCTCCTCGAGGAGCGTCTGGACACATGTCTCCTCTGGGTCTGACTGAGCACCTCCAGGAGAGAGGCCCAAGCAAGACGTGCCCCGAGGAGCGTCTTGCCACGTGTCAACACTGGGTCTGATTGAGGGCCTTCTGGAGAGAGGCCCAAGCAAGACGCGCCCCGAGGAGCGTCTTGCCACATGTCACTACTCGGTCTGACTGAGTGCCTCCGGGGCACATGTCAGCACTCGGTCGGACTGAGTGCCTCCAGGAGAGAGGCCAAAGCAAGACGCGCCCCGAGGAGCGTCTTAACACATGTCGACACTGGGTCTGACAGAGAGTATTCAGGAGAGAGGCCCAAGCAATACGCGCCCCGAGGAGCGTCTTGCCACATGTCACCACTGGGACTGAATGAGCGCCTCCAGGAGAGAAGCCCAAGCAAGACACGCCCCGAGGAGCGTCTTGCCACATGTCAACACTGGGTCTAATTGAGCGCCTCCAGGAGAGAGGCCCAAGCAAGACGCGCCCCGAGGAGCGTCTTGCCACATGTCATTACTCGGTCTGACTGAGCGCCTCCAGGAGAGAGGTCCAAGCAAGACGCGCCCCGAGGAGAGTCTTGCCACATGTCAACACTGGGTCTGACTGAGCGCCTCCAGGAGAGAGGCCCAAGCAAGGTGCGCCCCGAGGAGCGTCTTGCCACGTGTCACCACTGGGTCTGACTGAGCTCCTCCAGGAGAGAGGCCCCAGCAAGACGCGCCCCGAGGAGCGTCTTGCCTTATGTCAGCACTCGGTCTGACTGAGCGCCTCCATTAGAGAGGCCCAAGCAAGACGTGCCCCGAGGAGCGTCTTGCCACATGTCACTACTCGGTCTAACTGAGCGCCTCCAGGAGAGAGGTCCAAGCAAGACGCGCCCCGAGGAGCGTCTTGCCAAATGTCACTACTCGGTCTGACTGAGCGCCTCCAGGAGGGAGGTCCAAGCAAGACGCGCCCCGAGGAGCATCTTGCCACATGTCACTACTCGGTCTGACTGAGCGCCTCCAGGAGAGAGGCCCAAGCAAGACGTGCCCCGAGGAGCGTCTTGCCAAATGTCAACAATGGGTCTGACTGAGGGCCTCCAGGAGAGAAGCCCAAGCAAGACGCGCCCCGAGGAGAGTCTTGCCACATGTCAACAATCGGTCTGACAGAGGGCATTCAGGAGAGAGGCCCAAGCAATACGCGCCCCGAGGAGCGTCTTGCCACATGTCACCACTGGGTCTGAATGAGCTCCTCCAGGAGAGAGGCCCAACCAAGACGCGCCCCGAGGAGTGTCTTGCCACATGCCAACACTGGGTCTGACTGAGCGCCTCCAGGAGAGAGGCCCAAGCAAGACGCGCCCCGAGGAGCGTCTTGCCACGTGTCAACACTGGGTCTGACTGAGCGCCTCCAGGAGAGAGGCCCAAGCAAGACGCGCCCCGAGGAGCGTCTTGCCACAATTGAACACTGGGTCTGACTGAGCGCCTCCAGGAGAGAGGCCCAAGCAAGACGCGCCCGGAGGAGCGTCTTGCAACATGTCAGCACTCGGTCTGACTGAGCGCCTCCAGGTGAGAGGCCCAAGCAAGACGCGCCCCGAGGAGCGTCTTGCCACAATTGAACACTGGGTCTGACTGAGCACCTCCAGGAGAGAGGCCCAAGCAAGAAGCGCCCCGAGGAGCGTCTTGCCACATGTCAACACTTGGTCTGACTGAGCGCCTCCAGGAGAGAGGCCTGAGGAGCGTCTTGCCACATGTCACCTCTGGGTCTGACTGAGCGCCACCAGGAGAGAGGCGCAAGCAAGAAACGCCCGAGGAGCGTCTTGACACATGTCAACACTGGGTCTGACTGAGCGCCTCCAGGAGAGAGGCCCCAGCAAAGAGGCGCCCCGAGGAGCGTCTTGCCACATGTCAACAATGGGTCTGACTGAGGGCCTCCAGGAGAGAAGCCCAAGCAAGACGCGCCCCGAGGAGCGTCTTGCCACATGTCAACACTGGGTCTAATTGAGCGCCTCCAGGAGAGAGGCCCAAGCAAGACGCGCCCCGAGGAGCGTCTTGCCACATGTCACTACTCGGACTGACTGAGCGCCTCCAGGAGAGAGGCCCAAGAAAGACGCGCCCCGAGGAGCGTCTTGCCACATGTCACTACTCGGTCTAACTGAGCGCCTCCAGGAGAGAGGTCCAAGCAAGACGCGCCCCGAGGAGCGTCTTGCCAAATGTCACTACTCGGTCTGACTGAGCGCCTCCAGGAAGGAGGTCCAAGCAAGACGCGCCCCGAGGAGCGTCTTGCCACATGTCACTACTCGGTCTGACTGAGCGTCTCCAGGAGAGAGGCCCAAGCAAGATGTGCCCCGAGGAGCGTCTTGCCACATGTCAACAATGGGTCTGACTGAGGGCCTCCAGGAGAGAAGCCCAAGCAAGACGCGCCCAGAGGAGCGTCTTGCCACATGTCAACACTGGGTCTGACTGAGCGCCTCCAGGAGAGAGGCCCAAGCAAGACACGCCCCGAGGAGCGTCTTGACACATGTCAACACTGGGTCGGACTTAGGGCCTCCATGAGAGAAGCCCAAGCAAGACGCGCCCCGAGGAGAGTCTTGCCACATGTCAACACTCGGTCTGACAGAGGGCATTCAGGAGAGAGGCCGAAGCAATACGCGCCCCGAGGAGCGTCTTGCCACATGTCACCACTGGGTCTGAATGAGCGCCTCCAGGAGAGAGGCCCAACCAAGACGCGCCCCGAGGAGTGTCTTGCCACATGCCAACACTGGGTCTGACTGAGCGCCTCCAGGAGAGAGGCCCAAGCAAGACGCGCCCCGAGGAGCGTCTTGCCACGTGTCAACACTGGGTCTGACTGAGCGCCTCCAGGAGAGAGGCCCAAGCAAGACGCGCCCAGAGGAGCGTCTTGCCACATGTCAACACTGGGTCTGACTGAGCGCCTCCAGGAGAGAGGCTCAAGCAAGACACGCCCCGAGGAGCGTCTTGACACATGTCAACACTGGGTCGGACTGAGGGCCTCCATGAGAGAAACCCAAGCAAGACGCGCCCCGAGGAGAGTCTTGCCACATGTCAACACTCGGTCTGACAGAGGGCATTCAGGAGAGAGGCCGAAGCAATACGCGCCCCGAGGAGCGTCTTGCCACATGTCACCACTGGGTCTGAATGAGCGCCTCCAGGAGAGAGGCCCAACCAAGACGCGCCCCGAGGAGTGTCTTGCCACATGCCAACACTGGGTCTGACTGAGCGCCTCCAGGAGAGAGGCCCAAGCAAGACGCGCCCCGAGGAGCGTCTTGCCACATGTCAACTGGACCGTGCACCTTGTGAACCATCAGAGGCTTATGACGCAACATATCTTCCAGTTGCTATTAGACAAGTTATAATTCTCGACCATTTTTCGGAACTGGTTTCTTGGGTCCGTGAGTAAATGCCAAATGAGAGGATAGTCCTTAAGTAAGTTCCTGGCGATCCCATGTCACGCTCTTGCCCATCAGCCGGTGAACGCTGAGACGGAACTCGATGAGAGCGATGTATTTTTTAAGTGCTCCGAATGTACTTCTAACAAGCGTGCGATTCACTTCGTGAGTAAACCGCAGCTGCAGCTGATTCAAACAGTCGAGCCAACTTTCTACATCACAATATTCGTTTTGTAGTTAGTCGAGTTACCTTTTTTGTGGCGCATGCACGGGTCATTAGCATCCAGCTACCAGCTTAGAGAGTCCTGTATTGACTCAGACGTCAATACATCTCGATGTCATGCAACACACAAAGTCTGTTGCATACAGGTGGGTTAACACATGTACGATACCTTTTGTGTGGCGCATGCACGGGTCGTTAGCGTCCAGCTCCCGGCTTATAGAGAGTCCTGTATTGACACAGACGTCAATACATCTCGATGTCATGCAACACACAAAGTCTGTCGCATACAGGTGGGTTAACACACATGTACGATGTGTGCAATGGCGCGCCCGTTTACAATGGGACACGACGATGATCATTGTTAACCAAATTCTTGTTTCTCACGACATGTGGTAGCGTTGTCTCCTGCACCTGGTCTTCGTGCACAGAGGGTGTTGTAATGTGCTCGTCATAGTCGCGATCGTTGTCACTCGAATCCGTTGTTCTCACGACAGGTGGTAGCGTTGTCTCCTGCATGTTGTCTTCGCGTGCGGCAAGCGTTGTGCTGTGCTCGTTATAATGACTGTCTTCGTACAAAGGGGGTGTTGAATACTCCTTCGCGAGTAGTCTAGGAGGTGGTGTGATGGGACGTATCTCAGAGGCGTTATGTGAGCGTACCACCATGGCCTGAGCAACTGCGACTACTGAGAGTACACCCAGTACAGACAGCGAGATCATTTTTTTTCTTGGGTGTTGTAAGGGCGCAAGGGCCTGTGTGTGTGTGTGTGTGTGTGTGTGTGTGTGTGTGTGTGTTTGTGTGTGTGTGTGTGTGTGTGTGTGTGTGTGTGTGTGTGTGTGTGTGTGTGTGTGTGTGTGTGTGTGTGTGTGTGTGTGTGTGTGAAACAAATAAAGATAAATATAGCTAGTGCGGCCACGAGCGGTCGTGCAGGGTAGAGGCTGCGCGAAATTGCCTCTAAAACAAGCCCGATCCGTGGAAGCACGTAGAACTAGCAAACGTACTAGCAGAAATCAACGATCGCACACGGGTCATTGAGTGTGTACAGGGTTCGTCTGCGTGTGTGGCATTGGGCAATCTAGCGGCAACCGAGTGGCCTGAAGGCGGAACCGGCCAACCCGTCGCCCTCACCATCGTTGTGCTTCGAGATGAACTATTGCTAAAGATGATCGTCCTCGTCAACCACGGCGCTACCAGAGATACCACGACATGCGCCTTAAAAGCGTTCTCGTTTGGGTCAGCGCCACCAGAATTGAATCGGCAAGTCAGCGGATATTACACAACTCGTAACGAAGACCCTCTCCGCGACCTCGCGGCCAGTGTGCGCAGTGTACAGCAAATGACAAACGATGTTGCGAGCGATATATCGGAAAAACTTTGCACTGACGCGACGGTCGCCACTGCAGGTTGTGTGAGTCTCGCGCAAAGTGCCATATCAAACGTGCGCAAGCTAGTGACAAGCAACTTCACCAGATCCGTAGATTCTGCATACGCTTGGATACGAATGAAAGTATCGAGAGATAACACCGACACAAGTTGCGCGACGGCGCTGGCTGCAGTCGCTCCAACACTGGATTTAATAATCAACGTAATTGTGATCGTAATGGCGTATCGAGTGTGCACCAGAAACTAAAACCAGTTCTACAGAAAACTGGCATGAGGGTCGCGGTCTAACGTTATGTTGGTGTCTCGCATCGACCGTCGACGGCCGTTTGCCAGCGGCTGAAAATGGCACAGTTGACGAAATGGAAATGCCGACCGTCGATAGTGCACTCTCGCAAGTTCCAACCGCACCATCTCAGGAGACAGACCACAGAGTCATATTAGCGGAGGGTAGATAGAAAATGCGCAAACCGCCACAACCGCCCATATACATACTATACGAGTTCAACATAGAGTGGAGTAAGAAGTTACTACCGATTGTATTTCCAACGTGCAAGCAGCTGGTGTGTGACGCTCGACTATACACGTCTTGGCCTACCACGAGTACATGAGCCCACAAGATCCTAAGCGAAGTCGAAGCCGTTGTGTCTACCCAACGCAAATTCAGCACAGCCGTGCGCGCTAAGACAAGTCCCTCTAGACTGCTGGAAACTTTGGAAACGTGGAAGGCTGGCGTGTACGCGCTTTCTACACATCTCAACGGTATGATTGCGATACTCTCGGCCGCACAACAACTAATGGTCATGTGTTCGGAAGGTCTGATCAGGTCTGACATGACCGGTTGTCAATCGACGTCGAGCGTGCACTCACACACGGATATCCTGGCGTACAGTAAAGCGACGGCGACCTCTACGCTCACGTTGATCGCCGATGTTTCGAAGTGCAATCGAGTGTGTTGGCTGACGAAAGCTATGGTGACCGACGGTCGCGTCGACTACAATGTGCCTCATTGCGACTGGAGAGGCGTATGTGATCCTTTGCAAATCGACAACACCACCGCGGTCGAGTGCGAAGTCACGGTCGGCGGCGTGTTGTCCTTACTGTGCCCCATACAATGTGACGGTCCGTGTCACGGACCGGTGTGTTACTGTCGCGTGCCCGTCCCATTTACCGGTTCCTTTAAAACCCAGTTCCGTTAGAACTTATGAGACGGTGCATCCATCAGGGTTCGGGGGTGTATCGACGAGTATAATCGTACTAGATCCGGGTTTGGACTATCTAATTAGAATCTTGTCTTTTATTTTAAAGGTGAAATGACTTGCACGAATAGCCAGCCCCAGAGTGCTACACTTCTTTTAAACTCGTTACCTTTTGATTAAGATACTAGAGAGAAGTCTGGAGGCAAGCCAAGCCTCTCAGCAATTGTTTGGGCTACCCGGAATTAATTGCGCCTCTAACAGCTTATGTGGGAGGTTGGGAACTATAAAATGATTTATGCTAGTTGATCAGGCTATCATAAGTTTATCAATTTATTTATTAATCCAACCTTCCAGCTGATTAGAGACTTTTTCAACCTGCAATCAGAGCCAAAATAACCTCGAATATTTTGCTTTTATCGCCCTTAAGACAACTCGTTACTCGCAAGGAGGGAGAAGTTAAAACTTCCCTTATCTTAAGGTTTCTTTATATTATTCTGTTATAAACTGTAAAGTAAGTCCTGATAATTCAGAGACCGATCTTCGACATGCTTACCTCTGTGCAATCTATGGCCAGGGCCCCAAACGTGAAGCTTTAGAGAAAACCTGAAAGAATCAGGATTATGTTTCTTTTTCAAAAAAGGTTTATTACAAAATCAAAATACAAAAATGGGTAAAGTGAAAAACAACTACTATCCCCCACGGAGGAATTAGTTCAAAATGATTAAATAAGAGTCAGTTTACACCAGCTCTTGTCTTCTCAGAATCTCCCCAAGAACCAAGCCCCAAGAAGCCCAAGAACAACCCTGCTCGATCTGAGCTGCATCCTTTTATATCATTTCTGAGACTGCTCTAAACAATGCAAGAGTCACAAGTCATTCTCTCCTGACAGTTTAGGTCAAGGGGTCATTTACCAGATACACTTTTTTAGCTCTACATAAGACATTTAGTATCATTTCACTACATGCAGTATTCACATGAGGGCACAAAAGTTACATTCTGCACTCCTGGAATGAGAGCACAGGTCATAAATCTTCATGTTGGTAGCAAATTGTAGATCTTCCTCCAGCATTCCTGAGAGCTCCTGGGTTCAGTTGGACTTTTTCTCACTCCATGCCAGTCCTTCTTTTCCCGCCAGAGGTGGAGTTAGGGGCGGGCCCAGGGGTGTGTCCATGGGTGGATCCAGAGAGGACAGCCTGTCTTTTGACCCTTGGCCTAGTTCTGTCCTCACCAGCAAGTCCTGAACTACTGTCCTCTTGACCCTTGTGTGACCCTTGTCTCTGACCACTGTTTCTAAGCCTTGACCGATTGCTCGGGCTTGCAACATCCCCCATGAGGACGAACTGAGGCAAAGGACCATAAAAAGATAGAGCAGCAATGCAAGCTTTCATAAATCTAGCATCCATCTCACTCAGGAACGGCTGAACACTCAGACACCTAACTGTGGCCTCCACATCAACCCTCATTCTCATCATAATGCCATCATCAGCTACGGGTAAGCACAAGGTCCCTTTGCGGGTTGTTACATAACCTTTAAACTGCCTCCTTCCATCTGTGGGATCTTCGCCCAGAAAGAATAAAGATAAATCCATCACCGGAGCCTCTCCACGCGGAAGCGATCCCATCATTTGAGGTGGGAAGCTGGCGCTGAAAACCAAAACATGATTTTTCGTATCCAACAAAGGTGCGGTCCCAAAAGAGTTACAGACTTCTGGGCCGAACCATCCAGTCTTTACAGACAAAATATTCATAAACTGAAAGCAATCTATAATCTTGCCTTGACAAACAAAGTAACACCCCTTCTGGGATTTAATCCTCCATCTCATTTCTCTCCCAGGTGCAATTCGGACAGGGGAAGGAATGCCTGCTGGCTCACTACTTAGACAGACCATAGGGATTTCACGTATCACATCAGGACACGGGACGCATGTCGAAGCTGCCGTCATTACTGATACAACCTCTTCAGCCACGTCAGATGAGGGCGCCGTTGTCAGCTCCTCGTCGTGGGCCTGCTCAAGCAGGGCATGTACTCCCGGGGAGGACAACATTAGTATGTCGTCTTCCTGATCAGTCTCCCGCTTGAATCCCTTTTCCATTTGGTCTGGATGTACTGAATAAACCTGCAAGACACGCAGCGTTTATTCATCGTAGCATGTTCACACTGGAGCCCGATTGTCTTAGTCTGAGGCAATCCATCCCTCCCGCGATTCACGGTGCACAAATAGTATGCGCCATTCAGAGAGAAAACAGTTGATGGACCTGCGGAGGGGATTAATCCCTCTATGATATTCTGCCGAATCGAGTCCATCTGGAAGGAACATAAAATATGTTCCACATGAGATATATAACTCATTCCATGAAGCAATAAGTAACTGCATTACTGCATAAACACTTCTTAATTATAGGAGAAAATAGATCATCAGAAGCTGCAGGAAGAACCACACTACAATTCCTATCTGCAGGCATAGTTTTACAACAATAATCCTCACAACAAGTGTACACCAGTTATGAAATGTCTACAACATCCTAAAGACAAACTGGATAAAATAGTTACAAAATCCTGACATACCTCCAGATTCAGAGTGTCAATCAGCTCAGATTCAGGGTGAGTTTGATGAGCCATTGGTTCACTTCAAGTTACAGACTGACAGTTAAGGAGCAAGTGACACGCGGTGCAGAGAGGCCTACACTTAAACAGGAGCAACAAGAAGGGGGGCTAATACTCCCTCTACCTTGACACCTCTCTTCACATCTTATCTGGATCTACCAGGTCCTTTCTCCTTTCTCCTAACAGCTTTCTTCCTGTCAACTGCCATTTGTTGTTTTTACAGGCCAAAATCATACCGATTATTAAAATAATCACCCCACACATTAATCCGAGAGCGCAGAGGGGCCAGAACAGAGCGTCCCAGACAGGCCTAATGATGTGCTCTCTCACTCCTTTTACCAACATGCCCATTGAATCAGAAGTTCCTTGAATTACATTGTTAGAAACCTGCACTACACTGTCACTCATAATTTCATTCACACCACGTACTATCAGACTCACATGACGTAATGTGCCATTTATGCCATATGCAAAATAATCAAACGAGTCAGCTTTTTGCTGATCTAACGATCTTCGAAATGGTGAGCAAAAACCACTTCTCAGATCCCAATTTGGGAAATTTCTGAAGTTAGGAAACTCTTTGGGTGCATCAGGGTCAATTGTGAATCTTTCAGGTTGAGGATTTTTCCCTATTCTCGGTTCATTAAAACACACATGATGGTCTATGCCTAACCCGTTAAGGTAATTGAAATTGACCAGACTAAACGCTCCCCACTTCGTCGTTCCTGGCGCTGTAAATCCAGGTGGCACTAAGTCTCCAACTTTATCATTCATAATCATTATACGATCTAAAAGACCATTTCCTGTTTTTGTATCATTTACTTCCCAAGTATTTGTTTTATCAATAGAAAACCAATTTGTTTTAACTCGAAGTTGACCATGTTCCATCACAAGAGTTTTAGTTCCCACTAATTTTCTTTCAAAGGTGTCTGCTTCAACCCTTGTGTCCTGGGGGTAATAATCATATTTTTGCTTATTATATCCCTCTCCATACCAGTATGTCATAGGATATGTCTCGTACATTCCTTTTCTATAATATCTATAATCTTCTGGAATATCTCTTTGCATATAACCACGTAAGACTTTATAGCATAATTCTCCAGTTCCTAAAGTAGCTATGTTTAGATAAGGAGGCCTAGGTTTAAAAAACTCTCGATCTCCTAATGTGTCTGGACGCAGACCTCCAACTGTTAATCCATATAGTTGTGAATACCAAAAAATACACATCCTTCTAGTTAACCCTTTAGTATTATTACAGACTTCCACCTGACATCCTTCAAGCATTAAGGTGTAATTTCTAGCCCATGTGGGACTGTGATAAAAATCTTTCTTATGGGTTGGTCTAATCATTTCATTTACTGCTTCGAAGATGGAGTCTGCCTCAATTATACTATCAGGAGTAGCTGTACCTTTTTGATAATATGCTCCTGCGATCCTTATTCTAAGTGGCTCGCCTCCTTGCCATACAGCGCTGTTATTCGCTTTCCTGGTTAAACAGAGTCTAGTTTCCTCATTCCATGCATGAAATCCTGTATCTAAGTTAGTGGGATCAGATTGATCCTTTTTCATCCATTGCACTACTTTTGGGTGTTTAAAATTAGGAACCTCATAAACCCATTCTGTATAAAGAGTGTGTCTTATTGGATGCAGTTCCCATCCTTGAGGCTGAAGGCCTACCTCATTATGGAGGCAGAAAAATGTCCAGTTAAAATATGTACTATTAGTGGGAAGTATATAATTCTGATATCCTGTGTAATTTGCATATTCACTATGACCTTTACGTAAGAGTCGAGCTAAGTCTGAAGTAGATCTCTTACCCCGCACACCGGGCTCTAGAAAGAGAGGAACGGTCTCTTCACCTTCCTCTGCCTCAGCCAGGGGATCAGACATTGCAGGGGGTACTTTTGATAACCATTTAATCACATTATCTTTTACTTTCTGCCACATGTGACTCTCTCCTATCATGGACAAGGAATCATATTTTAGTGTTGTGTTAGGAGGGGGGGTCGGGCAAACATCTCTTCGTTCCCTCCCTCTTGATAATCTTTGATACCAATGCGTAATATTTCCTGTTTGCCAGGAACTTAAACTACTGTCTTTGGTCTGAAAACACCCAAATTCGATTCTACGAGGCCACCATCTTTCTATCTTTATCACTTTGAAAGTGGTGAAGTTGTGTCCCCATTCTAAATCATTTCTAAGGCAATATTTGTAAACCCACAACTCTACTTCACCTGAAGTTTGATTTAAGATTTTCTTTTTCCTCAATATTATCTGACAAGATCGATCAAGCTCTGTGGATCCTGTCTGATCCATCAAGACTGCCATATACTCCGCCCATGGGCCGGTCTCACCACACTCCGTGTCATTCTTCTCCTCCTGCTCTGCTGCAGAAAATGATGTCACGGAGGGTGTAGCCATGATCCGGTCAAATCCATTTTCTCCACAGGGCAAGCGCAGGCAGCCAGTTTTGTTCCCTGTTACACTACAAATCTTGAATCCAATCTGTGTTGCTATCATGCAGGTGGTTATATTCTCAGTAAAATCTTCTTTGGGCCATAACAGCTTAATTTTGGATACATTCCAATTCCCTATTAATAATAATAATAATAATAATAATAATAATAAACTTTATTAATCCCTCGGGTGAATTCCTTCGGGAAATTCAGTTTCCAAAAAAAGCAGTGCAACACCGACAGAGGTTACAGAACGTCAGAAAATATTATATAATAATAAAAATAGAAATAAATATAAAAATACAATTGAACTGCACCTTCCGGATATCAACGTCCTTAGCACCGTTGACCATTAAACCAATTTAACTGTTTAACAAAGGTACTTGCATTGAGGTATTGCACAGTGAAGTGAAGAGTCACTACAGCTTCGGTGTCCCCCCCTCCGTTGTCCTCCTAGTTCTCCTCCCTCTCCCCTCCAGAGAGGAGTTATACAGTCTGATGGCGTGTGGGACAAAGGAGTTTTTAAGTCTGTTAGTTCTCATCTTGGGGAGAAGCAGCCTTTCACTGAATAGACTCTTCTGTTTGTTTATGGCCGTGTGCAGAGGATGCCCAGCATTGTCCATGATGTCAAGCAGTTTTTTTAATGTCCTTTTCTCTGCCACTGACACCAACGTGTCCAGTTTCATGCCGACCACAGAGCCTGCCTTCCTGATCAGCTTCTCCAGCCTAGATGTGTCCTTCTTCGCTGTGCCACTCCCCCAGCACACCACAGCAAAAAGAAGTACTCCAGCAACCACTGACTCGTAAAACATCCTCAGGAGCTTCCTGCAGATGTTAAAAGACCTCAGCCTCCTGAGGAAGTACAGTCGGCCCTGGGCTTTCTTATACAGGTGGCCTGTATTGCATGACCAGTCCAGTTTATTGTCCATCCACAGCCCAAGGTACTTGTACTTAGTGACCACCTCCACCTCCTCCCCCTCTATCTTAATCGGCACTGGACCCTCTCTTGACCTCCCGAAGTCCACAACCAGTTCCTTAGTCTTTAAGGTGTTGAGTTGCAGGTGATTCGAGTGACTCCATGCGACGAAATCTCTCACCAGACCTCTGTACTCCACGTCCTGATCATCCCAAATACACCCCATGATGGCTGTATCATCTGCGTACTTCTGAATATGGCATAATTCAGAGTTGTAGCTGAAATCAGAGGTGTACAGGGTGAATAGAAGTGGGGACAGCACAGTTCCCTGTGGTGCTCCTGTGCTGCTGACCACAGTGCCGGACGTGATGTCCTTCAGCCTGACATACTGTGGTCTGTTAGTGAGGTAGTCAGTGATCCAAGTGACCAGGCAGGGGTCCACCTCCATCCTGTTCAGTTTTTCCTGAAGCAGACCAGGCTGGATTGTATTAAAGGCACTGGAAAAGTCAAGAAACAGGATCCTGACCGAGCCTTTTCCCCCATACAGGTGTGAGTAAGCTCTATGCAGGAGGTACAGGATGGCATCCTCCACTCCGACACCCGCCTTATATGCGAACTGTAGTGTGTCCTGGGCATGTTGTACCTGTGGTCGGAGGAGGTTGAGGAAGAGCCTCTCTAAGGTCTTCATAAGATGTGATGTCAGTGCCACCGGTCGGAAGTCATTCAGCTCATTGGGCCGGTTCTTTTTGGGGACCGGAACGATGCAGGATGTCTTCCAGAGGACGGGAACTCTCCCCAGTCGCAGGCTGAGATTGAAGACTCGTTGTAGCGGCTCCCCAAGTTCAGTAGCACATGCCTTAAGCATCCTGGGACACACCTCATCTGGGCCTGCTGCCTTGCTGGGGCGAAGTTTCCTCAATTCTCTCGTGACCTGGTCCACTGTGACACTGGGAGATGATTGAGAGAAGTTATGAGGTAAATGATTGAAAAAGGGGGGTGTCATAGTGTCATGAAGGGGGGGATGCGAGGGAGGTAGGAGAGTGGTTAGATGGCTCTGTAGTAAGAGTGAGGGTGAGAATGAGGGGGAGGGTGTGTGGATTGTGGGCTGGTCAAACCTGTTGAAGAAGTTGTTAAGTTCGTTTGCCATCTCCACAGTCCCCCCCACTGTGTTTTTCTTAATGTTGTGGCCTGTTATAGTTTTCACACCATTCCAGACCTCTCTCATATTGTTCCTCTCCAACTTCTGCTCCACCTTCCTCCTGTAGGTGTCCTTTGCTTCCCTCAGGCAGCGTTTCACCTCCTGCTGTGCTGCTTTCATCTCCTCCTTCACTTTGCTCCTAAATGCCTTCTTCTTCATGTTCAGGACAGCTTTGACTTCCCGTGTTACCCACGGTTTGTTATTGGGATAACACCGTACCGTCTTAGCAGGGGCGACTGTGTCCACACAAAAGTTGAGGTAATCTGTCAGACAATTTGTCGCCCCCTCTATGTCCTCACCATGTGGGCTCAGAAGCACATCCCAGTCTGTGGTGTCATAACAGTCTCTCAGAGCATCCTCCTTTTCTGGGGTCCATTTCCTGATGGAGCGTGTTGTAACAGGCTGCCTTTGGACGAGGGGTATGTATTGTGGCTGTAGATAAACCAGGTTATGGTCTGACTTCCCTAGTGGGGGGAGGGGGGTGGCTCTGTATGCATCCTTCACATTAGCATACAGTAGGTCAATTGTCCTGTTGTTCCTTGTGGGACAATTCACAAACTGGTGAAAAGCAGCCAGAGTAGAATCCAGTGTGGCATGATTAAAATCTCCAGAAATAATAATGAAAGCCTCGGGGTTTTGTGTTTGAAGTCTTGCTGTGACTGTGTGTATTTTCTCACAGGCAGCTGCTGCGTCGGCCCCCGGAGGAATGTAAACACACACACAGATCACATGACTGAACTCCCGAGGTAGATAATATGGCCGCAAGCTAACAGCTAGCAGCTCCAAATCCGGACGGCATACCGAAACTTTGACAGAGACGTGTCTAGGGTTGCAGTATCTGTTGTTAACATAGACAATGAGTCCCCCGCCTCTGCTTTTCCCACTGGCCTGCGTGTCCCTATCGGCTCTTACAGATGTGAAACCGCCTAGGTCTATGTTAGCCTGTGGCGTTAGCTCAGTTAGCCACGTCTCCGTGTAGATAAACAGACTGCACTCACGGTATAGTCGGAGGTTATTAAGGGCACACAGTTCGTCCATTTTATTCTGCAGCGAGTTCACGTTGCCCATTATCACTGTCGGGATTGATGGTTTAAATCGCCTCCGGTGATCCGCTTTCCTCGCTCCGGCCTTACAGCCTCTGTAGCTCCTCTTTATCTCAGCCGGGATGTTATGTCGCAAGCCGACCTGTCCCTTTGTTCTTAGTGTCAGCAGTTCCGCTCTCGAATAGATGAGGGAGCTGGTTCCAGAAATTTTGAGTAGTGCAGTATCCATCTTGTATCACTAAGGTTAAAATCCTAGTCTGAAAAAAAGAAAAAAAAGAAAAAAGTCCGGTGTTGCAGAGCTACTTGGAAAGGCTGCCGTCACTCCAGCGCCAACATGCAAACTGTAATTGTTGTGGTCCTCCGTTAGTTATGTTATATGTCACCGAGGACACGTGATATGTTCGGAGATATACATGTACTCCATATGCAATCGCTATACTTAATCCTATGAGGCTAAATTCGAAAAGGATAAAAAAGGCCCATTTAATCCATTTTATTATCCAATCCTTTCCTTTCGGAATATTTACATTTCTCTTTTTAACTTTGGGGTCAACTCCCGCCGGAGTTGCATACCTGACCACTTTTCGTTTTCTGCTGCTTTCCCTCTTATGCTTCTGCGTAGATAACATCTGTAAGACAGAAGCATAAAAATCAGCAGGAAATGAAAGCGCCCTGCTCTAGTTAGTTAGAGTCAGATCGGAGACCAGCCTTCTACGAGACATTCTAGTGTGAGCAGTCCCATAAATCTTAGGCCAATATGCCTCTCCTCTCCGGGTGGTCACTATGTTAACAGCCGAGCTGCAAACGCGACCCGACAGGTCTATTACCTCTATCAAAGTTAACTGATAAGGCATGAACTTACGCTCCGCCCCTGGTCCAAGACTCTTCAGCTCAACCAGGTATGATGTAACACGCTTACGCATCCCTGCGGGCTCCTGAACAGACAATCCTGTATGCCAGTCCAGAGTCCCTGACAGATAAGTTCCCCATCTGTCGTCTTTATACTCTTGAGTTACCCCAATCTGTGTACCTGTTTCCCATGCATCAGCCAGCGTACCAAATTGTTGTCCTAATATCAAGCTCTTAATAGACTCAAATTTGGACCGAGCCTGAAGCTCTTCCAGTCCTTTTTCTCTGGTCTTGAGCTTGAACACAAATGGATAAGCTTCCACCCATAAATCTCTAACCGGCTTCACCAGGCTAGGATTCCTGAGCAGCTCTCCTACAAAAAACATACTTGGCTGGCTTGTCGGTAAGCAGGTAGTCAAAACACCATTCTTCGTGAAACAGCACCCATCTTTGATTTCACCTCTGTGGGTGCATTCACAGACCTGCCAGGAGATGATGCCTGGATTATTCCTCAAGCAGGTTCCGCAAAAACATATTTTAATGGGAGCAGACAGCTCCACCGCACCTGTATGCAAGTCTGTTCCTCTCTCCAGGTGAGTGGGCTTCTGCTCCCGGAGGCCCGACCATTTAATTAGGGTGCACAGATATCCGCATATCACGCATGTGCCCGGCTTCAAGCCTCCCCATTGCGCGTAACGATACGCATTTGCAGATTCTATGAAGCCCGGAAACATAGCCACTTTACAATCTTTAACACAATCCCCCTTCGTTAGCAAAATTAGGCCCGTAGCACCTGAGATCTTACAAGTCATTTCTTCACTAGATTTTGGCCCAGCCATGACCTTTAATCAAGTAATTAATAAAAAAAAAAAAAAATTTTTTTATTTATTTATTTATTTTTTCAATTAATTACTTTTATTTTTCAGAGTTATTTTATAACTTGATGAGGGTGAACGCGCAAACCAGTGTCAGTTAAAACCACGTTCCCAGTTACGTCTTTTATTATAAAGGGACCACTTACGTTATGCTTAATGCAATCTCCTTTTCGAACCGGTCCTCTTTTGACCCAAATTCTTTCACCTTTCTGTAACACAGAGACGTGTTCCGGGTTAGTTTTTTTCTCAGTTCTTTTCAGTTTCGTCATATTAAGGATCACATTTAGTTCTGAAACTCCCTCCGGTGTATCCCATCGGGAGCTCAGGTTAGTCAGGATGTGATTTTTTATCGTCCTAACTGCTCTTTCTGCTATTCCGTTAGTGTGGGACTCGTAAGGGATAGAAAAAATGTGTCTTATCCCTCTCGATTCAAGCAGACAAGAAACTTTGTCATTCTTAAATTCAGGTCCTCCATCCGAACGGAGTGACTCACACGTGAGGGGCAGGTGTAGAGATAAGGCCATGCTGACCGTATTTCCTGTGACACGTTTCAGCGGTATTATCTTGCTCTGATCACCTGGTCCATTATCTTTGATTACCAAAAAGAACTTATGTCCGTTCACTCCTCTAGAGGCACATTCACCAACATCCGTGCTGAAATGCACCCCCGGCACATCACACATGATGGGCAAATGGTCATAAATCACGGGTTGAGCCCCTCCTTTTACTTTACACGACTCACACGTCGCTTTTACTCGTGCTGTTAGTTCTTTCAGCTTTGGTACAGAAATATTTTCTTTTTTGAAAATCTCACGCAACCGTAATACTCCTACGTGTCCGTAATTTTTATGCGCAAATGTCACCAGCTCTTCATCAGCTGCAGCGCTCCTGTTCTGTAAAAACGCTGTGGGTAGAAACAAAGCGCGAGCTTGTACTAATTCATCCACTTCTGCGTTTCCGATTTCATCTTCGCTTTTTCCATTTGTATGGCTATTCACATGTGTCACCTGAATCTGTAATTTTTTCTTATAACACGATACTAAAGTCCACAAGTCAGCATGTTCCAATCTTTCTCCATCAGTTTTCTGGAAATCTTTAGCTTCCCAAAATGCTAAATGATCATCCAGCCCGTCTTTAACGTATTTAGAGTCTGTGACCAATCTTACTGATCTGAGCTTCAGCTTACACGCGTCAGCAAGCGCCATGACAACGGCCGTCAATTCTGCAGTTTGAGCGGATCCGACAGTCTGTCCAGCTTGTTGATATTTCCTGTCCTTTAGCAGTCTCACAAACCCCCACTTACAGAAGTCTGCATCTGCTGTTTTCTTAGATCCATCAGTGTAGTAAACTGCCTCTGGTTTTATGGGTTTAACAACCTCTTTCCTGTCAGGCTTAAGTCTTGTTTCTCCTTCCACGTGAATCTGCGGGTTTGCCAATAACATCTCCCACTTTGCCCATCTGGGTAAAACGGCCCTCGCCTGTGGGAGGAGATCTTTCCGAAGTTCTTTAATCATATAATCAGTAGATTGAATTATGATTTTTTGCGATCCGGCCAGAGCGAACATCATATCTTTATGTTTCATCAGGGTGGTCAGCACCTTTTCGCTGGGCGTGTAACGGGTTTCTGTTGGTGCGAGTTTATAGCCTTTACATGTTATCAGACTCTTGCTGTCATAGTTCTGAAATAAACACTCTGTGAAATCCTGTCCTACAATCACTCTTACAGCTAACGGTTCGTGATGCTCTCTATTTGAAAGATTCACTAGATTAGCACCTATTTTAACCATCACTGCTTGGTAAGTCTCACGCTCCTGTGAGCTCAGTTTGCGGTTGTGCGTCACCAGTTTCTGACCCACTTTGGTTCTGAGACCTTTTTTAAGTGACATTATGGGATCAATGATGTTTCGAAAATCACGGACGTTGCTGGAAATGTACTGAAGCTGTCCGATTACACCTTCCAGCGTCAGTAAGTCATGCGGGGGTGTTATGTTTTGCAAATAGGTGAAAGGTACCGACACTGAATCTGACACCTCAAAACCTAGGAACGTGACTTTTGTGCATCCTAGCTGGCTTTTCTTCAGGTTGAGTTTGAATCCTGCACATGACAGTCTGGTCACCACCTCGTCCAAAGTTTTCAGGTGTTCGCTTTCACAATCATGCGTGAAAAATATGTCATCAATATATTGAACGACAGGTAAACCTTCCAGATATGACTGTACGACACTTTGAAATTTATTCGCCGCATTTACCCATCCCATAGGTAGGACGCACCATTGAAAATGCTTTCCTTCAAATGTAAATCCAGTTTTAGCTCGACTTTCTTGTGCTAAAGGTACAGACCAAAAACCGTTAGCCAAATCGATGCATGTTTTATATTTTTTAATAGGTATGGTTCGGAGCTGCATGTATGGGTCAAAAGTTTTACGCACGTCGTGCGGAGTCACTCTATTTAAACCTTTTAAATTGTGTACCAGTCTGTAGGTGCCATCAGGTTTAGGAACAGCTTGAATGGGAAGACAGGTGGATAATGTATCTTTCTCTTCGATTATCCCTTTTTCTTTAAGCTCAGCGAGAGTACATCTAATCTCGTCTCTTCCTTCTCTGATCGGATACTGCTTTTCCCTGGCAGGCATCGCTCCTTTAATAATGCATTGTTCTTTTACTCTGCCACAATCATTTTTGTGTGTAGCCCAATTACCTTTTTGGATTATTTCTCTGAGTTTGTGCGGGTCCAAACTAGTCTTCTCCAGTTGTTCTTTAATGAGACTATCCATATCTAATTCACCTAAAAAACTCACATGCAGTGCTGGGTCTTTCGTTATTTTAACTAAATCCTTTAAACTAATTAAGTTTTCTGCACCTTTTATGTAAAGAATTCCCTGTTCATCTTTATGAACTGCCATGTTACGTACAGAGCCGTCTGCGAGTATCACATTCTTGTATCCTATTTGTTCCATCGGATTATTTTCACGCTTTACTGATATTAATGCCCCGGTATCTAAAATGTATTTTGTATTTTCGTATTTTACTTTAAGCCACTCCCCATCCCAATGCGTATGAGATGAGAGCGCCTCAATTATTTCTACTTTTGTGGTGGCGGTCTTCTCTGATTGTGGTATTTCGCGTCCCAATCTTTGATTGATTGGATCAACTTCTCTTTCTGTTCTCTGGTCATCCGGGCCCACTCCTCCGGATTCGCTCTCCTGGGTCGAGCCACAGGGCAGCCGGGGGGTCCCATGAAAAACGGCCTTGCATTTGGGTCCATTTGGCCCCTGGTTCTCTGGTTCTGATTCGGTTCTGCTCTGGGTGGGAGTTGCCTCGGTTGAGAGCTCACTGATTGGCTCCCTTGCTGTTGGTGTGGAGGGGGCAGAGGGGATGGTATCTGACCTTTCAATCTGTTTCCGGCCTGCCGTCCTAATTCGTTTTTTGACTGCTTAAATTCCCTCGTGCGATCCCACGCCTGCGCTTGTCTGATTTTTTCTGCAGGGGAGAGATTAGGCCACATCGCAGCCATCATTAATCCCCCTGGCAGATCAGCTAAAAGTTTTTCCTGCTGGACCTGTGAAAGCTCTGCGATTGTTCCCAAACACCCAGCTAATGTAACTTTTCCTGTACTGATTTCAGAGCTTAAAGCTTTCCTCCGTCGTTCACCAGAATCCTCACCGATCCCTCTGGGAGAACTCTCCGCCAGGGACATCAACGAGGCTCCTGGGGTTAAACGCAGATCGTTCTTTAATGCTATAACCTGAGAAATTTCTGGACTTGAAAGTTGTTCAATCGTCATGCCTCGATCCTGAAGTCTCTGTACATACCCAGCGTCTGTCTCACCCGATGCTCTTTGTGGCAGAATGGTATGATCAAAATGTCCTAAGCTTACTCTTGACTGTTCCTGAGCTGTTTGCCAATATGGGGAATATTCCTGTTCTAGGATTCTCTCTTTAGGCATTGAATTAAGCTGTCCTCCCTGCGGAGTGCTTCGGTTTACATCCAAAGGTTGGGAGGGGCTGCACGGCGAGTAGCAGTGAGTTTTCACTGCCGAATCTCTAGCCATACATCCACCTCGATAAAAATCATATCCTTGGCCTAAATAAGCATGCTTAAAAGGTTGCCCCATCCTGGTTGCAACATGACTTCTTCCCTACTTTTCGCTGCTTGAATTGCTGAAGTCGTGAAGCCATCTACAGGGTACCAGTCTGGAAAAGGATTTTCTGCTTCTTCTCCTGCATAATTCTGGTCTCCCTCTGTATTAATTGCAAACTGGCCTCGTCCTGGTTCTGGAACCGGTCTAACTGGGCCTATGTTAGGAGGTGCCTGAGGGTCATAATATTTCATCTGTACTGGACGGCTTTTCTTATTTAGTCCTCTAATGCCATAAACCATAGGATTTGTCTCATCTCCTTTTTCTGCTCTCTGGGGTTGCTGCTCTACATTTTCTCTGTTCTCACCTTGCTCATGGGCTGTAACTGGGGATAACCAACTCACTTTTTCAGGTGTTTTGCCTCCAGGGATCCGAGTGCTGCATTTTTGATGGGATTCGCATTCTGACCTGAGCGTCCCTTTGGGTGTGCCACGCACCACCAGTTGGGAACCCTGTTCTTCCTCCGATTCAGCCTCACTCTCGCTGCTTCTGTCTCTGGCCTCAAACCAATGTTTGACTTTCTTCTCTACTCGCGGCAAGGCTGACTTATCCACTAAAATTACAACCGGGATGTCTCCTAACCTGCTAGAGGCTTCGGAATAAATTACCAAACCTGCACCATATGCTTCAGTTATCCGACACACCTGGGGTTTGTTATTAAGCTTAAACACTAGCCGTCGCGCTCCTAAATCCAAGGCTTCTGACACCACCCGCTCCCAAGCTTGGTGAAAAGAGATGTCGGGATTATGAGGGTCTACGTTAATTATGGAAATCGCGCTGACACGACCTTCCAGATTCCCTAATTGCTTGTCTAAGAGAGTAGTAATTTCTCCAGCTTCGTAATTACGATCTACCAGCGGAATCATAGAACTTCTGCTTTCTACCCCTAAAAGTCTCCTCAGAGAACTTAATGAGGACGTAGTACTGGCAGAACTTTGTGGATCTTTCAGAAAGATCAACACATCTTCTTCTCGGATCTCCGCATCTATTTTCTCGCCTGATAAAATTATCACCGGTTCTTGACCTATCATAACATGATTCGGAGGAGCCGCGGGACTATGCGGTTCTAACGGGGGAAAAGGAATTGGGTTTGGAGTCCTTTCAGCCCCTGACCGTCTCTGAGTCTCGTCTTTGTCCCACGCCGCAACATGCTGTTCAGTGGGCGGTTTCTCCGCTCCTCTCATGGGCACCTGAGAAGGGGTTTGTACATGTAGAAACAGGTTCGGCCGGCCGAACCGCGTCAGGCGGGTTCGGTGGGGGTGGAAGAAATCCGCTCTCGGAACCGGGGCTCACAGGGAATTCCGCGCGGAGCGCTGGATACAAAGGGGGCGCGGTCGGAACCGATTGGGCTTCATCCCAGGAGTCCGACATTTCAACTGCAGCTCGTCTCCGGTACATTTCCGCTTGGAGCTCCGTGATCCCCAGTCGGTTACATAACGCCTGTCTCATTTGAATTGCCTCATTTTTGCTTCTAGATAAGAAGTAAATTGTTCTACTATTAGCCCGTTGAACCACGAACTCCGCCATAGCAGAGTACATCGCTCCCTGATCACATCGGTACTGCCCGACTCCAAATGGAGTGAGAACTAAAGGTTCCGGTCCAGTCGGTATTTGCTCAAGCAATCCCAGAAGGATCTCATACTGCTCGCCCGTGGGGAGTTTCGCTGGATTTTCCCAACAACACCACGCTATCTGATTAAAAACAGGATCATTTTGTTGTTCTGCTAGAATCACCAAATCACCCACTAACGGAAATACATGATTATTCTTTACTTGAGTTTCAGCATTCGGACAGCGCTCCGCTGCGGCTTGAGCCGTTCCGGCCTTGTTATGAAAACTCCGGTTACAGGATACTGCCAAAACGCTTTGTGGTTCACCTTGAAATGTCGCTATTTCTCCGGTGACAAATCTCACATTAAGGAGAACATTTTCCGGTTTTACCGTTAAAGATCTATCTGCCATGGCTGGTTGAAAGTTTCTCTTTTTTATTATTTGTTTTATTTTTATTCGTTTTCACGTCTTATTCTTTATTCTTACTCTTTATTCCTTTTTATTTTTTGCCTAGCTTTTATCCTTGGCTTTTCTTACGTCGGAAAGCCGTGATTTCTTTATACCTCTTTGAGTTAATCGTCCGTTCTCCCAAATTTCTTTCCTTTTCGAGAAATTGGTGCGGTTTTCGCTCCAAGGTTATAAGCGTATCAGGTCCATAATGCGTAAGCTTTTATCAGCCTAAAAGACATAGTTCTACGTCGAATAGTCCGGTATCTAATATTTAAACCTTCGCCGATTAGCTCCACGTTGCAGGCGCCATGTCGCGTGCCCGTCCCATTTACCGGTTCCTTTAAAACCCAGTTCCGTTAGAACTTATGAGACGGTGCATCCATCAGGGTTCGGGGGTGTATCGACGAGTATAATCGTACTAGATCCGGGTTTGGACTATCTAATTAGAATCTTGTCTTTTATTTTAAAGGTGAAATGACTTGCACGAATAGCCAGCCCCAGAGTGCTACACTTCTTTTAAACTCGTTACCTTTTGGTTAAGATACTAGAGAGAAGTCTGGAGGCAAGCCAAGCCTCTCAGCAATTGTTTGGGCTACCCGGAATTAATTGCGCCTCTAACAGCTTATGTGGGAGGTTGGTAACTATAAAATGATTTATGCTAGTTGATCAGGCTATCATAAGTTTATCAATTTATTTATTAATCCAACCTTCCAGCTGATTAGAGACTTTTTCAACCTGCAATCAGAGCCAAAATAACCTCGAATATTTTACTTTTATCGCCCTTAAGACAACTCGTTACTCGCAAGGAGGGAGAAGTTAAAACTTCCCTTATCTTAAGGTTTCTTTATATTATTCTGTTATAAACTGTAAAGTAAGTCCTGATAATTCAGAGACCGATCTTCGACATGCTTACCTCTGTGCAATCTATGGCCAGGGCCCCAAACGTGAAGCTTTAGAGAAAACCTGAAAGAATCAGGATTATGTTTCTTTTTCAAAAAAGGTTTATTACAAAATCAAAATACAAAAATGGGTAAAGTGAAAAACAACTACTATCCCCCACGGAGGAATTAGTTCAAAATGATTAAATAAGAGTCAGTTTACACCAGCTCTTGTCTTCTCAGAATCTCCCCAAGAACCAAGCCCCAAGAAGCCCAAGAACAACCCTGCTCGATCTGAGCTGCATCCTTTTATATCATTTCTGAGACTGCTCTAAACAATGCAAGAGTCACAAGTCATTCTCTCCTGACAGTTTAGGTCAAGGGGTCATTTACCAGATACACTTTTTTAGCTCTACATAAGACATTTAGTATCATTTCACTACATGCAGTATTCACATGAGGGCACAAAAGTTACATTCTGCACTCCTGGAATGAGAGCACAGGTCATAAATCTTCATGTTGGTAGCAAATTGTAGATCTTCCTCCAGCATTCCTGAGAGCTCCTGGGTTCAGTTGGACTTTTTCTCACTCCATGCCAGTCCTTCTTTTCCCGCCAGAGGTGGAGTTAGGGGCGGGCCCAGGGGTGTGTCCATGGGTGGATCCAGAGAGGACAGCCTGTCTTTTGACCCTTGGCCTAGTTCTGTCCTCACCAGCAAGTCCTGAACTACTGTCCTCTTGACCCTTGTGTGACCCTTGTCTCTGACCACTGTTTCTAAGCCTTGACCGATTGCTCGGGCTTGCAACATTACGACCCGACTAACGAAACGTACCAGGTGATAACATTGCATCTGCCCATTACAGCGGAGCGAGCGTTTCGCCACACTCCCAAACCAAGGTTAATAGTTTTAGCGCACGCCCTTTCGGACCTCGGTGCACGCGAAACACTGGCGTACACTCACAACATCACGCTCGAGACAGCTCAAGCGTTACGCGAAACAAAAGACGTGTTCAAATCCATAGAGAATATACGGTCTTTAGCGTATGCGTATATAAAGAAGGTCGATGACATTTACAGACCCGGCGGCGTGGGCACCACAGTAGAACAACAAGGTGCTCTCAAGTGCACACAGATACTGACAGCATTATCACTCGCGATGTCTATCCTGACATGCCCGTTTCTGATTTCTATGTATATTAAATTATGACAAGAGCTACGGTGGTTACGATTACACTCTGACCACGTGCCTTAGTTTCTGCTAGTGAAATATAAATACATTTGACCACTTGCTCTCACTGCCATTAAAGCGGCTGTACCCACACGTACAACACCCAAGAAAAAAATGATCTCGCTGTCTGTACTGGGTGTACTCTCAGTAGTCGCAGTTGCTCAGGCCATGGTGGTACGCTCACATAACGCCCCTGAGATACGTCCCATCACACCACCTCCTAGACTACTCGCGAAGGAGTATTCAACACCCCCTTTGTACGAAGACAACCATTATAACGAGCACAGCACAACGCTTGCCGCACGCGAAGACAACATACAGGAGACAACGCTACCACCTGTCGTGAGAACAACGGATTCGAGTGACAACGATCGCGACTATGACGAGCACATTACAACACCCTCTGTGCACGAAGACCAGGTGCAGGAGACAACGCTACCACCTGTCGTGAGAAACAAGAGTTTGGTTAACAATGATCATCGTCGTGTCCCATTGTAAATGGGCGCGCCATTGCACACATCGTACATGTGTGTTAACCCACCTGTATGCGACAGACTTTGTGTGTTGCATGACATCGAGATGTATTGACGTCTGTGTCAATACAGGACTCTCTATAAGCCGGGAGCTGGACGCTAACGACCCGTGCATGCGCCACACAAAAGGTATCGTACATGTGTTAACCCACCTGTATGCGACAGACTTTGTGTGTTGCATGACATCGAGATGTATTGACGTCTGTGTCAATACAGGACTCTCTAAGCTGGGAGCTGGACGCTAATGACCCGTGCATGCGCCACACAAAAGGTAACTCGACTAACTACAAAACGAATATTGTGATGTAGAAAGTTGGCTCGACTGTTTGAATCAGCTGCAGCTGCGGTTTACTCACGAAGTGAATCGCACGCTTGTTAGAAGTACATTCGGAGCACTTAAAAAATACATCGCTCTCATCGAGTTCCGTCTCAGCGTTCACCGGCTGATGGGCAAGAGCGTGACATGGGATCGCCAGGAACTTACTTAAGGACTATCATCTCATTTGGCATTTACTCACGGACCCAAGAAACCAGTTCCGAAAAATGGTCGAGAATTATAACTTGTCTAATAGCAACTGGAAGATATGTTGCGTCATAAGCCTCTGATGGTTCACAAGGTGCACGGTCCACTCGAAATCCTAATGCTGTATTTGTAGTACATACACTAAGTCTTCTCTGTTGATGTCAGACTAGAGTTTTATTAGAGTTTTACTTTGCAACAATGGGATTCGAGCAATTGATGTGTATATTTTTAATAGTGCACAATGCTACTATTCCTAGGCTGAATGAGTGACATGGCTCTTATGTATCATTATGTATCGTTTACATTAAGTACTAATGGCATTTACTCACGGACCCAAGAAACCAGTTCCGAAAAATGGTCGAGAATTATAACTTGTCTAATAGCAACTGGAAGATATGTTGCGTCATAAGCCTCTGATGGTTCACAAGGTGCACGGTCCACTCGAAATCCTAATGCTGTATTTGTAGTACATACACTAAGTCTTCTCTGTTGATGTCAGACTAGAGTTTTATTAGAGTTTTACTTTGCAACAATGGGATTCGAGCAATTAATGTGTATATTTTTAATAGTGCACAATGCTACTATTCCTAGGCTGAATGTGTGACATGGCTCTTATGTATCATTATGTATCGTTTCCATTAAGTACTAATTTAAATAAAGTCCCTCTGTCCTCAGTGCTAGGTTGTGGGTTTAAGTGGCAAGAAGCTCCTCGGGGCGCATATTGCTTGGGCCTCTCTCCTGGATGCCCTCTGTCAGACCGAGTGTTGACATGTGGCAAGACTGTCCTCGGGGCGCGTCTTGCTTGGGCTTCTCTCATGGAGACCCTCAGTCAGACCCAGTGTTGACATGTGTCAAGACGCTCCTCGGGGCGTGTCTTGCTTGGGCCTCTCTCCTGGAGGCGCTCAGTCAGACCCAGTGTTGACATGTGGCAAGACGCTCCTCGGGGCGCGTCTTGCTTGGGCTTCTCTCCTGGAGGCCCTCAGTCAGACCCATTGTTGACATGTGGCAAGACGCTCCTCGGGGCACGTCTTGCTTGGGCCTCTCTCCTGGAGGCGCTCAAACAGACCGAGTAGTGACATGTGGCAAGACGCTCCTCGGGGCGCGTATTGCTGGGGCCTCTCTCATAGAGGCACTGAGTCAGACCCAGTGTTGACATGTGGCAAGACGCTCCTCGGGGCGCATCTTGCTTGGACCTCTCTCCCTGAGGCGCTCAGTAAGACCGAGTAGTGACATGTCGCAAGACGCTCCTCGGGGCGCGTCTTGCTTGGGCCTCTCTCATGGAGGCCCTCTGTCAGACCCAGTGTTGACATGTGTCAAGACGCTCCTCGGGGGGCGTCTTGCTTTGGCCTCTCTCCTGGAGGCACTCAGTCAGACCGAGTGCTGAAATGTGGCAAGAAGCTCCTCGGGGCGCGTCTTGCTTGGACTTCTCTCCCGGAGGCCCTCAGTAAGAACCATTGTTGACGTGTGGCAAGACGCTCCTCGGGGCGCGTCTTGCTTGGGCCTCTCTCCAGAAGGCCCTCAATCAGACCCAGTGTTGACACGTGGCAAGACGCTCCTCGGGGCGCGCCTTGCTTGGGCCTCTCTCCTGGAGGCGCTCAGTCAGACTGAGTAGTGACATGTGGCCTGACGTTCCTCGGGGCGCGTGTTGCTTGGGCCTCTCTTCTGGAGGCGCTCAGTCAGACCAAGTGGTGACATGTGGCAAGACAATCCTCGGGGCGCGTCTTGCTTGGGCCTCTCTCCTTGAGGCCCTCTGTCAGACCCAGTGTTGACATGTGGCAAGACACTCCTCGGGGCGCGTCTTGCTTGGGCCTCTCTCATGGAGGCCCTCTGTCAGACCCAGTGTTGACATGTGTCAAGACGCTCCTCGGGGCGCGTCTTGCTTTGGCCTCTCTCCTGGAGGCGCTCAGTCAGACCGAGTGCTGACATGTGGCAAGAAGCTCCTCGGGGCGCGTCTTGCTTGGGCTTCTCTCCTGGAGGCCCTCAGTAAGACCCATTGTTGACATGTGGCAAGACGCTCCTCGGGGCGCGTCTTGCTTGGGCCTCTCTCCTGGAGGCGCTCAGTCAGACTGAGTAGTGACATGTGGCCTGACGCTCCTCGGGGCGCGTGTTGCTTGGGCCTCTCTCCTGGAGGTGATCAGTCAGACCAAGTGGTGACATGTGGCAAGACACTCCTCGGGGTGCGTCTTGCTTGGGCCTCTCTCCTGGAGGCCCTCTGTCATACCCAGTGTTGACATGTGTCAAGACGCTCCTCGGGGCGCGTCTTGCTTGGGCTTCTCTCCTGGAGGCCCTCAGTCAGACCCATTGTTGGCATGTGGCAAGACGCTCCTCGGGGCGCGTCTTGCTTGGGCCTCTCTCCTGGAGGCGCTCAGTCAGACCGAGTGCTGATATGTGGCAAGACGCTCCTCGGGGCGCGTCTTGCTTGGGCTTCTCTCCTGGAGGCGATCAGAAAGACCCAGTGTTGACATGTGACAAGACGCTCCTCGGGGCACGTCTTGCTTGGGCCTCTCTCCTGGAGGCGCTCAGTCAGAACCAGAGGTGACATGTGGCAAGACGCTCCTCGGGGCGCGTCTTGCTTGGGCCTCTCTCCTGGAGGCCCTCTGTCAGACCCAGTGTTGACATGTGGTAAGACGCTCCTCCGGGCGCATCTTGCTTGGGCCTCTCTCCTGGAGGCGCTCAGTCAGACCCAGTGCTGACATGTGGCAAGACGCTCCTCGGGGCGCGTCTTGCTTGGGCCTCTCTCCTGGAGGCGCTCAGTCAGACTGAGTAGTGACATGTGGCCTGACGATCCTCGGGGCACGTCTTGCTTGGGCCTCTCTCCTGGAGGCGCTCAGTCAGACCCAGTGGTGACATGTGGCAACAAACTCCTCGGGGCGCGTCTTGCTTGGGCCTCTCTCGTGGAGGCCCTCTGTCAGACCCAGTGTTGACATGTGTCAAGACGCTCCTCGGGGCGCGTCTTGCTTGGGCTTCTCTCCTGGAGGCCAAAAGTCAGACCCATTGTTGACATGTGGCAAGACGCTCCTCGGGGCGCGTCTTGCTTGGGCTTCTCTCCTGGAGGCGCTCAGACAGACCCAGTGTTGACATGTGACAAGACGCTCCTCGGGGCGCGTCTTGCTTGGGCCTCTCTCCTGGAGGCGCTCAGTCAGAACCAGAGGTGACATGTGGCAAGACGCTCCTCGGGGCGCGTCTTGCTTGGGCCTCTCTCCTATCGGCCCTCTGTCAGACCCAGTGTTGACATGTGGCAAGACGCTCTTCCGGGCGCATCTTGCTTGGGCCTCTCTCCTGGAGGGCCTCAGTCAGACCCATTGTTGACATGTGGCAAGACGCTCCTCGGGGCGCGTCTTGCTTGGGCCTCTCTCCTGGAGGCGCTCAGTCAGACCCAGTGTTGACATGTGGCAAGACGCTCCTCTGGGCGCGTCTTGCTTGGGCCTCTCTCCTGGAGGCGCTCAGTCAGACCCAGTGTGGACATGTGGCAAGACGCTCCTCGGGGCGCGTCTTGCTTGGGCCTCTCTCCTGGAGGCGCTCAGTCAGACCCAGTGGTGACACGTGGAAAGACGCTCCTCGGGGCGCGTCTTGCTTGGGCCTTTCTCCTGGAGGCGCTCAGTCAGACCCAGTGTTGACACGTGGCAAGACGCTCCTCGGGGCGCGTCTTGCTTGGGCCTCTCTCCTGGAGGCGCTCAGTCAGACCCAGTGTTGGCCTGTGGCAAGACACTCCTCGGGACACGTCTTGGTTGGGCCTCTCTCCTGGAGGCGCTCATTCAGACCCAGTGGTGACATGTGGCATGACGCTCCTCGGGGCGCGTATTGCTTGGGCCTCTCTCCTGACTGCCCTCTGTCAGACCGAGTGTTGACATGTGGCAAGACTCTCCTCGGGGCGCGTCTTGCTTGGGCTTCTCTAATGGAGGCCCTCAGTCCGACCCATTGTTGACATGTGTCAAGACGCTCCTCGGGGCGTGTCTTGCTTGGGCCTCTCTCCTGGAGGCGCTCAGTCAGACCCAGTGTTGACATGTGGCAAGACGCTCCTCTGGGCGCGTCTTGCTTGGGCTTCTCTCCTGGAGGCCCTCAGTCAGACCCATTGTTGACATGTGGCAAGACGCTCCTCGGGGCACGTCTTGCTTGGGCCTCTCTCCTGGAGGCGCTCAGTCAGACCGAGTAGTGACATGTGGCAAGACGCTCCTCGGGGCGCGTCTTGCTTGGACCTCCCTCCTGGAGGCGCTCAGTCAGACCGAGTAGTGACATTTGGCAAGACGCTTCTCGGGGCGCGTCTTGCTTGGACCTCTCTCCTGGAGGCGCTCAGTTAGACCGAGTAGTGACATGTGGCAAGACGCTCCTCGGGGCGCGTCTTGCTTGGGCCTCTCTCCTGGAGGCGCTCAGTCAGACCGAGTGCTGACATAAGGCAAGACGCTCCTCGGGGCGCGTCTTGCTGGGGCCTCTCTCCTGGAGGTGCTCAATCAGACCCAGTGGTGACACATGGCAAGACGCTCCTCTGGGCGCGTCTTGCTTGGGCCTCTCTCCTGGAGGAGCTCAGTCAGACCCAGTGGTGACACGTGGCAAGACGCTCCTCGGGGCGTATCTTGCTTGGGCCTCTCTCCTGGAGGCGATAAGTCAGACCCAGTGTTGACACGTGGCAAGACGCTCCTCGGGGCGCGTCTTGCTTGGGCCTCTCTCCTGGAGGCGCTCAGTCAGACATAGTTTTGACATGTGGTAAGAGACACTCCTCGGGGCGCGTCCTGCTTGGGCTTCTCTCATGGAGGCCCACAGTAAGACCCATTGTTGACATGTGGAAAGAAGCTCCTCGGGGCGCGTCTTGCTTTGGCTTCTCTCCTGGATGCCCTCTGTCAGACCCAGTGTTGACATGTGGCAAGACTCTCCTCGGGGCGCGTCTTGCTTGGGCTTCTCTCATGGAGGCCCTCAGTCAGACCCAGTGTTGACATGTGGAAAGACGCTCCTCGGGGCGCTTCTTGCTTGGGCTTCTCTCCTGGAGGCCCTCAGTCAGACCCATTGTTGACATGTGGCAAGACGCTCCTCGGGGCACGTCTTGCTTGGGCCTCTCTCCTGGAGGCGCTCAGTCAGACCGAGTAGT
Source organism: Nothobranchius furzeri (assembly GCF_043380555.1). Lineage (NCBI taxonomy): Eukaryota > Metazoa > Chordata > Actinopteri > Cyprinodontiformes > Nothobranchiidae > Nothobranchius > Nothobranchius furzeri. The sequence goes on along the minus strand of NC_091744.1, from coordinate 27,375,151 downwards.
GACATGTGGCAAGACGCTCCTCGGGGCGCGTGTTGCTGGGGCTTCTCTCATGGAGGCACTCAGTCAGACCCAGTGTTGACATGTGGCAAGACGCTCCTCGGGGCGCGTGTTGCTTGGACCTCTCTCCTGGAGGCGCTCAGTCAGACCGAGTAGTGACATGTGGCAAGACGCTCCACGGGGCGCGTCTTGCTGGGGCCTCTCTCCTGGAGGCGCTCAGTCAGACCCAGTGTTGACATGTGTCAAGACGCTCCTCGGGCGTTTCTTGCTTGGGCCTCTCTCCTGGAGGCCCTCAGTCAGACCCATTGTTGACATGTGGCAAGACGCTCCTCGGGGCGCGTCTTGCTTGGGCCTCTCTCCCGGAGGCGCTCAGTCAGACCGAGTGCTGACATAAGGCAAGACGCTCCTCGGGGCGCGTCTTGCTGGGGCCTCTCTCCTGGAGGCGCTCAGTCAGACCCAGTGCTGACATGTGGCAAGACGCTCCTCGGGGCGCGTGTTGCTTGGGCTTCTCTCATGGAGGCCCTCAGTCAGACCCAGTGTTGACATGTGTCAAGACGCTCCTCGGGGCGTGTCTTGCTTGGGCCTCTCTCCTGGAGGCACTCAGTCAGACCCAGTGTTGACATGTGGCAAGACGCTCCTCGGGGCGCTTCTTGCTTGGGCTTCTCTCCTGCAGGCCCTCAGTCAGACCCATTGTTGACATGTGGCAAGACGCTCCTCGGGGCACGTCTTGCTTGGGCCTCTCTCCTGGAGGCGCTCAGTCAGACCGAGTAGTGACATGTGGCAAGACGCTCCTCGGGGCGCGTCTTGCTGGGGCTTCTCTCATGGAGGCACTCAGTCAGACCAAGTGTTGACATGTGGCAAGACGCTCCTCGGGGCGCGTGTTGCTTGGACCTCTCTCCTGGAGGCGCTCAGTCAGACCGAGTAGTGACATGTGGCAAGACGCTCCTCGGGGCGCGTCTTGCTGGGGCCTCTCTCCTGGAGGCGCTCAGTCAGACCCAGTGTTGACATGTGTCAAGACGCTCCTCGGGCGTTTCTTGCTTGCGCCTCTCTCCTGGAGGCGCTCAGTCAGACCCAGAGGTGACATGTGGCAAGACGCTCCTCGGGGCGCATCTTGCTTGGGCTTCTCTCCTGGAGGCGCTCAGTCAGACCCAGAGGTGACATGTGGCAAGACGCTCCTCGGGGCGCATCTTGCTTGGGCTTCTCTCCTGGAGGCCCTCAGTCAGACCCAGTGTTGACATGTGGCAAGACGCTCCTCGGGGCGTGTCTTATTTGGGCCTCTCTCCTGGAGGCGCTCAGTCAGAACTGGAAGATATGTTGCGTCATAAGCCTCTGATGGTTCACCAGGTGCACGGTCCACTCGAAATCCTAATGCTGTATTTGTAGTACATACACTACGTCTTCTCTGTTTATGTCAGACTAGAGTTTTATTAGAGTTTTACTTTGCAACAATGGGATTCGAGCAATTCATGTGTATATTTTTAATAGTGCACAATGCTACTATTCCTAGGCTGAATGTATGACATGGCTCTTATGTATCATTATGTATCGTTTCCATTAAGTACTAATTTAAATAAAGTCCCTCTGTCCTCAGTGCTAGGTTGTGGGTTTAATACACATTATTATGATCAACCTGTTGAATAGTATAAGCCCCATACAATGTGACGGTCTGTGTGACGGACCGGTGTGTTACGACCCGACTAACGAAACGTACCAGGTGATAACATTGAATCCGCCCATTACAGCGGAGCGAGCGTTTCGCCACACTCCCAAACCAAGGTTAATAGTTGTAGCGCACGCCCTTTCGGACCTCGGTGCACGTGAAACACTGGCGTACACTCACAACATCACGCTCGAGACAGCTCAAGCGTTACGCGAAACAAAGGACGTGTTCAAATCCATAGAGAATATACGGTCTTTAGCGTATGCGTATATAAAGGAGGTCGATGACATTTACAGACCTGGCGGCGTGGGCACCACAGTAGAACAACAAGGTGCTCTCAAGCGCACACAGATACTGGCCGCATTATCACTCGCGATGTCTATCCTGACATGCCCGTTTCTGATTTCTATGTATATTAAATTATGACAAGAGCTACGGTGGTTACGATTACACTCTGACCACTTGCCTTAGTTTCTGCTAGTGACCTATAAATACATTTGCCCACTTGCTCTCACTGCCATTAAAGCGGCTGTACCCACAAGTAAAACACCCAAGAAAAAAAAAGATCTCGCTGTCTGTACTGGGTGTACTCTCAGTAGTCGCAGTTGCTCAGGCCATGGTGGTACGCTCACATAACGCCTCTGAGATACGTCCCATCACACCACCTCCTACACTACTCGCGAAGGAGTATTCAACACCCCCTTTGTACGAAGACAACCATTATAACGAGCACAGCACAACGCTTGCCGCACGCGAAGACAACATGCAGGAGACAACGCTACCACCTGTCGTGAGAACAACGGATTCGAGTGACAACGATCGCGACTATGACGAGTACATTACAACACCCTCTGTGCACGAAGACCAGGTGCAGGAGACTCTTACTGTGTGAGGGAGAGGGACTGTTACTGTGACTGTGACTGTGTGAGGGAGAGGGACTGTGACTGTGACTGTGTGAGGGAGAGGGACTGTGACTGTGACTGTGTGAGGGAGAGGGACTGTGACTGTGACTCTTACTGTGTGAGGGAGAGGGACTGTGACTGTGACTGTGTGAGGGAGAGGGACTGTGACTGTGACTGTGTGAGGGAGAGGGACTGTGACTGTTACTGTGTGAGGGAGAGGGACTGCGACTGTGTGAGGGAGAGGGACTGTGACTGTGTGAGGGAGAGGGACTGTGACTGTGTAAGGGAGAGGGACTGTGACTGTGACTGTGTCAGGGAGAGGGACTGTGACTGTGACTGTGTGAGGGAGAGGGACTTTGACTGTGTGAGGGAGAGGGACTGTGACTGTGTGAGGGAGAGGGACTGTGACTGTGTAAGGGAGAGGGACTGTGACTGTGACTGTGTGAGCGAGAGGGACTGTGACTGTGACTGTGACTGTGTGAGGGAGAGGGACTGTGACTGTGACTGTGACTGTGTGAGGGAGAGGGACTGTGACTGTGTGAGGGAGAGGGACTCTGACTGTGTGAGGGCGAGGGACTGTGACTGTGTGAGGGAGAGGGACTGTGACTGTGTGAGGGAGAGGGACTGTGACTGTCACTGTGTGAGGGAGAGGGACTGTGACTGTGACTGTGACTGTGTGAGGGAGAGGGACTGTGACTGTGACTGTGTGAGGGAGAGGGACTGTAACTGTGTGAGGGAGAGGAATTGTGACTGTGACTGTGTGAGCGAGAGGGACTGTGACTGTGACTGTGTGAGGGAGAGGGACTTTGACTGTGACTGTGTGAGCGAGAGGGACTGTGACTGTGACTGTGTGAGGGAGAGGGACTGTGACTGTGACTGTGTGAGGGAGAGGGACTGTGACTGTGTGAGGGAGAGGGACTGTGTCTGTGTGAGGGAGAGGGACTGTGACTGTGACTGTTTGAGGGAGAGGGACTGTGACTGTGTGAGGGAGAGGGACTGTGACTGTGTGAGGGAGAGGGACTGTGACTGTGACTGTGTGAGGGAGAGGGACTGTGACTGTGACTGTGTGAGGGAGAGGGACTGTGACTGTGTGAGGGAGAGGGACTGTGACTGTGACTGTTACTGTGTGAGGGAGAGGGACTGTGACTGTGACTGTTTCTGTGTGAGGGAGAGGGACTGTGACTGTGACTGTGTGAGGGAGAGGGACTGTGACTGTGTGAGGGAGAGGGACTGTGACTGTGTGAGGGAGAGGGACTGTGACTGTGTGAGGGAGAGGGACTGTGACTGTGACTGTGTGGGCGAGAGGGACTGTGACTGTGTGAGGGAGAGGGACTGTGACTGTGACTGTGTGAGGGAGAGGGACTGTGACTGTGTGAGGGAGAGGGACTGTGACTGTGACTGTGTGAGCGAGAGGGACTGTGACTGTGTGAGGGAGAGGGACTGTGACTGTGTGAGGGAGAGGGAATGTGACTGTGTGAGGGAGAGGGACTGTGACTGTGACTGTGTGAGCGAGAGGGACTGTGACTGTGTGAGGGAGAGGGACTGTGACTGTGTGAGTGAGAGGGACTGTGACTGTGACTGTGTGAGGGAGAGGGACTGTGACTGTGACTGTTTGAGCGAGAGGGACTGTGACTGTGACTGTGTGAGGGAGAGGGACTGTGACTGTGTGAGGGAGAGGGACTGTGACTGTGTGAGGGAGAGGGACTGTGACTGTGACTGTTTGAGCGAGAGGGACTGTGACTGTGACTGTGTGAGGGAGAGGGACTGTGAATGTGTGAGGGAGAGGGACTGTGACTGTGTGAGGGAGAGGGACTGTGACTGTGACTGTTTGAGCGAGAGGGACTGTGACTGTGACTGTGTGAGGGAGAGGGACTGTGACTGTGTGAGGGAGAGGGACTGTGACTGTGTCTGTGTGAGGGAGAGGGTCTGTGACTGTGACTGTGTGAGGGAGAGGGACTGTGACTGTGAGGGACTGTGTGAGGGAGAGGGACTGTGACTGTGACTGTGAGGGACTGTGTGAGGGAGAGGGACTGTGACTGTGACTGTGAGGGACTGTGTGAGGGAGAGGGACTGTGACTGTGAGGGACTGTGTGAGGGAGAGGGACTGTGACTGTGACGGACTGTATGAGGGAGAGGGACTGTGACTGTGACTGTGTGAGGGAGAGGGACTGTGACTGTGAGGGACTGTGTGAGGGAGAGGGACTGTGACTGTGACTATGAGGGACTGTGTGAGGGAGAGGGACTGTGACTGTGTGAGGGAGAGGGACTGTGTGAAGGAGATGGACTGTGACTGTGACTGTGTGAGGGAGATGGACTGTGACTGTGACTGTGTGAGGGAGAGGGACTGTGACTGTGTGAGGGAGAGGGACTGTGACTGTGACTGTGAGGGACTGTGTGAGGAAGAGGGACTGTGACTGTGAGGGACTGTGTGAGCGAGAGGGACTGTGACTGTGTGAGGGAGAGGGACGTTGACTGTGACTGTGACTGTGTCAGGGAGAGGGACTGTGACTGTGTGAGGGAGAGGGACTGTGACTGTGTGAGCGAGAGTGACTGTGACTGTGACTGTGTGAGGGAGAGGGACTGTGACTGTGACTGTGTGAGGTAGAGGGACTGTGACTGTGATTGTGACTGTGTGAGGGCGAGGGACTGTGACTGTGTGAGGGCGAGGGACTGTGACTGTGTGAGTGAGAGGGACTGTGACTGTGTGAGGGAGAGGGATTGTGACTGTGACTGTGTGAGCGAGAGGGACTGTGAGTGTGACTGTGTGAGCGAGAGGGACTGTGACTGTGACTGTGTGAGGGAGAGGGACTGTGACTGTGTGAGGGAGAGGGACTGTGACTGTGACTGTTACTGTGTGAGGGAGAGGGACTGTGTGAGGGAGAGGGACTGTGACTGTGTGAGGGAGAGGGACTGTGACTGTGTGAGGGAGAGGGACTGTGACTGTGACTGTGTGAGGGAGAGGGACTGTGACTGTGTGAGGGAGAGGGACTGTGACTGTGTGAGGGAGAGGGACTGTGACTGTGTGAGGGAGAGGGACTGTGACTGTGACTGTGTGAGGGAGAGGGACTGTAACTGTGTGAGGGAGAGGGATTGTGACTGTGACTGTGTGAGCGAGAGGGACTGTGACTGTGACTGTGTGAGGGAGAGGGACTTTGACTGTGAATGTGTGAGCGAAAGGGACTGTGACTGTGTGAGGGAGAGGGACTGTGACTGTGTGAGGGAGAGGGACTGTGTCTGTGTGAGGGAGAGGGACTGTGACTGTGTGAGGGAGAGGGACTGTGACTGTGACTGTGTGAGGGAGAGGGACTGTGACTGTGACTGTGTGAGGGAGAGGGACTGTGACTGTGACTGTGACTGTGTGAGGGAGAGGGACTGTGACTGTGACTGTTTGAGGGAGAGGGACTGTGACTGTGACTGTTTCTGTGACTTTGTGAGGGAGAGGGACTGTGACTGTGACTGTTTCTGTGACTTTGTGAGGGAGAGGGACTGTGACTGTGACTCTGACTGTGTGAGGGAGAGGGACTGTGACTGTGACTGTATGAGGGAGAGGGACTGTGACTGTGACTGTTTCTGTGACTTTGTGAGGGAGAGGGACTGTAACTGTGACTGTAAATGTGTGAGGGAGAGGGACTGTGACTGTGACTGTATGAGGGAGAGGGACTGTGACTGTGACTGTGACTGTGTGAGGGAGAGGGACTGGTACTGTGACTGTGTGAGGGAGAGGGACTGTGACTGTGACTGTGTTAGGGAGAGGTACTGTGACTGTGAGGGACTGTGTGAGGGAGAGGGACTGTGACTGTGAGGGACTGTGTGAGGGAGAGTGACTGTGACTGTGAGGGACTGTGTGAGGGAGAGGGACTGTGAATGTGAATGTGAGGGACTGTGTGAGCGAGAGGGACTGTGACTGTGACTGTGTGAGGGAGAGGGACTGTGACTGTGTGAGGGAGAGGGACTGTGACTGTGACTGTGTGAGGGACAGGGACTTTGACTGTGACTGTGACTGTGTGAGGTAGAAGGACTGTGACTCTGTGAGGGAGAGGGACTGTGTCTGTGTGAGGGAGAGGGACTGTGACTGTGTGAGGGAGAGGGACTGTGACAGTGACTGTGTGAGGGAGAGGGACTGTGACTGTGACTGTGTGAGGGAGAGGGACTGTGACTGTGACTGTGACTGTGTCAGGGAGAGGGACTGTGACTGTGATTGTGTGAGCGAGAGGGACTGTGACTGTGACTGTGACTGTGTGAGGGAGAGGGACTGTGACTGTGTGAGGGAGAGGGACTGTGACTGTGTGAGGGCGAGGGCGAGGGACTGTGACTGTGTGAGGGAGAGGGACTGTGACTGTGTGAAGGAGAGGGACTGTGACTGTGACTGTGACTGTGTGAGGGAGAGGGACTGTGACTGTGACTGTGACTGTGTGAGGGAGAGGGACTGTTACTGTGACTGTGTGAGGGAGAGGGACTTTGACTGTGAATGTGTGAGCGAGAGGGACTGTGACTGTGTGAGGGAGAGGGAATGTGTCTTTGTGAGGGAGAGGGACTGTGACTGTGTGAGGGAGAGGGACTGTGACTGTGACTGTGACTGTGTGAGGGAGAGGGACTGTGACTGTGACTGTGACTGTGTGAGGGAGAGGGACTGTGACTGTGACTCTAACTGTGTGAGGGTGAGGGACTGTGACTGTGACTGTGTGAGGGAGAGGGACTGTGACTGTGACTGTGTAAGGGAGAGGGACTGTGACTGTGACTGTGTGAGGGAGAGGGACTGTGACTGTGACTGTGTGAGGGAGAGGGACTGTGACTGTGTAAGGGAGAGGGACTGTGACTGTGACTGTGTGAGGGAGAGGGACTGTGACTGTGACTGTGAGGGACTGTGTGAGGGAGAGGGACTGTGACTGTGACGGACTGTGTGAGGGAGAGGGACTGTGACTGTGAGGGACTGTGTGAGCGAGAGGGACTGTGACTGTGACTGTGTGAGGGAGAGGGACTGTGACTGTGTGAGGGAGAGGGACTGTGACTGTGACTGTGTGAGGGAGAGGGACTGTGACTGTGACTGTGTGAGGGAGAGGGACTGTGACTGTGACTGTGTGAGGGAGAGGGACTGTGACCGTGACTGTGTGAGGGAGAGGGACTGTGACTGTGACATTGTGAGGGAGAGGGACTGTGACTGTGACTGTGTGAGGGAGAGGGACTGTGACTGTGACTGTGTCAGGTAGAGGGACTGTGACTGTGACTGTGTGAGGGAGAGGGACTTTGACTGTGTGAGTGAGAGGGACTGTGACTGTGTGAGGGAGAGGGACTGTGACTGTGTGAGGGAGAGGGACTGCGAATGTGACTGTGTGAGGGAGAGGGACTGTGACTGTGTGAGGGAGAGGGACTGTGACTGTGTGAGGGAGAGGGACTTTGACTGTGTGAGGGCGAGGGACTGTGACTGTGTGAGGGAGAGGGACTGTGACTGTGTGAGGGAGAGGGACTGTGACTGTGTGAGGGAGAGAGACTGTGACTGTGACTGTGACTGTGTGAGGGAGAGGGACTGTGACTGTGACTGTGTGAGGGAGAGGGACTTTGACTGTGACTGTGTGAGGGAGAGGGACTGTGACTGTGACTGTGTGAGGGAGAGGGACTGTGACTGTGACTGTGTGAGGGAGAGGGACTGTGACTGTGACTATGTGAGGGAGAGGGACTGTGACTGTGAGGGACTGTGTGAGGGAGAGGGACTGTGACATTGACTGTGAGGGACTGTGTGAGGGAGAGGGACTGTGACTGTGACTGTGAGGGACTGTGTGAGGGAGAGGGACTGTGACTGTGTGAGGGAGAGGGACTGTGACTGTGACTCTGTGAGGGAGAGGGACTGTGACTGTGACTGTGTGAGGGAGAGGGACTGTGACTGTGACTGTGTGAGGGAGAGGGACTGTGACTGTGACTGTGACTGTGTGAGGGAGAGGGACTGTGACTGTGACTGTGTGAGGGAGAGGGACTGTGACTGTGACTGTGTGAGGGAGAGGGACTGTGACTGTGACTGTGACTGTGTGAGCGAGAGGGACTGTGACTGTGACTGTGTGAGGGAGAGGGACTGTGACTGTGACTGTGACTGTGACTGTGTGAGGGAGAGGGAGTGTGACTGTGTGAGGGAGAGGGACTGTGACTGTGTGAGGGAGAGGGACTGTGACTGTCACTGTGTGAGGGAGAGGGACTGTGACTGTGACTGTGTGAGGGAGAGGGACTGTGACTGTGACTGTGTGAGGGAGAGGGACTGTGACTGTGTGAGGGAGAGGGACTGTGACTGTGACTGTGTGAGGGAGAGGGACGGTGACTGTGACTGTGTGAGGGCGAGGGACTGTGACTGTGTGAGGGAGAGGGACTGTGACTGTGTGAGGGAGAGGGACTGTGACTGTGACTGTGTGAGGGAGAGGGACTGTGACTGTGACTGTGTGAGGGAGAGGGACTGTGACTGTTTCTGTGACTTTGTGAGGGAGAGGGACTGTGACTGTGACTGTGACTGTGTGAGGGAGAGGGACTGTGACTTTGACTGTGTGAGGGAGAGGGACTGTGGCTGTGACTGTGTGAGGGAGAGGGTCTGTGACTGTGTGAGGGAGAGGGACTGTGACTGTGTGAGGGAGAGGGACTGTGACTGTGTGAGGGAGAGGGACTGTGACTGTGTGAGGGAGAGGGACTGTGACTGTGTGAGGGAGAGGGACTGTAACTTTGACTGTGACCGTGTGAGGGAGAGGGACTGTGACTGTGTGAGGGAGAGGGACTGTGACTGTGTGAGGGAGAGGGAGTGTGACAGTGTGAGGGAGAGGGACTGTGACTGTGACTGTGACTGTGTGAGGGAGAGGGACTGTGACTGTGTGAGGGAGAGGGACTGTGACTGTGTGAGGGAGAGGGACTGTGCCTGTGTGAGGGAGAGGGACTGTGACTGTGTGAGGGAGAGGAACTGTGACTGTGAATGTGACTGTGTGAGGGAGAGGGACTGTGACTGTGACTGTCTGAGGGAGTGGGACTGTGACTGTGTGAGGGAGAGGGACTGTGACTGTGACTGTGTGAGGGAGAGGGACTGTGACTGTGTGAGGGAGATGGACTGTGTCTGTGTGAGAGAGAAGGACTGTGACTGTGACTGTGTGAGGGAGAGGGACTGTGACTGTGTGAGGGAGAGGGACTGTGACTGTGACTGTGTGAGGGAGAGGGTCTGTGACTGTGTGAGGGAGAGGGACTGTGACTGTGACTGTGACTGTGAGGGAGAGGGACTGTGACTGTGACTGTGACTGTGTGAGGGAGAGGGACTGTGACTGTGTGAGGGAGAGGGACTGTGACTGTGACTGTGTGAGGGAGAGGGACTGTGACTGTGACTGTGTGAGGGAGAGGGACTGTGACTGTGTGAGGGAGAGGGACTGTGACTGTGACTGTGTGAGGGAGAGGGACGGTGACTGTGACTGTGTGAGGGAGAGGGACTGTGACTGTGTGAGGGAGAGGGATTGTGACTGTGACTGTGAGGGACTGTGTGAGGGAGAGGGACTGTGACTGTGTGAGGGAGAGGGACTGTGCCTGTGTGAGGGAGAGGGACTGTGACTGTGTGAGGGAGAGGAACTGTGACTGTGAATGTGACTGTGTGAGGGAGTGGGACTGTGACTGTGTGAGGGAGAGGGACTGTGACTGTGTGAGGGAGATGGACTGTGTCTGTGTGAGAGAGAAGGACTGTGACTGTGACTGTGTGAGGGAGAGGAACTGTGACTGTGACTGTGACTGTCTGAGGGAGTGGGACTGTGACTGTGTGAGGGAGAGGGAGTGTGACTGTGTGAGGGAGATGGACTGTGTCTGTGTGAGAGAGAAGGACTGTGACTGTGACTGTGTGAGGGAGAGGGACTGTGACTGTGTGAGGGAGAGGGACTGTGACTGTGACTGTGTGAGGGAGAGGGACTGTGACTGTGTGAGGGAGAGGGACTGTGACTGTGACTGTGTGAGGGAGAGGGACTGTGACTGTGACTGTGTGAGGGAGAGGGACTGTGACTGTGACTGTGACTGTGTTAGGGAGAGGGACTGTGACTGTGACTGTGTGAGGGAGAGGGGCTGTGACTGTGACTGTGACTGTGTGAGGGAGAGGGACTGTGACTGTGACAGTGTGAGGGAGAGGGACTGTGACTGTGATTGTGACTGTGTGAGGGAGAGGGACTGTGACTGTGACTGTGTGAGGGAGAGGGACTGTGACTGTGACTGTCACTGTGTGAGGGAGAGGGACTGTGACTGTGTGAGGGAGAGGGACTGTGACTGTGTGAGGGAGAGGGACTGTGACTGTGACTGTGTGAGGGAGAGGGACTGTGACTGTGACTGTGTGAGGGAGAGGGACTGTGACTGTGACTGTGACTGTGTTAGGGAGAGGGACTGTGACTGTGACTGTGTGAAGGAGAGGGGCTGTGACTGTGACTGTGACTGTGTGAGGGAGAGGGACTGTGACTGTGACAGTGTGAGGGAGAGGGACTGTGACTGTGATTGTGACTGTGTGAGGGAGAGGGACTGTGACTGTGACTGTGTGAGGGAGAGGGACTGTGACAGTGACTGTCACTGTGTGAGGGAGAGGGACTGTGACTGTTGTGGTTCTTTTTCCTTATCAAAAACAAGAGAGAGACAGTTTATCCAATCTCAGCGTGGGGCTTTATTTGTACAATTCAGCAATACATCACCAACACTTCATGGGGACAGCCTTCAGCCTCGAACTAAATGCCTCGGCTGGAAACCTGCTGCAAAAGCCCTCTCTCCTACACCACGCAGCATCGGTTATACTCTTCTGGCCCCCACCCTCATGATTTCGGGAAATGATGGGATGCTGTTTTATTACCCAATATGGTCAAAGTAAGCCAATACTTACTGGAAGTTACATAAGCTGGACTGAACAACATGTTGTTGAGCACGTACGCAGCAGCTGGACAATCAAGATGTTAAAAGTGCACGTGCACAGGATGCTGGGCTGATAAACATCTTGTCAAAAATGCACGTACACAGAACACTGCTTTTTGGCTCCTACAGATCCCCCCCATGGGGGTGTCCACCCCCATAAACAAGCTGGCTACATAACAAATAACATAACACATAAATGAATGTTAACATAGACCAGTAAATGGGTGTTAAATGACAAAATGACTAATATACTGCAGCCTTCAGCCAAACTATATAGATATAAATGTAACGACGAAGTAACTGCAAAGTAAGTATCAGCTGCAAGACACAACATTGAATGTGTCGTCTTTAACCACCCCAGCAATACATCAAAAATGCATGCGCACACTGTAAGAGGGCGAAAAACCTGTCCGCTGTTCTTAACAGGAAAATTCCCCCTTGACCTCCTGCCCCAACAGGACGATCACGTAACGCACAGAGTGAGCATACAAGTCTAGCCTAAGTATATGGCAGACATTAGGTAACATTGAATTAACAAAAGAACACACATAAGAGAAAATGAAGTGATGATACCTTCCAACAGAGAATAAAAAAAATCATGAGTACGATCGTGCATTAATTACCCTCAGCAATATTGCAACCAGTAACTGTACGTGAATATGCAATCAAAAATACAAACTCATATGAAATAAATGATTGACGTGGATACGAATGAACAACTAAGAGATGTTGATGTGACTAAACCTATAAAAAGTTAAACACAACAGTAAATGTAATGAATATACGAATATACTAGATGTAACTACACAACTGCTCAACCGAAATAGAGAACGGAGCCAGAGTCTCAGTTGCAGAGCTGGAAAAAAGAAACGGAGTGAAGAAAACACAAGAGTCAAGTTCAGTTTCATTGATGACTGCTGCAGGGGTCTTGTCGCTGGAAGAGGACTTCGAGGCCGATTCCTTAGTCGAGTGCATGTAACCACAACAACAACATCTCTGATGAGACGCAAAGCTTACTCCACCGCCATCTCATCAGCCGTCCCATTCTTCAGGCACATTGGGTGTCGTGCTGAGTCCATTGCGGCCATTTCCATTTGCACGTATTGAGACGACGCAGCAAGGTTCATTTGGGCAGCCAGAGTTCGCTCCCACAGTCTCCTCACAACAGGTAGGATGCAACATGCCAATAGAGAAATCAGAATTAGTACTACTATTGCACTAATTCCTGCTTTTACCAAAATAGCTCCCCACTGACCCAATTTGAGGGCTAAGGAGTCTAAGGACCAGCTTTCCCTGCCTGCATTCTCCCTCAGCTCTATCTTTAAATCTTTCAATTTCCTCATTCCTTCAGTAAATGCACCATCAGGGGCCGTATTACTTGGAATGTAGGTGCAACATTCTTGCCCACTGGAGTTCAGAAACTTACAGAGCCCACCTTTCTCGGCCAGCAACCAGTCCAAAGCCTGGTCATGCTGCAAAGTCATCTTGACTGTGGCATGAAGTTGTTCACCCAAGAGGCCAAGGTTATTTACTGTGTAATTTAAGATTCTTTGCTGATTAAAATAAACATAGTTGATCCATTTCACATTCTTATTTATTGTTATCCAAGGAAGAATTGACTCTAAACCAGCTACTACCTCATCTCTTGCTTGAAATTCTATGGGAATTCCTGTTGGCAGTCCTATGGCGTTTAAATGCACTTTATGATCAAACACATCATACCTCTTTGTTCTACGTCTATTGGTAGTCTCCAACTGAAGTAATTCACTCACACCTTCATGTAAGATAGTCACTGGAACTTTCATACGTACTAGCGTACACAACCCAACCCAAAAACTTGGCAAAACATTCATTAAAACATCACCACCACACATCCAGTAGCTGTCGGCCACTGGAATGTCTTGCTCACCTATGAGATCCAGAGTGGGGATCGTCATCGATATGTTTTCACAGTCCTGACTAAGAGTTACAGGGTTTTCATACCAAACAGGGGTATCAATGAGAAGTGGCGTCATATTTGCATGCGGGAACCAGGATAATACCCAAGTGACGTTACAGTTGACAGATGTATTACCTACGTCCACTCCTCCATTGTCAGCGAAACCTCCACTTGCAAAACATTCATAATCAGCACTATAATCAATTTTGTAGTCCGTTGGAGGACCATTTTGGTCTGTTTGGATCGCAAATTCAGCACATTCCTCTAAGATGTTATATTCTGCATATTTTTTAACATATTTGTGCTTATCTCGTGTACCATGGAGCAATCTGCAGTGGAATCCGCACAATGGCAACTTAAGAATAGGTGGAATCTTTTTATTTATCTCTATTTCCTTTCTAGTCTTACAAGTGCGTCGTTGTGTAATGGCACATTCACTAGAAGTATATTTTTCTGGAACAACCTCAGGTAACATTCCGGGTGCTTGAGCGCACACTATGCAGTCATTAGGAGTCATTTCTCTCGTCGTATACAAAGCCCATTTATACCAACTATTTTGCATGGCGGCATCCCAAAGCCTATCCTCTATCGGCAATGGTCTGCCCGCTCTAGGGGAGATAGGTCCTGTGTTACTCCCGGGCCTAGGTCTAATCGGCCCAAATAGTGGCTTAGGCACAGCTTTGCGATTGGTCACTTCTTGTTCATTTTGGCCTTGCTGAGTAAGATTACAAACATGGTTACTACCAGAGGCTTCTGTGGGAAAATCAGATTTCACAGCTACATCTCCTGTGGGAGTTGTAGTACTAACAGGTGGCTTAGTAGTTACACTTCTTAACTTGCTAACTGGCGTTGTTTCAGGTCTTAAAATCAGTGGAGTCACTAGCTGTAAGTGAGAGGAAGAGCTCCAGTCGGACCTCCCCTCTTCAACAGGAGCTGTGGTAGTCAAAACATCAGGGATTACAGTAGTAGTAGTAGTAGCGCTAGTAGTTAAAACATTATTTGGAACTGTGGTCACACTGTCAGGGATTTTATTTATCTTAATTGTGGTCAAAACATTATTTGGAATCGTGGTTGTAACACCAGTTTTAACAACTGCTATGTCGAATGCAGGCAAGGATGCTGACCTATGTTGCATCCGGCCTGCTGGATTGTACTTAACTTGATCACGGTGTGCTGCCTCGTCGTTGACCAAGTCGTCTAGCGTATGCTCTTGTGATGGGTCGACGATCTGCTCCTCGGCCATCGTCTCCATCTTCACCTCCTCCAGCACCACCATCAGACCCCCTAGTGTCATCCAAAACAGAACTGTTATCAGGCTTAGCACGCCCTTCTTTTCCTCGGCCATCATGCCGGTTTGTTACGTCAGACACAATACTGCCCTGAGTTTTGTCTTTGACTTTCGTGCAGTGTGTCAGATGATGCCACGTCGATCCTCCTTCGACCTGGACTGCCGTTGGCGTTGCTCGAACCACTTTGTAGGGACCCTCTCGCCGCGGTTCGTGCCACTTCCTCCTGAAAACTTTGATGTACACCTGGTCTCCAGGAACTACTGGCCCGTCTGCGCCTGCGCTAGAGACGAGCTCCTTTCTCTTTTCCTGCAAATAGATGGCTTTATGGATGCTGGTTAGTTGCTTGATGTAGCTTTTGAATTCAAGCTCTAGCTGCTCCAGTGAAGGCCCCTTGTGGGGTCCTCTGAGCTGAGGAGCTGGCATTGGCCTGCCTGTTAGGACCTCATGAGGTGAAAGATGCGTGCTTCTGTTAGTTTGCATGCGATAGCTCATTAAGGCAAGCGGCAATGCATCAACCCAGTTAAGGTTAGTACAAGCACAGATTTTGCAGATTTTAGACTTCAACGTCAGATTCGCTCGCTCGACCATTCCTTGGCTCTGGGGGTGATAAACTGATCCTAATCGTTGCTTTATCCTTAGTTGTTGCAACACACCTTTAAGGACTTTTTCAACAAAAGCAGGACCATTGTCCGAGCTTATTTCCGACGGGATACCAAAGCGAGGAATCACTTCTCTGACTAGAAACTTTACCACTGTTTCTGAACCTAGATCTTTGGAGGGAACGGCTTCGATCCACCGACTGAATCTGTCAATGATCACCAACATGTACCGCTTCCCATGCACAGACTTAATCATGTCAACATAGTCAATGACCAAATGTTTGAAAGGACCTTCGGGCACTGGAATGTGTCCCGCTGGGACTGTGATGCCCTTTTTCACATTGTTCTCAGCACAAATGTCACACTGATCTATTACTTCCTCAACCATGGCTTTTAGGTAGGGTGACCAGTAACCTTGTTTGTTAAGTCTTTTCAGAACCTCTGTACGACCACAATGATCAGGACCGTGGCTCTCTGAGATTAGCATTGTCAGCAGGGAGACAGGTGCAACGATCAAGCCCTCATGAGACCTCCACAAGCCGCTTGAGTCCATTGTTGCACCTCTTTTTCTCCAACACTGCTGCTCGCTTTTCTCTGCCTTTTCCTGAATCAAAATGATGTCTTCTGGTGTTATTACAGGTTCTAATGATATTACAGGTGTCAAAATGGCTTCTTCACACCTGGAGGCAGATTTTGCCGCCTCATCTGCTGCATTGTTGCCTCTGATGACATCGCAGTTACCCTTGCGGTGTGCAGGGCATTTTACAATGGCCAGTTTCGATGGAAGCATCATTGCTGAGATCAGCTCGTTGATCTGCTTTCCATGAAGGATGGGTGTACCGTCCGTCTTCTTAAAACCTCTTTGTCTCCACACACTTCCAAACAGGTGACAAACACCATGGGCGTATGCAGAGTCAGTGTAAATAGTTGCTACCTGGCCACTTGCCAACTTGCAAGCTTCGGTCAGGGCTTTGAGTTCCGCTAGCTGCGCAGAACAGGGTTGGTTACACTTTTCAGCTTTTACTGTTTCAAATCTGTCATCTACTTTTTCCACAACAGCAAACGCTGCATGGTTTCCTAAGTAGTCTCTAAAACATGAACCATCAACAAAATAGGTGACATCAGATTGATCGAAAGGAGTAGATTCCAAATCAGGCCTTAGCTTAGTGTATCTAGATACCTCAGCTATGCAGCAATGTGGTTCTCCTTCGAACTCAAAGGGAACACTGTTAGCAGGGTTTGTCGTGGTACACCTCTTTATGACAACGTCCGGATATGTCAGTAGTGGCATATACTGCAGGCATCTTGCTTGGTTTAACACAAACTTCCCTCGGTTGATTAGTTCAGATATTTTGTGATGTGTGTAGATGGTGACAGGATATCCCATTGTTATCACTGAGGCTTTCTCATAAGCATAATGCAAAGCAGCCAATCCTTGATAACAAGGGGGCCATCCCTGTGCCACATTGTCAAGTTTTGCACTGTAGTACGCAATAGGTTGTTTCCGACGTCCACTGCATGTGTCCTGCATTAACACTGCAGAGGCATACATGTCATGTCTGTTTGCGACGTACTGCAAAAATGGTTTTGTATAGTCAGGTGTTGCTAAACTTGGCGCAGTTTGCATGTCTTGTTTGATGGTTTCAAAAGCTATCTTAGCTTCATTTGTCCATTTTAGAGTCGATTTTAAAGACTCACTTCCAGCATCTTTAATCAGTGCCCTAAGTGGTGCGGTTTTTTCAGCATAGTTTTCAATCCACTCGGAGTTGAAACCAGTCATTCCCAGAAATGTCATCATTTGTCCAACAGTTTGTGGTTGTGGAGCTTTGCTCACACCTTCCACGTGTTCTGGTGAGATGGCGACAGTCCCATGGGAGATTACTCTCCCTAGGTACTCTACCTGTGGTTGGCAGTACTGAAGCTTTGTCAGGGAGGCTTTGTGTCCTCCCCGAGCTAACTTCTGTAGGACTTTAATGGAGTCACGATGGCAATCATCGATTGTTCGTGCGCAAATCAGTAGGTCATCAACATACTGAATCACAGTGCTGTTCACCTCGATGCCTTCGAGGCTCTGTTTCAAAATTTGATTGAAGATGTGTGGACTGTGTTTTAGCCCTTGTGGTAGCCTTCTGTACGTGAGCTGTCTACCACGAAACGTGAATGCAAAAAGATATTGTGATTCTTTGGCCAATGGGATGCTAAAAAATGCTGAACACAGATCAATTACCGTGAAGTATTTAGCTTCTCCATCGATGTTACTCAGTAATGTGCTTGGATTTGGCACGTCTGCGTCAAAGTCAGTGATCACTTCATTTACAGCTCTTAAATCATGTACCAGTCTGTACTTGAGCTTGTCTGCTTTTAGCACTGGCAAAATTGGAGTGTTACATGTGCTATAGGTTTCTTTTAGTACTCCTGCTTGAATTAGACCTTCAATAGTTGCATTTATACCCTCTTCTGCTTCTGGCTTTAGTGGGTATTGGGGTCGATAAGGCAGTCTTGCATTTGGCTTCAATTCCACTTGAACTGGAGTTGCCGATGTTACCAGTCCAACATCCGTGTCATGTTTGGACCATAGCTGGTCTGGAACCTGTTTTAGCATGTCAGCTTTCAACTCGTTTTGAACTGTTTCTGATTCTGCTACACCCTGCATGTGTTTTTGTTTGCGACTGTTACAACCTGTGGTTTTGACATCATGGTGGTACCGCAGAGAATTTTAATCATTTCTGCATTTTTTGTAGTGTAGATTAGCGGGTTATCTGTTTTCTGCCACTCTGTTTTAGTTGCTGTTAACATCATTGGTCCAAGATCTTTTGACTCAAAGCCTTTGTTTACCATTAAGGTAATGTGTGGTGCTGATTCTGGCACAGTGTGCCATTTTTCAATAAATGGGTTTTCTTCCACATTCACAGCTGCACCTTGCTGTCCTATCACGATGTATTGTGACACTAGCCTAACGTGCAAGTCTTTTGTTTCTTTGTCCCATTTTTCTTCAAAGATTCTACTGCATGATGGATCATAAGTCATTGTGCAGTGATAGTCACTGAATGGTACAGTAGCTTCTGGAATTTGAGCTTCAATAAATTTCTCCCATTGTTGAAACATCTCGTAGACTGGCTTGTTAATGTCACCAAGCCAGTAGACCTTAGCGTGTTCTGTCTGAGCAGTCATTTGAAAGTTTATTCCAGAGCTATCTACATAAATTCCTTCTGGTGTGCACCAGATTTTTGTTTTTAGTTTACACAATGCATCTCTTCCTAGTAGATTAACTGGAGTTTGGTCTGAAATCAGAATTGGGATTACGATTTCACTGTCATCAACTGCTAGTCTTACTGGAGCTGTTAAGGGGTTTATTTGTTTTGCTCCCGAGAACCCTGTTGTCTTTACGCTTTTCTCAGACATGGGGAGATGAGTTGCATAATTTGATTTTATGCACGAGTAGGTTGCCCCAGTATCAACTAACATTGGGACCGATTTGCCTTCTATTTTAACATTGATCACTGGTTCTTTATCGGCGTTAGCTGTTAAAATTGGTAGTTGCTCCTCCCCCCCAGGGCCCTCCGGGCATCCCTAGAATCCTTGTTGTGCTGCCCATGGATTAACTGGACCTCCTCTTCCCCGGTTTGGTCGTGTTCCACGACCACGCCCAGACCATTCAGGGTTTGGAATTGGATTCGGACAGTCTCGATACAGGTGACCCATCTGGCCACACCCCCAACATGAACCTGGAAGTGGGGGTCGATTCTGCTGCACCCAGCCTTGTCGAGTTGGGTAGCGATTGGGGAAACGATTTGGAAATCGTCTCTGTGGTCCGGGCTGCTGTCTACCATACTGGTTTGGGTAGACATTGATAACCGGTTGAGATGGAGTTTGAGGCGGGGCCACAGCTGTCTGCAATGCTTGGACTTGGCTGTCACTTTTCACCACTGCTGCCTGAGTTTTTGCCTTGCTCTGGAGATCATTTATGTGCAGCTGCGTGAGTTTTCTTTGAGCACACTTTTCTTGCTCAATCATTTTGTTATTGTCTTTCCGATAGCGGTCCACGGCGTGGACTACATGGTCTCTGAACTGTGCATGTGGCATTGAGTCCAGTCCCACCACATCCTCCAGTTTGTCTCGCACAGGAGTCGGGAGAGTGGAAATCAGGGATGTTCGGAACAGAGAAGTCATTATTGGCGTCCCCTCAGGACCCTCCTCCGTCTCCAGCTTCCACCGTCTGAGCTGCCTGTCAACAAATGACGCAGGACTCTCAGTCTCTGAAAGTGGCTCACCTTTCAAGGCTTTGGGGTCAATCCTGTTGGGATATGCTGCTCTTAGTATGTTCCAGAGTGCATTTCTGTGTGTGTTAAACTCCGTGCCGTCAGCCATTGGGTCCAGCATCCATTGGACTCCATTGGATGCGAGCAATGTTCCCATAGCTGATGTCCCAACAACTCGAGCCAAAATAGCTTTGAGATCTCCAAGGGCAAGCATTAGCCCAGTTGTCTCCTGTTCGAAGGCCCGAATCCACTTTCCAGCGCCATCTTGTATC
This sequence comes from Nothobranchius furzeri, assembly GCF_043380555.1. NCBI lineage: Eukaryota > Metazoa > Chordata > Actinopteri > Cyprinodontiformes > Nothobranchiidae > Nothobranchius > Nothobranchius furzeri. The sequence continues at coordinate 27,355,351 of NC_091744.1, read as the reverse complement.
TCGGGCAGCCGCGAAACCAAACCAGTGAGGTCGAGGCTCTGCCAGGGAATATAATTAGCTCTTGTGCCCTTAATTAAAATTGGGTACTGACCATCATTAGTGTATCGAATAGGTGGTTTTAAGTCATGTCTGGGTCTCAGCTCACGGCTTTCACTGCTAGGACCTGGTTTTTCCTTCTCCTGAGTCAGACCTGTATTTGGGTCACCACGCTCTGGTGAGTGAATGCCTGGTTTGTAAAAAGGCTTGAAATTTTTCTCCTTGCTTGTGCTAGTGGTGTTCTCACTAACCTCATCTGAATGTGTGCCTGTGATGTGATTTAAGGATTTCCGCAGGCCTTCAGATATGTCCTGTATAATTTGGTCAACATCGTTTAGCTCATCATGTACATCCTCATCCTTGTTCTCAAGGTCAATCCAGTATGAGTTAGCCTTCGGTTGCCTTTTCAAAAAATCCTTATGTTCTGCAAAACAATCAATCTCCCTTCGTCCTTCTTCACTTACCGCTCGACGTTCTGTACTGCAATATTTTGGATGCGTTCCACGAGGTGGAGTTGTTTGTTCGAATTCTCTTTCCTCACTTCCTTTTGCATGCTTTTCTTTGCCAGGTGCTTCATCTGATTGCTGTGATGTTGTTAATTTTAAAATTGCATTGTCAACATCTAAACCCTTAGGACCTTTGTCGAATGTGTCGCGCAAATCAAAATCTCCCGTAATTGTAACGGTTCCCAAGAGGGGATACAGGCCCTCTTCTGCTGGGGCCTTCACTTCCTTCTGGGGTTTGTCCAATTTGTCTTTCATTTTGAGAATGGCATGTTTAAAGTTCTGTCTGTAAACCTTTCCTTCATTCCTGAATAAGTCCAGGATCTGAATTTCTTTTTCTCTTTTCTGCTGTCTTTTCTTGGATCCATCTGCTTTATGATCCTGAATTCTCAATTCCAAATTATCACACGCCACTACGTCAAAAGTGCCTTCAGATGGCCACGGATTGCATAGTTTTCTCGTCCGTTTTGACCACTTCTCTGACATGTGCTTTATCTCTTTTGCTAAAGCCGGATTCTTCGCTGCCAAAATTCCTGCTGGCGTGACAGACATTTTGAAGTTTCAGTGACACTATTATTCCTTTGATTAGTTGACTAGTTTGTTTATTTATAATCTCCTGAAAATAACACAAGAATTGAAAGTTGAAACAGATACTGGTGACATATGATGCTGTGGTCTTGAGTAATCTGTTGTTGCTCTGTTTACACAAATGTTGAACAATTTATCTTCTTATTGTAAATGCCTTAAAATCAAATCTCTTCTGATGTAACACTAAAGTAAAGTTAGTTCAAAAAGCTTTATTTATTGTTGAAAGAAAACTTAATGCCTGATGTATTTATTTCTCCAGCAGTTAAGCTGCAAGATGAGTCTGACTCAAATCTTCTGTCCTGCTGGAGTCAGGCTTGTGTGACAGGCTAAAATAGCCGTATCCTTGGTCCGAGCTGTGTGTGAGCAATGTTCAGCCCACAGGGTAGGGTTTCTCTACGCCTACGGTTCACCAACCAATCCACACACAGAGGTGGAGTCAGAGGCGGGATCGCCTCTGTACTTCTGTGTCTGTGTGTGTTAGGAGATTAACGCACACACAGCTGGTGGGTGGAGCTTACACTTCTATTCTGATTCTCTGCCCAGTCTAAGCTGAGAGTCTGACCGCTAAGGATGTCTGTACAGAGAAACGAACAAGTCCTGGTGACATCAACCGCACCCAGTCTTCAGAATTTAGCAACTCTCATACAGCTTTATAACATTACAACACAGGAAAAAGTCAACCACAATAGAGACCGAACCAGCAGAAGAAAAATCAGTTTCTCTCTAATTTATCCAAGCAATAGTTTAAACAAGATCAGAGTATTTGAACTTTCACGAGTAAAACAACCACACACAGCAAAGCTTTCACACTTGCATAGAGATAAGAAAAACACACTTCAAGGCGATTTGACACTGGAACAACGTTTCATGCCAAACAGCAACACACATACACATTATTATTTTTACTCATAATCTATATTTCTCATATTTCACATTACCCAGCTGGTAAAAATAGTTATCATGCTTGTGCACTTCAGCATATATTTTTTATTTATATATATGTCACTCTAAAAACTTGTTATTATTATTTTAACTTCTGGTTTTCTGTTCAAAGGCTAATCAGAACAAGATCACAGACTTTGAAATTTGTATAACATTAAACATCAAAATGTAGCACTGCAGTGAATAATATTGATTTGTTTTACACCGTTTTTTAAAGCTTCTCCTAGTTTTTCCTCCTTTTTTCCTCCTAACCTCTGGCGCCTCACCCACAGCTGTTCTCACTCACACACACGCTTGTCTTCACAAACACACACACACACACTTGTCTCAGCGCGCACACACACACACACACACAAAAAAACTCAATAGACAGTTTCCCCGAGCACCCGGGTCTGTCGTTTCCCTTGCAGCCTCTCCGCTGCTCCTATGAGTTCAACACATGCCTTTTGCCAACAACACATGAAATTTACCAATCCTCGAGGATTCAACCAAATTACTGGCAAGCTTATCTGTCACAACTTCAGCGCTTTTTCTCAGATCCCAATCTTATCCCGGCCTCACCGGGGCATATGGATCTCACTTGTCGACCTTTTACTTGTCCTTCCTGGACTCTTTTTTTTTTTTTTATCAGCTGTCAAATTCTATTCCAATTCTCGCTGTCCCAGCTTTTAATTTGTCACTTTAAACTTTGTCCGTCATCAAAATGACTCAGCTGACTTCACACATGTGTGAATAATTTCACCGCTGCTCTGGACAAGCGCCTTCTCTTGTTGTTATTCTAAATTATGAGTAGGGCATGTTTTTTTTTCTCCCAGACCATTTCTCAGTCCACGAAAATAACTCCAAAATTGAACAAAAGTTGTTCTTACCTATAAGGGCCCCGGAGTCAGGTTTCAGTGGATTGAGAAATGATCCGAAGAGCACACCTCCACTCCCCGCTTCGTGGTCACCAACTGTGGTTCTTTTTCCTTATCAAAAACAAGAGAGAGACAGTTTATCCAATCTCAGCGTGGGGCTTTATTTGTACAATTCAGCAATACATCACCAACACTTCATGGGGACAGCCTTCAGCCTCGAACTAAATGCCTCGGCTGGAAACCTGCTGCAAAAGCCCTCTCTCCTACACCACGCAGCATCGGTTATACTCTTCTGGCCCCCACCCTCATGATTTCGGGAAATGATGGGATGCTGTTTTATTACCCAATATGGTCAAAGTAAGCCAATACTTACTGGAAGTTACATAAGCTGGACTGAACAACATGTTGTTGAGCACGTACGCAGCAGCTGGACAATCAAGATGTTAAAAGTGCACGTGCACAGGATGCTGGGCTGATAAACATCTTGTCAAAAATGCACGTACACAGAACACTGCTTTTTGGCTCCTACACTGTGACTGTGTGAGGGAGAGGGACTGTGACTGTGACTGTGACTGTGTGAGGGAGAGGGACTGTGACTGACTGTGTGAGGGAGAGGGACTGTGACTGTGACTGTGTGAGGGAGAGGGGCTGTGACTGTGACTGTGACTGTGTGAGGGAGAGGGACTGTGACTGTGACAGTGTGAGGGAGAGGGACTGTGACTGTGACTGTGACTGTGACTGTGTGAGGGAGAGGGACTGTGACTGTGACTGTGTGAGGGAGAGGGGCTGTGACTGTGACTGTGACTGTGTGAGGGAGAGGGACTGTGACTGTGACAGTGTGAGGGAGAGGGACTGTGACTGTGACTGTGACTGTGTGAGGGAGAGGGACTGTGACTGTGACAGTGTGAGGGAGAGGGACTGTGACTGTGTGAGGGAGAGGGACTGTGACTGTGACTGTGACTGTGACTGTGTGAGGGAGAGGGACTGTGACTGTGACAGTGTGAGGGAGAGGGACTGTGACTGTGACTCTGTGAGGGAGAGGGACTGTGACTGTGACTGTGACTGTGTGAGGGAGAGGGACTGTGACTGTGACTGTGTGAGGGAGAGGGACTGTGACTGTGACAGTGTGAGGGAGAGGGACTGTGACTGTGTGAGGGAGAGGGACTGTGACTGTGACTGTGACTGTGACTGTGTGAGGGAGAGGGACTGTGACTGTGACAGTGTGAGGGAGAGGGACTGTGACTGTGACTGTGTGAGGGAGAGGGACTGTGACTGTGACTGTGACTGTGTGAGGGAGAGGGACTGTGACTGTGACTGTGACTGTGTGAGGGAGAGGGACTGTGACTGTGACTGTGTGAGGGAGAGGGACTGTGACTGTGACTGTGTGAGGGAGAGGGACTGTGACTGTGACTGTGACTGTGTTAGGGAGAGGGACTGTGACTGTGACTGTGACTCTTACTGTGTGAGGGAGAGGGACTGTGACTGTGACTGTGTGAGGGAGAGGGACTGTGACTGTGACTGTGTGAGGGAGAGGGACTGTGACTGTGACTGTGTGAGGGAGAGGGACTGTGACTGTGACTGTGTGAGGGAGAGGGTCTGTGACTGTGACTGTGTGAGGGAGAGGGACTGTGACTGTGACTGTGTGAGGGAGAGGGACTGTGACTGTGACTGTGTGAGGGAGAGGGACTGTGACTGTGACTGTGTGAGGGAGAGGGACTGTGACTGTGACTGTGACTGTGTCAGGGAGAGGGACTGTGACTGTGACTGTGTGAGGGAGAGGGACTGTGACTGTGTGAGGGAGAGGGACTGTGACTGTGATTGTGTGAGCGAGAGGGACTGTGACTGTGACGTTGTTAGGGAGAGGGACTGTAACTGTGTGAGGGAGAGGGACTGTGACTGTGTGAGGGTGAGGGCGAGGGACTGTGACTGTGTGAGGGAGAGGGACTGTGACTGTGTGAGGGAGAGGGACTGTGACTGTGACTGTGACTGTGTGAGGGAGAGGGACTGTGACTGTGACTGTGACTGTGTGAGGGAGAGGGACTGTTACTGTGACTGTGACTGGGTGAGGGAGAGGGACTGTGACTGTGACTGTGACTGTGTGAGGGAGAGGGACTGTTACTGTGACTGTGTGAGGGAGAGGGACTTTGACTGTGAATGTGTGAGCGAGAGGGACTGTGACTGTGTGAGGGAGAGGAACTGTGACTGTGAATGTGACTGTGTGAGGGAGTGGGACTGTGACTGTGTGAGGGAGAGGGACTGTGACTGTGTGAGGGAGATGGACTGTGTGGGTGTGAGAGAGAAGGACTGTGACTGTGACTGTATGAGGGAGAGGAACTGTGACTGTGACTGTGACTGTCTGAGGGAGTGGGACTGTGACTGTGTGAGGGAGAGGGACTGTGACTGTGTGAGGGAGATGGACTGTGTCTGTGTGAGAGAGAAGGACTGTGACTGTGACTGTGTGAGGGAGAGGGACTGTGACTGTGACTGTGTGAGGGAGAGGGACTGTGACTGTGACTGTGTGAGGGAGAGGGGCTGTGACTGTGACTGTGACTGTGTGAGGGAGAGGGACTGTGACTGTGACAGTGTGAGGGAGAGGGACTGTGACTGTGACTGTGACTGTGTGAGGGAGAGGGACTGTGACTGTGACTGTGTGAGGGAGAGGGGCTGTGACTGTGACTGTGTGAGGGAGAGGGACTGTGACTGTGACAGTGTGAGGGAGAGGGACTGTGACTGTGACTGTGTGAGGGAGAGGGACTGTGACTGTGACAGTGTGAGGGAGAGGGACTGTGACTGTGTGAGGGAGAGGGACTGTGACTGTGACTGTGACTGTGACTGTGTGAGGGAGAGGGACTGTGACTGTGACAGTGTGAGGGAGAGGGACTGTGACTGTGACTGTGTGAGGGAGAGGGACTGTGACTGTGACTGTGTGAGGGAGAGGGACTGTGACTGTGACTGTGACTGTGTGAGGGAGAGGGACTGTGACTGTGACTGTGTGAGGGAGAGGGACTGTGACTGTGACTGTGTGAGGGAGAGGGACTGTGACTGTGACTGTGACTGTGTTAGGGAGAGGGACTGTGACTGTGACTGTGACTCTTACTGTGTGAGGGAGAGGGACTGTGACTGTGACTGTGTGAGGGAGAGGGACTGTGACTGTGACTGTGTGAGGGAGAGGGACTGTGACTGTGACTGTGACTGTGTGAGGGAGAGGGACTGTGACTTTGACTGTGTGAGGGAGAGGGACTGTGACTGTGACTGTGACTGTGTGAGGGAAAGGGACTGTGACTGTGACTGTGTGAGCGAGATGGACTGTGACTGTGACTGTGTGAGGGAGAGGGAATGTGTCTGTGTGAGGGAGAGAGACTGTGACTGTGACTGTGTGAGGGAGAGGGACTGTGACTGTGACTGTTTCTGTGACTTTGTGAGGGAGAGGGAATGTGTCTGTGTGAGGGAGAGGGACTGTGACTGTGACTGTGTGAGGGAGAGGGACTGTGACTTTGACTGTGTGAGGGAGAGGGACTGTGACTGTGACTGTGACTGTGTGAGGGAAAGGGACTGTGACTGTGACTGTGTGAGCGAGATGGACTGTGACTGTGACTGTGTGAGGGAGAGGGACTGTGACTGTGTGAGGGAGAGAGACTGTGACTGTGACTGTGTGAGGGAGAGGGACTGTGACTGTGTGAGGGAGAGGGCGAGGGACTGTGACTGTGTGAGGGAGAGGGACTGTGACTGTGTGAGGGAGAGGGACTGTGACTGTGTGAGGGAGAGGGACTGTGACTGTGACTGTGACTGTGTGAGGGAGAGGGACTGTGACTTTGACTGTGTGAGGGAGAGGGACTGTGACTTTGACTGTGTGAGGGAGAGGGACTGTGACTGTGACTGTGACTGTGTCAGGGAGAGGGATTGTGACTTTGACTGTGTGAGGGAGAGGGACTGTGACTGTGACTGTGACTGTGTGAGGGAGAGGGACTGTGACTTTGACTGTGTGAGGGAGAGGGACTTTGACTGTGTGAGGGAGAGGGACTGTGACTGTGTGAGGGAGACGGACTGTGACTGTGTGAGGGAGACGGACTGTGACTGTGACTGTGTGAGCGAGAGGGACTGTGACTGTGACTGTGTGAGGGAGAGGGACTGTGACTGTGACTGTGTGAGCGAGATGGACTGTGACTGTGACTGTGTGAGGGAGAGGGACTGTGACTGTGTGAGGGAGAGGGACTGTGACTGTGACTGTGTGAGGGAGAGGGACTGTGACTGTGACTGTGACTGTGTCAGGGAGAGGGACTGTGACTGTGACTGTGTGAGGGAGAGGGACTGTGACTGTGTGAGGGAGAGGGACTGTGACTGTGATTGTGTGAGCGAGAGGGACTGTGACTGTGACTGTGTGAGGGAGAGGGACTGTGACTGTGTGAGGGAGAGGGACTGTGACTGTGTGAGGGTGAGGGCGAGGGACTGTGACTGTGTGAGGGAGAGGGACTGTGACTGTGTGAGGGAGAGGGACTGTGACTGTGACTGTGTGAGGGAGAGGGACTGTGACTGTGACTGTGACTGTGTGAGGGAGAGGGACTGTTACTGTGACTGTGTGAGGGAGAGGGACTTTGACTGTGAATGTGTGAGCGAGAGGGACTGTGACTGTGACTGTGTGAGGGAGAGGGACTGTGACTGTGTGAGGGAGAGGGAATGTGTCTGTGTGAGGGAGAGGGACTGTGACTGTGACTGTGTGAGGGAGAGGGACTGTGACTGTGACTGTTTCTGTGACTTTGTGAGGGAGAGGGAATGTGTCTGTGTGAGGGAGAGGGACTGTGACTGTGTGAGGGAGAGGGACTGTGACTTTGACTGTGTGAGGGAGAGGGACTGTGACTGTGACTGTGACTGTGTGAGGGAAAGGGACTGTGACTGTGACTGTGTGAGCGAGATGGACTGTGACTGTGACTGTGTGAGGGAGAGGGACTGTGACTGTGTGAGGGAGAGAGACTGTGACTGTGACTGTGTGAGGGAGAGGGACTGTGACTGTGTGAGGGAGAGGGCGAGGGACTGTGACTGTGTGAGGGAGAGGGACTGTGACTGTGTGAGGGAGAGGGACTGTGACTGTGACTGCGACTGTGTGAGGGAGAGGGACTGTGACTGTGTGAGGGAGAGGGACTGTGACTGTGACTGTGACTGTGTGAGGGAGAGGGACTGTGACTTTGACTGTGTGAAGGAGAGGGACTGTGACTTTGACTGTGTGAGGGAGAGGGACTGTGACTGTGACTGTGACTGTGTCAGGGAGAGGGATTGTGACTTTGACTGTGTGAGGGAGAGGGACTGTGACTGTGACTGTGACTGTGTGAGGGAGAGGGACTGTGACTTTGACTGTGTGAGGGAGAGGGACTTTGACTGTGTGAGGGAGAGGGACTGTGACTGTGTGAGGGAGACGGACAGTGACTGTGTGAGGGAGACGGACTGTGACTGTGACTGTGTGAGCGAGAGGGACTGTGACTGTGACTGTGTGAGGGAGAGGGACTGTGACTGTGACTGTGTGAGCGAGATGGACTGTGACTGTGACTGTGTGAGGGAGAGGGACTGTGACTGTGTGAGGGAGAGAGACTGTGACTGTGACTGTGTGAGGGAGAGGGACTGTGACTGTGTGAGGGAGAGGGCGAGGGACTGTGACTGTGTGAGGGAGAGGGACTGTGACTGTGTGAGGGAGAGGGACTGTGACTGTGACTGTGTGAGGGAGAGGGACTGTGACTGTGTGAGGGAGAGGGACTGTGACTGTGTGAGGGAGAGGGACTGTCACTGTGACTGTGACTGTGTGAGGGAGAGGGACTGTGACTGTGACTGTATGAGGGAGAGGGACTGTGACTGTGACTGTTTCTGTGACTTTGTGAGGGAGAGGGACTGTGACTGTGACTGTGACTGTGTGAGGGAGAGGGACTGTGACTGTGACTGTATGAGGGAGAGGGACTGTGACTGTGACTGTTTCTGTGACTTTGTGAGGGAGAGGGACTGTAACTGTGACTGTAAATGTGTGAGGGAGAGGGACTGTGACTGTGACTGTATGAGGGAGAGGGACTGTGACTGTGACTGTTTCTGTGACTTTGTGAGGGAGAGGGACTGTGACTGTGACTGTGATTGTGACTGTGTGAGGGAGAGGGACTGTGACTGTGACTGTGACTGTGTGAGGGAGAGGGACTGGTACTGTGACTGTGTGAGGGAGAGGGACTGTGACTGTGACTGTGTGAGGGAGAGGTACTGTGACTGTGTGAGGGAGAGGGACTGTGACTGTGAGGGACTGTGTGAGGGAGAGGGACTGTGACTGTGACTGTGAGGGACTGTGTGAGGGAGAGGGACTGTGAATGTGACTGTGAGGGACTGTGTGAGCGAGAGGGACTGTGACTGTGACTGTGTGAGGGAGAGGGACTGTGACTGTGTGAGGGAGAGGGACTGTGACTGTGACTGTGTGAGGGACAGGGACTTTGACTGTGACTGTGACTGTGTGAGGTAGAAGGACTGTGACTCTGTGAGGGAGAGGGACTGTGTCTGTTTGAGGGAGAGGGACTGTGACTGACTGTGTGAGGGAGAGGGACTGTGACTGTGACTGTGTGAGGGAGAGGGACTGTGACTGTGACTGTGTGAGGGAGAGGGACTGTGACTGTGACTGTGACTGTCACTATGTGAGGGAGAGGGACTGTGACTGTGAATGTGTGAGGGAGAGGGACTGTGTCTGTGTGAGGGAGAGGGACTGTGACTGACTGTGTGAGGGAGAGGGACTGTGACTGTGACTGTGTGAGGGAGAGGGACTGTGACTGTGACTGTGTGAGGGAGAGGGACTGTGACTGTGACTGTGTGAGGGAGAGGGACTGTGACTGTGACTGTGTGAGGGAGAGGGACTGTGACTGTGACTGTGACTGTGTCAGGGAGAGGGACTGTGACTGTGATTGTGTGAGCGAGAGGGACTGTGACTGTGACTGTGTGAGGGAGAGGGACTGTGACTGTGACTGTGACTGTGTGAGGGAGAGGGACTGTGACTGTGTGAGGGAGAGGGACTGTGACTGTGTGAGGGCGAGGGCGAGGGACTGTGGCTGTGTGAGGGAGAGGGACTGTGACTGTGTGAAGGAGAGGGACTGTGACTGTGACTGTGACTGTGTGAGGGAGAGGGACTGTGACTGTGACTGTGACTGTGTGAGGGAGAGGGACTGTTACTGTGACTGTGTGAGGGAGAGGGACTTTGACTGTGAATGTGTGAGTGAGAGGGACTGTGACTGTGACTGTGTGAGGGAGAGGGACTGTGACTGTGTGAGGGAGAGGGAATGTGTCTTTGTGAGGGAGAGGGACTGTGACTGTGTGAGGGAGAGGGACTGTGACTGTGACTGTGTGAGGGAGAGGGACTGTGACTGTGACTGTTTCTGTGACTTTGTGAGGGAGAGGGACTGTGACTGTGACTGTGACTGTGTGAGGGAGAGGGACTGTGACTGTGACTGTGTGAGGGAGAGGGACTGTGACTGTGACTGTTTCTGTGACTTTGTGAGGGAGAGGGACTGTGACTGTGACTTTGACTGTGTGAGGGAGAGGGACTGTGACTGTGACTGTGACTGTGTGAGGGAGAGGGACTGTGACTGTGACTGTGACTGTGACTGTGTGAGGGAAAGGGACTGTGACTTTGACTGTGTGAGGGAGAGGGACTGTGACTGTGACTGTGACTGTGACTGTGTGAGGGAGAGAGACTGTGACTGTGTCAGGGAGAGGGATTGTGACTGTGACTGTGTGAGGGAGAGGGACTTTGACTGTGTGAGGGAGACGGACTGTGACTGTGTGAGGGAGAGGGACTGTGACTGTGTGAGTGAGAGGGACTGTGACTGTGTGAGCGAGAGGGACTGTGACTGTGTGAGGGAGAGGGACTGTGACTGTGACTGTGACTGTGTGAGGGAGAGAGACTGTGACTGTGACTGTGTCAGGGAGAGGGATTGTGACTGTGACTGTGTGAGGGAGAGGGACTGTGACTGTGTGAGGGAGAGGGACTGTGACTGTGTGAGTGAGAGGGACTGTGACTGTGTGAGGGAGAGGGACTGTGACTGTGACTGTGACTGTGTGAGGGAAAGGGACTGTGACTGTGACTGTGTGAGGGAGAGGTACTTTGACTGTGTGAGGGAGAGGGACTGTGACTGTGACTGTGTGAGCGAGAGGGACTGTGACTGTGACTGAGTGAGGGAGAGGGACTGTGACTGTGTGAGGGAGAGGGACTGTGACTGTGTGAGGGCGAGGGCTAGGGACTGTGACTGTGTGAGGGAGAGGGACTGTGACTGTGTGAGGGAGAGGGACTGTGACAGTGACTGTGACTGTGTGAGGGAGAGGGACTGTGACTGTGACTGTGTGAGGGAGAGGGACTGTGACTGTGACTGTGTGAGGGAGAGGAACTGTGACTGACTGTGTGAGGGAGAGGGACTGTGACTGTGACTGTGACTGTGTGAGGGAGAGGGACTGTGACTGTGACTGTGACTGTGTGAGGGAGAGGGACTGTGACTGTGTGAGGGAGAGGGACTGTGACAGTGACTGTGACTGTGTGAGGGAGAGGGACTGTGACTGTGACTATGTGAGGGAGAGGGACTGTGACTGTGACTGTGTGAGGGAGAGGGACTGTGACTGACTGTGTGAGGGAGAGGGACTGTGACTGTGACTGTGACTGTGTGAGGGAGAGGGACTGTGACTGTGACTGTCACTGTGTTAGGGAGAGGGACTGTGACTGTGACTGTGTGAGGGAGAGGGACTGTGACTGTGACTGTGTGAGGGAGAGGGACTGTGACTGTGACTGTGACTGTGTGAGGGAGAGGGACTGTGACTGTGACTGTGACTGTGTGAGGGAGAGGGACTGTGACTGTGACTGTGTGAGGGAGAGGGACTGTGACTGTGACTGTGACTGTGTGAGGGAGAGGGACTGTGACTGTGACTGTCACTGTGTGAGGGAGAGGGACTGTGACTGTGACTCTAACTGTGTGAGGGTGAGGGACTGTGACTGTGACTGTGTGAGGGAGAGGGACTGTGACTGTGACTGTGTAAGGGAGAGGGACTGTGACTGTGACTGTGTGAGGGAGAGGGACTGTGACTGTGACTGTGTGAGGGAGAGGGACTGTGACTGTGACTGTGTAAGGGAGAGGGACTGTGACTGTGACTGTGTGAGGGAGAGGGACTGTGACTGTGACTGTGAGGGACTGTGACTGTGACGGACTGTGTGAGGGAGAGGGACTGTGACTGTGAGGGACTGTGTGAGCGAGAGGGACTGTGACTGTGACTGTGTGAGGGAGAGGGACTGTGACTGTGTGAGGGAGAGGGACTGTGACTGTGACTGTGTGAGGGAGAGGGACTGTGACTGTGACTGTGTGAGGGAGAGGGACTGTGACTGTGACTGTGTGAGGGAGAGGGACTGTGACCGTGACTGTGTGAGGGAGAGGGACTGTGACTGTGACTGTGTGAGGGAGAGGGACTGTGACTGTGACTGTGTCAGGTAGAGGGACTGTGACTGTGACTGTGTGAGGGAGAGGGACTTTGACTGTGTGAGTGAGAGGGACTGTGACTGTGTGAGGGAGAGGGACTGTGACTGTGTGAGGGAGAGGGACTGCGAATGTGACTGTGTGAGGGAGAGGGACTGTGACTGTGTGAGGGAGAGGGACTGTGACTGTGTGAGGGAGAGGGACTTTGACTGTGTGATGGCGAGGGACTGTGACTGTGTGAGGGAGAGGGACTGTGACTGTGTGAGGGAGAAGGACTGTGACTGTGTGAGGGAGAGAGACTGTGACTGTGACTGTGACTGTGTGAGGGAGAGGGACTGTGACTGTGACTGTGACTGTGTGAGGGAGAGGGACTTTGACTGTGACTGTGTGAGCGAGAGGGACTGTGTCTGTGTGAGGGAGAGGGACTGTGTCTGTGTGAGGGAGAGGGACTGTGACTGTGTGAGGGAGAGGGACTGTGACTGTGACTGTGTGAGGGAGAGGGACTGTGACTGTGACTGTGACTGTTTGAGGGAGAGGGACTGTGTCTGTGTGAGGGAGAGGGACTGTGACTGTGTGAGGGAGAGGGACTGTGACTGTGACTGTGTGAGGGAGAGGGACTGTGACTGTGACATTGTGAGGGAGAGGGACTGTGACTGTGACTGTGTGAGGGAGAGGGACTGTGACTGTGTGAGTGAGAGGGACTGTGACTGTGTGAGGGAGAGGGACTGTGACTGTGTGAGTGAGAGGGACTGTGACTGTGTGAGGGAGAGGGACTGTGACTGTGTGAGTGAGAGGGACTGTGACTGTGTGAGGGAGAGGGACTTTGACTGTGACTGTGTGAGCGAGAGGGACTGTGTCTGTGTGAGGGAGAGGGACTGTGTCTGTGTGAGGGAGAGGGACTGTGACTGTGTGAGGGAGAGGGACTGTGACTGTGACTCTGTGAGGGAGAGGGACTGTGACTTCTGACTGTGACTGTGTGAGGGACTGTGACTGTGACTGTGTGAGGGAGAGGGACTGTGACTGTGACATTGTGAGGGAGAGGGACTGTGACTGTGACTGTGACTGTGTGAGGGAGAGGGACTGTGACTGTGACTGTGTGAGGGAGAGGGACTGTGACTGTGACTGTGTCAGGTAGAGGGACTGTGACTGTGACTGTGTGAGGGAGAGGGACTTTGACTGTGTGAGTGAGAGGGACTGTGACTGTGTGAGGGAGAGGGACTGTGACTGTGTGAGGGAGAGGGACTGCGAATGTGACTGTGTGAGGGAGAGGGACTGTGACTGTGTGAGGGAGAGGGACTGTGACTGTGTGAGGGAGAGGGACTGTGACTGTGTGAGGGAGAGGGACTGTGACTGTGTGAGGGAGAGAGACTGTGACTGTGACTGTGACTGTGTGAGGGAGAGGGACTGTGACTGTGACTGTGTGAGGGAGAGGGACTTTGACTGTGACTGTGTGAGCGAGAGGGACTGTGTCTGTGTGAGGGAGAGGGACTGTGTCTGTGTGAGGGAGAGGGACTGTGACTGTGTGAGGGAGAGGGACTGTGACTGTGACTGTGTGAGGGAGAGGGACTGTGACTGTGACTGTGACTGTTTGAGGGAGAGGGACTGTGTCTGTGTGAGGGAGAGGGACTGTGACTGTGTGAGGGAGAGGGACTGTGACTGTGACTGTGTGAGGGAGAGGGACTGTGACTGTGACATTGTGAGGGAGAGGGACTGTGACTGTGACTGTGTGAGGGAGAGGGACTGTGACTGTGTGAGTGAGAGGGACTGTGACTGTGTGAGGGAGAGGGACTGTGACTGTGTGAGTGAGAGGGACTGTGACTGTGTGAGGGAGAGGGACTGTGACTGTGTGAGTGAGAGGGACTGTGACTGTGTGAGGGAGAGGGACTTTGACTGTGACTGTGTGAGCGAGAGGGACTGTGTCTGTGTGAGGGAGAGGGACTGTGTCTGTGTGAGGGAGAGGGACTGTGACTGTGTGAGGGAGAGGGACTGTGACTGTGACTCTGTGAGGGAGAGGGACTGTGACTTCTGACTGTGACTGTGTGAGGGAGAGGGACTGTGTCTGTGTGAGGGAGAGGGACTGTGACTGTGTGAGGGAGAGGGACTGTGACTGTGACTGTGTGAGGGAGAGGGACTGTGACTGTGACTGTGTGAGGGAGAGGGACTGTGACTGTGACATTGTGAGGGAGAGGGACTGTGACTGTGACTGTGTGAGGGAGAGGGACTGTGACTGTGACTGTGTGAGGGAGAGGGACTGTGACTGTGTGAGTGAGAGGGACTGTGACTGTGTGAGGGAGAGGGACTGTGACTGTGTGAGTGAGAGGGACTGTGACTGTGTGAGGGAGAGGGACTGTGAATGTGACTGTGTGAGCGAGAGGGACTGTGACTGTGTGAGGGAGAGGGACTTTGACTGTGTGAGGGCGAGGGACTGTGACTGTGTGAGGGAGAGGGACTGTGACTGTGTGAGGGAGAGGGACTGTGACTGTGTGAGGGCGAGGGACTGTGACTGTGTGAGGGAGAGGGACTGTGACTGTGACTGTGTGAGCGAGAGGGACTTTGACTGTGACTGTGTGAGCGAGAGGGACTTTGTCTGTGTGAGGGAGAGGGACTGTGTCTGTGTGAGGGAGAGGGACTGTGACTGTGACTGTGTGAGGGAGAGGGACTGTGACTGTGACTCTGTGAGGGAGAGGGACTGTGACTGTGACTGTGACTGTGTGAGGGAGAGGGACTGTGACTGTTACTGTAAATGTGTGAGTGAGAGGGACTGTGTCTGTGTGAGGGAGAGGGACTGTGACTGTGACTCTGTGAGGGAGAGGGACTGTGACTGTGACTGTGACTGTGTGAGGGAGAGGGACTGTGTCTGTGTGAGGGAGAGGGACTGTGACTGTGTGAGGGAGAGGGACAGTGACTGTGACTGTGTGAGGGAGAGGGACTGTGACTGTGACTCTGTGAGGGAGAGGGACTGTGACTGTGACTGTGACTGTGACTGTGTGAGGGAGAGGGACTGTGACTGTGACTCTGTGAGGGAGAGGGACTGTGACTGTTACTGTAAATGTGTGAGTGAGAGGGACTGTGACTGTGACTGTGTGAGGGAGAGGGACTGTGACTTTGACTGTGACTGTGTGAGGGAGAGGGACTGTGACTGTGACTGTGACTGTGTGAGGGAGATGGACTGTGACCTTTACTGTGTGAGGGAGAGGGACTGTGACTGTGACTGTGACTGTGTGAGGGAGAGGGACTGTGACTGTGACTGTGACTGTGTGAGGGAGAGGGACTGTGACTTTGACTGTGTGAGGGAGAGGGACTGTGACTGTGAGGGACTGTGTGAGGGAGAGGGACTTTGACTGTGTGAGGGAGAGGGACTGTGACTGTGTGAGTGAGAGGGACTGTGACTGTGTGAGGGAGAGGGACTGTGACTGTGTGAGGGACAGGGACTGTGACTGTGTGAGGGAGAGGGACTGTGACTGTGTGAGGTACAGGGATTGTGACTGTGACTGTGTGAGCGAGAGGGACTGTGACTGTGACTGTGTGAGGGAGAGGGACTGTGACTGTGACTGTGTGAGGTAGAGGGACTGTGACTGTGACTGTGTGAGGGAGAGGGACTGTGACTGACTGTGTGAGGGAGAGGGACTGTGACTGTGACTGTGACTGTGTGAGGGAGAGGGACTGTGACTGTGACTGTGTGAGGGAGAGGGACTGTGACTGTGACTGTGTGAGGGAGAGGGACTGTGACTGTGACTGTGACTGTGTGAGGGAGAGGGACTGTGACTGTGACTGTGTGAGGGAGAGGGACTGTGACTGTGACTGTGTGAGGGAGAGGGACTGTGACTGTGACTGTGACTGTGTCAGGGAGAGGGACTGTGACTGTGACTGTGTGAGGGAGAGGTACTTTGACTGTGTGAGGGAGAGGGACTGTGACTGTGTGAGGGCGAGGGCTAGGGACTGTGACTGTGTGAGGGAGAGGGACTGTGACTGTGACTGTGACTGTGTGAGGGAGAGGGACTGTGACTGTGACTGTGACTGTGTGAGGGAGAGGGACTGTGACTGTGACTGTGTGAGGGAGAGGGACTGTGACTGACTGTGTGAGGGAGAGGGACTGTGACTGTGACTGTGACTGTCACTGTGTGAGAGAGAGGGACTGTGACTGTGACTCTTACTGTGTGAGGGAGAGGGACTGTGACTGTGACTGTGTGAGGGAGAGGGGCTGTGACTGTGTGAGGGAGAGGGACTGTGACTGTGACTGTGTGAGGGAGAGGGACTGTGACTGTGATTGTGACTGTGACTGTGTGAGGGAGAGGGACTGTGACTGTGACTGTGTGAGGGAGAGGGACTGTGACTGTGATTGTGACTGTGACTGTGTGAGGGAGAGGGACTGTGACTGTGACTGTGTGAGGGAGAGGGACTGTGACTGTGACTGTGTCAGGGAGAGGGACTGTGACTGTGTGAGGGAGAGGGACTGTGAATGTGTGAGGGAGAGGGACTGTGACTGTGACTGTGACTGTGTGAGGGAGAGGGACTGTGACTGTGACTGTGTGAGGGAGAGGGACTGTAACTGTGTGAGGGAGAGGGATTGTAACTGTGTGAGGGAGAGGGACTGTGACTGTGACTGTAACTGTGTGAGGGAGAGGGACTGTAACTGTGTGAGGGATAGGGACTGTGACTGTGACTGTGTGAGGGAGAAGGACTGTAACTGTGTGAGGGAGAGGGATTGTGACTGTGACTGTGTGATCGAGAGGGACTGTGACTGTGACTGTGTGAGGGAGAGGGACTGTGACTGTGACTGTGACTGTGACTGTGTGAGGGAGAGGTACTGTGACTGTGACTGTGTGAGGGAGAGGGACTGTGACTGTGTGAGGGAGAGGGACTGTGACTGTGACTGTGAGGGACTGTGTGAGGGAGAGGGACTGTGACTGTGACTGTGAGGGACTGTGTGAGGGAGAGGGAGTGTGACTGTGACTGTGTGAGGGAGAGGGACTGTGACTGTGTGAGGGAGAGGGACTTTGACTGTGACTGTGACTGTGTGAGGGAGAGGGACTGTGACTGTGACTGTGTGAGGGAGAGGGACTGTGAGTGTGACTGTGACTTTGTGAGGGAGAGGGACTGTGACTGTGACTGTGTGAGGGAGAGGGACTGTGACTGTGACTGTGACTGTGTGAGGGAGAGGGACTGTGAGTGTGACTGTGACTGTGTGAGGGAGAGGGACTGTGACTGTGACTGTGTGAGGGAGAGGGACTGTGACTGTGACTGTGACTGTGTGAGGGAGAGGGACTGTGACTGTGACTGTGTGAGGGAGAGGGACTGTGACTGTTACTGTGTGAGGGAGAGGGACTGTGACTGTGACTGTGACTGTGTCAGGGAGAGGGACTGTGACTGTGTGAGGGAGAGGTGCTTTGACTGTGTGAGGGAGAGGGACTGTGACAGTGACTGTGACTGAGTGAGGGAGAGGGACTGTGACTGTGTGAGGGAGAGGGACTGTGACTGTGTGAGGGCGAGGGCTAGGGACTGTGACTGTGTGAGGGAGAGGGACTGTGACTGTGTGAGGGCGAGGGCTAGGGACTGTGACTGTGTGAGGGAGAGGGACTGTGACTGTGTGAGGGAGAGGGACTGTGACTGTGACTGTGACTGTGTGAGGGAGAGGGACTGTGACTGTGACTGTGTGAGGGAGAGGGACTGTGACTGTGACTGTGTGAGGGAGAGGGACTGTGACTGTGACTGTGACTGTCACTGTGTTAGGGAGAGGGACTGTGACTGTGACTGTGTGAGGGAGAGGGACTGTGACTGTGACTGTGTGAGGGAGAGGGACTGTGACTGTGACTGTGTGAGGGAGAGGGTCTGTGACTGTGACTGTGACTGTGTGAGGGAGAGGGACTGTGACTGTGACTCTTACTGTGTGAGGGAGAGGGACTGTGACTGTGACTGTGTGAGGGAGAGGGACTGTGACTGTGACTGTGTGAGGGAGAGGGTCTGTGACTGTGACTGTGACTGTGTGAGGGAGAGGGACTGTGACTGTGTGAGGGAGAGGGACTGTGACTGTGACTGTGTCAGGGAGAGGGACTGTGATTGTGTGAGGGAGAGGGACTGTGACTGTGTGAGGGAGAGGGACTGTGACTGTGTGAGGGAGAGGGACTGTGACTGTGATTGTGTGAGCGAGAGGGACTGTGACTGTGACTGTGTGAGGGAGAGGGACTGTGACAGTGTGAGGGAGAGGGACTGTGACTGTGTGAGGGCGAGGGCGAGGGACTGTGACTGTGTGAGGGAGAGGGACTGTGACTGTGTGAAGGAGAGGGACTGTGACTGTGTGAGGGAGAGGGACTGTGACTGTGTGAGCGAGAGGGACTGTGACTGTGAGGGACTGTGTGAGGGAGAGGGACTGTGACTGTGACTGTGAGGGACTGTGTGAGGGAGAGGGACTGTGACTGTGACTGTGAGGGACTGTGTGAGGGAGAGGGACTGTGACTGTGACTGTGACTGTGACTGTGTGAGGGAGAGGGACTGTGACTGTGAGGGACTGTGTGAGGGAGAGGGACCGTGACTGTGTGAGGGAGAGGGACTGTGACTGTGTGAGGGAGAGGGACTGTGACTGACTGTGTGAGGGAGAGGGACTGTGACTGTGACTGTGACTGTGTGAGGGAGAGGGACTGTGACTGTGACTGTGACTGTGTGAGGGAGAGGGACTGTGACTGTGACTGTGTGAGGGAGAGGGACTGTGACTGTGACTGTGTGAGGGAGAGGGACTGTGTGAGGGAGAGGGACTGTGACTGTGACTGTGTGAGGGAGAGGGACTGTGACTGTGACTGTGTAAGGGAGAGGGACTGTGTGAGGGAGAGGGACTGTGACTGTGACTGTGTGAGGGAGAGGGACTGTGACTGTGACTGTGTGAGGGAGAGGGACTGTGACTGTGAGGGACTGTGTGAGCGAGAGGGACTGTGACTGTGACTGTGTGAGGGAGAGGGACTGTGACTGTGTGAGGGAGAGGGACTGTGACTGTGACTGTGTGAGGGAGAGGGACTGTGACTGTGACTGTGACTGTGTCAGGTAGAGGGACTGTGACTGTGTGAGGGAGAGGGACTGTGAATGTGACTGTGACTGTGTGAGGGAGAGGGACTGTGACTGTGACTGTGACTGTGTGAGGGAGAGGGACTGTGACTGTGACTGTTTGAGGGAGAGGGACTGTGACTGTGACTGTGACTGTGTGAGGGAAAGGGACTGTGACTGTGACTGTGTGAGGGAGAGGTACTTTGACTGTGTGAGGGAGAGGGACTGTGACTGTGTGAGGGAGAGGGACTGTGACTGTGTGAGGGAGAGGGACTGTGACTGTGTGAGGGAGAGGGACTGTGACTGTGTGAGGGAGAGGTACTTTGACTGTGTGAGGGAGAGGGACTGTGACTGTGAGGGACTGTGTGAGCGAGAGGGACTGTGACTGTGACTGTGTGAGGGAGAGGGACTGTGACTGTGTGAGGGAGAGGGACTGTGACTGTGACTGTGAGGGACTGTGTGAGGGAGAGGGACTGTGACTGTGACGGACTGTGTGAGGGAGAGGGACTGTGACTGTGAGGGACTGTGTGAGCGAGAGGGACTGTGACTGTGACTGTGTGAGGGAGAGGGACTGTGACTGTGTGAGGGAGAGGGACTGTGACTGTGACTGTGTGAGGGAGAGGGACTGTGACTGTGACTGTGTGAGGGAGAGGGACTGTGACTGTGACTGTGTGAGGGAGAGGGACTGTGACCGTGACTGTGTGAGGGAGAGGGACTGTGACTGTGACATTGTGAGGGAGAGGGACTGTGACTGTGACTGTGTGAGGGAGAGGGACTGTGACTGTGACTGTGTCAGGTAGAGGGACTGTGACTGTGACTGTGTGAGGGAGAGGGACTTTGACTGTGTGAGTGAGAGGGACTGTGACTGTGTGAGGGAGAGGGACTGTGACTGTGTGAGGGAGAGGGACTGCGAATGTGACTGTGTGAGGGAGAGGGACTGTGACTGTGTGAGGGAGAGGGACTGTGACTGTGTGAGGGAGAGGGACTTTGACTGTGTGAGGGCGAGGGACTGTGACTGTGTGAGGGAGAGGGACTGTGACTGTGTGAGGGAGAGGGACTGTGACTGTGTGAGGGAGAGAGACTGTGACTGTGACTGTGACTGTGTGAGGGAGAGGGACTGTGACTGTGACTGTGACTGTGTGAGGGAGAGGGACTTTGACTGTGACTGTGTGAGGGAGAGGGACTGTGACTGTGACTGTGTGAGGGAGAGGGACTGTGACTGTGACTGTGTGAGGGAGAGGGACTGTGACTGTGACTATGTGAGGGAGAGGGACTGTGACTGTGAGGGACTGTGTGAGGGAGAGGGACTGTGACATTGACTGTGAGGGACTGTGTGAGGGAGAGGGACTGTGACTGTGACTGTGAGGGACTGTGTGAGGGAGAGGGACTGTGACTGTGTGAGGGAGAGGGACTGTGACTGTGACTCTGTGAGGGAGAGGGACTGTGACTGTGACTGTGTGAGGGAGAGGGACTGTGACTGTGACTGTGTGAGGGAGAGGGACTGTGACTGTGACTGTGACTGTGTGAGGGAGAGGGACTGTGACTGTGACTGTGTGAGGGAGAGGGACTGTGACTGTGACTGTGTGAGGGAGAGGGACTGTGACTGTGACTGTGACTGTGTGAGCGAGAGGGACTGTGACTGTGACTGTGTGAGGGAGAGGGACTGTGACTGTGACTGTGACTGTGTGAGGGAGAGGGAGTGTGACTGTGTGAGGGAGAGGGACTGTGACTGTGTGAGGGAGAGGGACTGTGACTGTGACTGTGTGAGGGAGAGGGACTGTGACTGTGACTGTGTGAGGGAGAGGGACTGTGACTGTGACTGTGTGAGGGAGAGGGACTGTGACTGTGTGAGGGAGAGGGACTGTGACTGTGACTGTGTGAGGGAGAGGGACGGTGACTGTGACTGTGTGAGGGCGAGGGACTGTGACTGTGTGAGGGAGAGGGACTGTGACTGTGTGAGGGAGAGGGACTGTGACTGTGACTGTGACTGTGTGAGGGAGAGGGACTGTGACTGTTTCTGTGACTTTGTGAGGGAGAGGGACTGTGACTGTGACTGTGACTGTGTGAGGGAGAGGGACTGTGACTTTGACTGTGTGAGGGAGAGGGACTGTGGCTGTGACTGTGTGAGGGAGAGGGTCTGTGACTGTGTGAGGGAGAGGGACTGTGACTGTGTGAGGGAGAGGGACTGTGACTGTGTGAGGGAGAGGGACTGTGACTGTGTGAGGGAGAGGGACTGTGACTGTGTGAGGGAGAGGGACTGTAACTTTGACTGTGACCGTGTGAGGGAGAGGGACTGTGACTGTGTGAGGGAGAGGGACTGTGACTGTGTGAGGGAGAGGGAGTGTGACAGTGTGAGGGAGAGGAACTGTGACTGTGACTGTGACTGTGTGAGGGAGAGGGACTGTGACTGTGACTGTGACTGTGTGAGGGAGAGGGACTGTGACTGTGTGAGGGAGAGGGACTGTGCCTGTGTGAGGGAGAGGGACTGTGACTGTGTGAGGGAGAGGAACTGTGACTGTGAATGTGACTGTGTGAGGGAGAGGGACTGTGACTGTGACTGTCTGAGGGAGTGGGACTGTGACTGTGTGAGGGAGAGGGACTGTGACTGTGACTGTGTGAGGGAGAGGGACTGTGACTGTGTGAGGGAGATGGACTGTGTCTGTGTGAGAGAGAAGGACTGTGACTGTGACTGTGTGAGGGAGAGGGACTGTGACTGTGTGAGGGAGAGGGACTGTGACTGTGACTGTGTGAGGGAGAGGGTCTGTGACTGTGTGAGGGAGAGGGACTGTGACTGTGACTGTGACTGTGAGGGAGAGGGACTGTGACTGTGACTGTGACTGTGTGAGGGAGAGGGACTGTGACTGTGTGAGGGAGAGGGACTGTGACTGTGACTGTGTGAGGGAGAGGGACTGTGACTGTGTGAGGGAGAGGGACTGTGACTGTGACTGTGTGAGGGAGAGGGACGGTGACTGTGACTGTGTGAGGGAGAGGGACTGTGACTGTGTGAGGGAGAGGGATTGTGACTGTGACTGTGAGGGACTGTGTGAGGGAGAGGGACTGTGACTGTGTGAGGGAGAGGGACTGTGCCTGTGTGAGGGAGAGGGACTGTGACTGTGTGAGGGAGAGGAACTGTGACTGTGAATGTGACTGTGTGAGGGAGTGGGACTGTGACTGTGTGAGGGAGAGGGACTGTGACTGTGTGACGGAGATGGACTGTGTCTGTGTGAGAGAGAAGGACTGTGACTGTGACTGTGTGAGGGAGAGGAACTGTGACTGTGACTGTGACTGTCTGAGGGAGTGGGACTGTGACTGTGTGAGGGAGAGGGACTGTGACTGTGTGAGGGAGATGGACTGTGTCTGTGTGAGAGAGAAGGACTGTGACTGTGACTGTGTGAGGGAGAGGGACTGTGACTGTGTGAGGGAGAGGGACTGTGACTGTGACTGTGTGAGGGAGAGGGACTGTGACTGTGACTGTGTGAGGGAGAGGGACTGTGACTGTGACTGTGACTGTGTTAGGGAGAGGGACTGTGACTGTGACTGTGTGAGGGAGAGGGGCTGTGACTGTGACTGTGACTGTGTGAGGGAGAGGGACTGTGACTGTGACAGTGTGAGGGAGAGGGACTGTGACTGTGATTGTGACTGTGTGAGGGAGAGGGACTGTGACTGTGACTGTGTGAGGGAGAGGGACTGTGACTGTGACTGTCACTGTGTGAGGGAGAGGGACTGTGACTGTGTGAGGGAGAGGGACTGTGACTGTGTGAGGGAGAGGGACTGTGACTGTGACTGTGTGAGGGAGAGGGACTGTGACTGTGACTGTGTGAGGGAGAGGGACTGTGACTGTGACTGTGACTGTGTTAGGGAGAGGGACTGTGACTGTGACTGTGTGAGGGAGAGGGGCTGTGACTGTGACTGTGACTGTGTGAGGGAGAGGGACTGTGACTGTGACAGTGTGAGGGAGAGGGACTGTGACTGTGATTGTGACTGTGTGAGGGAGAGGGACTGTGACTGTGACTGTGTGAGGGAGAGGGACTGTGACAGTGACTGTCACTGTGTGAGGGAGAGGGACTGTGACTGTGTGAGGGAGAGGGACTGTGACTGTGACTGTGACTGTGTGAGGGAGAGGGACTGTGACTGACTGTGTGAGGGAGAGGGACTGTGACTGTGACTGTGTGAGGGAGAGGGGCTGTGACTGTGACTGTGACTGTGTGAGGGAGAGGGACTGTGACTGTGACAGTGTGAGGGAGAGGGACTGTGACTGTGACTGTGACTGTGACTGTGTGAGGGAGAGGGACTGTGACTGTGACTGTGTGAGGGAGAGGGGCTGTGACTGTGACTGTGACTGTGTGAGGGAGAGGGACTGTGACTGTGACAGTGTGAGGGAGAGGGACTGTGACTGTGACTGTGACTGTGTGAGGGAGAGGGACTGTGACTGTGACAGTGTGAGGGAGAGGGACTGTGACTGTGTGAGGGAGAGGGACTGTGACTGTGACT
Organism: Nothobranchius furzeri; assembly: GCF_043380555.1. Taxonomy (NCBI): domain Eukaryota; kingdom Metazoa; phylum Chordata; class Actinopteri; order Cyprinodontiformes; family Nothobranchiidae; genus Nothobranchius; species Nothobranchius furzeri. The sequence goes on along the minus strand of NC_091744.1, from coordinate 27,331,441 downwards.
GTGACTGTGACTGTGTGAGGGAGAGGGACTGTGACTGTGACAGTGTGAGGGAGAGGGACTGTGACTGTGACTGTGTGAGGGAGAGGGACTGTGACTGTGACTGTGACTGTGTGAGGGAGAGGGACTGTGACTGTGACTGTGACTTTGTGAGGGAGAGGGACTGTGACTGTGACTGTGTGAGGGAGAGGGACTGTGACTGTGACTGTGTGAGGGAGAGGGACTGTGACTGTGACTGTGACTGTGTTAGGGAGAGGGACTGTGACTGTGACTGTGACTCTTACTGTGTGAGGGAGAGGGACTGTGACTGTGACTGTGTGAGGGAGAGGGACTGTGACTGTGACTGTGTGAGGGAGAGGGACTGTGACTGTGACTGTGTGAGGGAGAGGGACTGTGACTGTGTGAGGGAGAGGGTCTGTGACTGTGACTGTGTGAGGGAGAGGGACTGTGACTGTGACTGTGTGAGGGAGAGGGACTGTGACTGTGACTGTGTGAGGGAGAGGGACTGTGACTGTGACTGTGTGAGGGAGAGGGACTGTGACTGTGACTGTGACTGTGTCAGGGAGAGGGACTGTGACTGTGACTGTGTGAGGGAGAGGGACTGTGACTGTGTGAGGGAGAGGGACTGTGACTGTGATTGTGTGAGCGAGAGGGACTGTGACTGTGACTGTGTTAGGGAGAGGGACTGTAACTGTGTGAGGGAGAGGGACTGTGACTGTGTGAGGGTGAGGGCGAGGGACTGTGACTGTGTGAGGGAGAGGGACTGTGACTGTGTGAGGGAGAGGGACTGTGACTGTGACTGTGACTGTGTGAGGGAGAGGGACTGTGACTGTGACTGTGACTGTGTGAGGGAGAGGGACTGTTACTGTGACTGTGACTGTGTGAGGGAGAGGGACTGTGACTGTGACTGTGACTGTGTGAGGGAGAGGGACTGTTACTGTGACTGTGTGAGGGAGAGGGACTTTGACTGTGAATGTGTGAGCGAGAGGGACTGTGACTGTGTGAGGGAGAGGGAATGTGTCTTTGTGAGGGAGACGGACTGTGACTGTGTGAGGGAGAGGAACTGTGACTGTGAATGTGACTGTGTGAGGGAGTGGGACTGTGACTGTGTGAGGGAGAGGGACTGTGACTGTGTGAGGGAGATGGACTGTGTCTGTGTGAGAGAGAAGGACTGTGACTGTGACTGTATGAGGGAGAGGAACTGTGACTGTGACTGTGACTGTCTGAGGGAGTGGGACTGTGACTGTGTGAGGGAGAGGGACTGTGACTGTGTGAGGGAGATGGACTGTGTCTGTGTGAGAGAGAAGGACTGTGACTGTGACTGTGTGAGGGAGAGGGACTGTGACTGTGACTGTGTGAGGGAGAGGGACTGTAACTGTGTGAGGGAGAGGGACTGTGACTGTGACTGTGTGAGGGAGAGGGACTGTGACTGTGACTGTGTGAGGGAGAGGGACTGTGACTGTGACTGTGACTGTGTTAGGGAGAGGGACTGTGACTGTGACTGTGTGAGGGAGAGGGGCTGTGACTGTGACTGTGACTGTGTGAGGGAGAGGGACTGTGACTGTGACAGTGTGAGGGAGAGGGACTGTGACTGTGATTGTGACTGTGTGAGGGAGAGGGACTGTGACTGTGACTGTGTGAGGGAGAGGGACTGTGACTGTGACTGTCACTGTGTGAGGGAGAGGGACTGTGACTGTGACTGTGTGAGGGAGAGGGACTGTGACTGTGTGAGGGAGAGGGACTGTGACTGTGACTGTGTGAGGGAGAGGGACTGTGACTGTGACTGTGTGAGGGAGAGGGACTGTGACTGTGACTGTGACTGTGTTAGGGAGAGGGACTGTGACTGTGACTGTGTGAGGGAGAGGGGCTGTGACTGTGACTGTGACTGTGTGAGGGAGAGGGACTGTGACTGTGACAGTGTGAGGGAGAGGGACTGTGACTGTGATTGTGACTGTGTGAGGGAGAGGGACTGTGACTGTGACTGTGTGAGGGAGAGGGACTGTGACTGTGACTGTCACTGTGTGAGGGAGAGGGACTGTGACTGTGACTGTGTGAGGGAGAGGGACTGTGACTGTGACTGTGTGAGGGAGAGGGACTGTGACTGACTGTGTGAGGGAGAGGGACTGTGACTGTGACTGTGTGAGGGAGAGGGGCTGTGACTGTGACTGTGACTGTGTGAGGGAGAGGGACTGTGACTGTGACAGTGTGAGGGAGAGGGACTGTGACTGTGACTGTGACTGTGACTGTGTGAGGGAGAGGGACTGTGACTGTGACTGTGTGAGGGAGAGGGGCTGTGACTGTGACTGTGTGAGGGAGAGGGACTGTGACTGTGACAGTGTGAGGGAGAGGGACTGTGACTGTGACTGTGTGAGGGAGAGGGACTGTGACTGTGACAGTGTGAGGGAGAGGGACTGTGACTGTGTGAGGGAGAGGGACTGTGACTGTGACTGTGACTGTGACTGTGTGAGGGAGAGGGACTGTGACTGTGACAGTGTGAGGGAGAGGGACTGTGACTGTGACTGTGTGAGGGAGAGGGACTGTGACTGTGACTGTGACTGTGTGAGGGAGAGGGACTGTGACTGTGACTGTGACTGTATGAGGGAGAGGGACTGTGACTGTGACTGTGTGAGGGAGAGGGACTGTGACTGTGACTGTGTGAGGGAGAGGGACTGTGACTGTGACTGTGACTGTGTTAGGGAGAGGGACTGTGACTGTGACTGTGACTCTTACTGTGTGAGGGAGAGGGACTGTGACTGTGACTGTGTGAGGGAGAGGGACTGTGACTGTGACTGTGTGAGGGAGAGGGACTGTGACTGTGACTGTGTGAGGGAGAGGGACTGTGACTGTGACTGTGTGAGGGAGAGGGTCTGTGACTGTGACTGTGTGAGGGAGAGGGACTGTGACTGTGACTGTGTGAGGGAGAGGGACTGTGACTGTGACTGTGTGAGGGAGAGGGACTGTGACTGTGACTGTGTGAGGGAGAGGGACTGTGACTGTGACTGTGACTGTGTCAGGGAGAGGGACTGTGACTGTGACTGTGTGAGGGAGAGGGACTGTGACTGTGTGAGGGAGAGGGACTGTGACTGTGATTGTGTGAGCGAGAGGGACTGTGACTGTGACTGTGTGAGGGAGAGGGACTGTGACTGTGTGAGGGAGAGGGACTGTGACTGTGTGAGGGTGAGGGCGAGGGACTGTGACTGTGTGAGGGAGAGGGACTGTGACTGTGTGAGGGAGAGGGACTGTGACTGTGACTGTGTGAGGGAGAGGGACTGTGACTGTGACTGTGACTGTGTGAGGGAGAGGGACTGTTACTGTGACTGTGTGAGGGAGAGGGACTTTGACTGTGAATGTGTGAGCGAGAGGGACTGTGACTGTGACTGTGTGAGGGAGAGGGACTGTGACTGTGTGAGGGAGAGGGAATGTGTCTGTGTGAGGGAGAGGGACTGTGACTGTGACTGTGTGAGGGAGAGGGACTGTGACTGTGACTGTTTCTGTGACTTTGTGAGGGAAAGGGAATGTGTCTGTGTGAGGGAGAGGGACTGTGACTGACTGTGTGAGGGAGAGGGACTGTGACTTTGACTGTGTGAGGGAGAGGGACTGTGACTGTGACTGTGTGAGGGAAAGGGACTGTGACTGTGACTGTGTGAGCGAGATGGACTGTGACTGTGACTGTGTGAGGGAGAGGGACTGTGACTGTGTGAGGGAGAGAGACTGTGACTGTGACTGTGTGAGGGAGAGGGACTGTGACTGTGTGAGGGAGAGGGCGAGGGACTGTGACTGTGTGAGGGAGAGGGACTGTGACTGTGTGAGGGAGAGGGACTGTGACTGTGTGAGGGAGAGGGACTGTGACTGTGACTGTGTGAGGGAGAGGGACTGTGACTTTGACTGTGTGAGGGAGAGGGACTGTGACTGTGACTGTGTCAGGGAGAGGGATTGTGACTTTGACTGTGTGAGGGAGAGGGACTGTGACTGTGACTGTGACTGTGTGAGGGAGAGGGACTGTGACTTTGACTGTGTGAGGGAGAGGGACTTTGACTGTGTGAGGGAGAGGGACTGTGACTGTGTGAGGGAGACGGACTGTGACTGTGTGAGGGAGACGGACTGTGACTGTGACTGTGTGAGCGAGAGGGACTGTGACTGTGACTGTGTGAGGGAGAGGGACTGTGACTGTGACTGTGTGAGCGAGATGGACTGTGACTGTGACTGTGTGAGGGAGAGGGACTGTGACTGTGTGAGGGAGAGGGACTGTGACTGTGACTGTGTGAGGGAGAGGGACTGTGACTGTGACTGTGACTGTGTCAGGGAGAGGGACTGTGACTGTGACTGTGTGAGGGAGAGGGACTGTGACTGTGTGAGGGAGAGGGACTGTGACTGTGATTGTGTGAGCGAGAGGGACTGTGACTGTGACTGTGTGAGGGAGAGGGACTGTGACTGTGTGAGGGAGAGGGACTGTGACTGTGTGAGGGTGAGGGCGAGGGACTGTGACTGTGTGAGGGAGAGGGACTGTGACTGTGTGAGGGAGAGGGACTGTGACTGTGACTGTGTGAGGGAGAGGGACTGTGACTGTGACTGTGACTGTGTGAGGGAGAGGGACTGTTACTGTGACTGTGTGAGGGAGAGGGACTTTGACTGTGAATGTGTGAGCGAGAGGGACTGTGACTGTGACTGTGTGAGGGAGAGGGACTGTGACTGTGTGAGGGAGAGGGAATGTGTCTGTGTGAGGGAGAGGGACTGTGACTGTGACTGTGTGAGGGAGAGGGACTGTGACTGTGACTGTTTCTGTGACTTTGTGAGGGAGAGGGAATGTGTCTGTGTGAGGGAGAGGGACTGTGACTGTGACTGTGTTAGGGAGAGGGACTGTGACTTTGACTGTGTGAGGGAGAGGGACTGTGACTGTGACTGTGTGAGGGAAAGGGACTGTGACTGTGACTGTGTGAGCGAGATGGACTGTGACTGTGACTGTGTGAGGGAGAGGGACTGTGACTGTGTGAGGGAGAGAGACTGTGACTGTGACTGTGTGAGGGAGAGGGACTGTGACTGTGTGAGGGAGAGGGCGAGGGACTGTGACTGTGTGAGGGAGAGGGACTGTGACTGTGTGAGGGAGAGGGACTGTGACTGTGACTGTGACTGTGTGAGGGAGAGGGACTGTGACTGTGTGAGGGAGAGGGACTGTGACTGTGACTGTGACTGTGTGAGGTAGAGGGACTGTGACTTTGACTGTGTGAGGGAGAGGGACTGTGACTTTGACTGTGTGAGGGAGAGGGACTGTGACTGTGACTGTGACTGTGTCAGGGAGAGGGATTGTGACTTTGACTGTGTGAGGGAGAGGGACTGTGACTGTGACTGTGACTGTGTGAGGGAGAGGGACTGTGACTTTGACTGTGTGAGGGAGAGGGACTTTGAATGTGTGAGGGAGAGGGACTGTGACTGTGTGAGGGAGACGGACTGTGACTGTGTGAGGGAGACGGACTGTGACTGTGACTGTGTGAGCGAGAGGGACTGTGACTGTGACTGTGTGAGGGAGAGGGACTGTGACTGTGACTGTGTGAGCGAGATGGACTGTGACTGTGACTGTGTGAGGGAGAGGGACTGTGACTGTGTGAGGGAGAGAGACTGTGACTGTGACTGTGTGAGGGAGAGGGACTGTGACTGTGTGAGGGAGAGGGCGAGGGACTGTGACTGTGTGAGGGAGAGGGACTGTGACTGTGTGAGGGAGAGGGACTGTGACTGTGACTGTGACTGTGTGAGGGAGAGGGACTGTGACTGTGTGAGGGAGAGGGACTGTGACTGTGTGAGGGAGAGGGACTGTCACTGTGACTGTGACTGTGTGAGGGAGAGGGACTGTGACTGTGACTGTATGAGGGAGAGGGACTGTGACTGTGACTGTTTCTGTGACTTTGTGAGGGAGAGGGACTGTGACTGTGACTGTGACTGTGTGAGGGAGAGGGACTGTGACTGTGACTGTATGAGGGAGAGGGACTGTGACTGTGACTGTTTCTGTGACTTTGTGAGGGAGAGGGACTGTAACTGTGACTGTAAATGTGTGAGAGAGAGGGACTGTGACTGTGACTGTATGAGGGAGAGGGACTGTGACTGTGACTGTTTCTGTGACTTTGTGAGGGAGAGGGACTGTGACTGTGACTGTGATTGTGACTGTGTGAGGGAGAGGGACTGTGACTGTGACTGTGACTGTGTGAGGGAGAGGGACTGGTACTGTGACTGTGTGAGGGAGAGGGACTGTGACTGTGACTGTGTGAGGGAGAGGTACTGTGACTGTGTGAGGGAGAGGGACTGTGACTGTGAGGGACTGTGTGAGGGAGAGGGACTGTGACTGTGACTGTGAGGGACTGTGTGAGGGAGAGGGACTGTGAATGTGACTGTGAGGGACTGTGTGAGCGAGAGGGACTGTGACTGTGACTGTGTGAGGGAGAGGGACTGTGACTGTGTGAGGGAGAGGGACTGTGACTGTGACTGTGTGAGGGACAGGGACTTTGACTGTGACTGTGACTGTGTGAGGTAGAAGGACTGTGACTCTGTGAGGGAGAGGGACTGTGTCTGTGTGAGGGAGAGGGACTGTGACTGACTGTGTGAGGGAGAGGGACTGTGACTGTGACTGTGTGAGGGAGAGGGACTGTGACTGTGACTGTGTGAGGGAGAGGGACTGTGACTGTGACTGTGACTGTCACTATGTGAGGGAGAGGGACTGTGACTGTGAATGTGTGAGGGAGAGGGACTGTGTCTGTGTGAGGGAGAGGGACTGTGACTGACTGTGTGAGGGAGAGGGACTGTGACTGTGACTGTGTGAGGGAGAGGGACTGTGACTGTGACTGTGTGAGGGAGAGGGACTGTGACTGTGACTGTGTGAGGGAGAGGGACTGTGACTGTGACTGTGTGAGGGAGAGGGACTTTGACTGTGACTGTGACTGTGTCAGGGAGAGGGACTGTGACTGTGATTGTGTGAGCGAGAGGGACTGTGACTGTGACTGTGTGAGGGAGAGGGACTGTGACTGTGACTGTGACTGTGTGAGGGAGAGGGACTGTGACTGTGTGAGGGAGAGGGACTGTGACTGTGTGAGGGCGAGGGACTGTGGCTGTGTGAGGGAGAGGGACTGTGACTGTGTGAAGGAGAGGGACTGTGACTGTGACTGTGACTGTGTGAGGGAGAGGGACTGTGACTGTGACTGTGACTGTGTGAGGGAGAGGGACTGTTACTGTGACTGTGTGAGGGAGAGGGACTTTGACTGTGAATGTGTGAGTGAGAGGGACTGTGACTGTGACTGTGTGAGGGAGAGGGACTGTGACTGTGTGAGGGAGAGGGAATGTGTCTTTGTGAGGGAGAGGGACTGTGACTGTGTGAGGGAGAGGGACTGTGACTGTGACTGTTTCTGTGACTTTGTGAGGGAGAGGGACTGTGACTGTGACTGTGACTGTGTGAGGGAGAGGGACTGTGACTGTGACTGTGTGAGGGAGAGGGACTGTCACTGTGACTGTTTCTGTGACTTTGTGAGGGAGAGGGACTGTGACTGTGACTTTGACTGTGTGAGGGAGAGGGACTGTGACTGTGACTGTGACTGTGTGAGGGAGAGGGACTGTGACTGTGACTGTGACTGTGACTGTGACTGTGTGAGGGAAAGGGACTGTGACTTTGACTGTGTGAGGGAGAGGGACTTTGACTGTGACTGTGACTGTGTCAGGGAGAGGGACTGTGACTGTGATTGTGTGAGCGAGAGGGACTGTGACTGTGACTGTGTGAGGGAGAGGGACTGTGACTGTGACTGTGACTGTGTGAGGGAGAGGGACTGTGACTGTGTGAGGGAGAGGGACTGTGACTGTGTGAGGGCGAGGGACTGTGGCTGTGTGAGGGAGAGGGACTGTGACTGTGTGAAGGAGAGGGACTGTGACTGTGACTGTGACTGTGTGAGGGAGAGGGACTGTGACTGTGACTGTGACTGTGTGAGGGAGAGGGACTGTTACTGTGACTGTGTGAGTGAGAGGGACTGTGACTGTGACTGTGTGAGTGAGAGGGACTTTGACTGTGAATGTGTGAGTGAGAGGGACTGTGACTGTGACTGTGTGAGGGAGAGGGACTGTGACTGTGTGAGGGAGAGGGAATGTGTCTTTGTGAGGGAGAGGGACTGTGACTGTGTGAGGGAGAGGGACTGTGACTGTGACTGTTTCTGTGACTTTGTGAGGGAGAGGGACTGTGACTGTGACTGTGACTGTGTGAGGGAGAAGGACTGTGACTGTGACTGTGTGAGGGAGAGGGACTGTCACTGTGACTGTTTCTGTGACTTTGTGAGGGAGAGGGACTGTGACTGTGACTTTGACTGTGTGAGGGAGAGGGACTGTGACTGTGACTGTGACTGTGTGAGGGAGAGGGACTGTGACTGTGACTGTGACTGTGACTGTGACTGTGTGAGGGAAAGGGACTGTGACTTTGACTGTGTGAGGGAGAGGGACTGTGACTGTGACTGTGACTGTGTGAGGGAGAGAGACTGTGACTGTGTCAGGGAGAGGGATTGTGACTGTGACTGTGTGAGGGAGAGGGACTTTGACTGTGTGAGGGAGACGGACTGTGACTGTGTGAGGGAGAGGGACTGTGACTGTGTGAGTGAGAGGGACTGTGACTGTGTGAGCGAGAGGGACTGTGACTGTGTGAGGGAGAGGGACTGTGACTGTGACTGTGACTGTGTGAGGGAGAGAGACTGTGACTGTGACTGTGTCAGGGAGAGGGATTGTGACTGTGACTGTGTGAGGGAGAGGGACTGTGACTGTGTGAGGGAGAGGGACTGTGACTGTGTGAGTGAGAGGGACTGTGACTGTGTGAGGGAGAGGGACTGTGACTGTGACTGTGACTGTGTGAGGGAAAGGGACTGTGACTGTGACTGTGTGAGGGAGAGGTACTTTGACTGTGTGAGGGAGAGGGACTGTGACTGTGACTGTGTGAGCGAGAGGGACTGTGACTGTGACTGAGTGAGGGAGAGGGACTGTGACTGTGTGAGGGAGAGGGACTGTGACTGTGTGAGGGCGAGGGCTAGGGACTGTGACTGTGTGAGGGAGATGGACTGTGACTGTGTGAGGGAGAGGGACTGTGACAGTGACTGTGACTGTGTGAGGGAGAGGGACTGTGACTGTGACTGTGTGAGGGAGAGGGACTGTGACTGTGACTGTGTGAGGGAGAGGGACTGTGACTGACTGTGTGAGGGAGAGGGACTGTGACTGTGACTGTGACTGTGTGAGGGAGAGGGACTGTGACTGACTGTGTGAGGGAGAGGGACTGTGACTGTGACTGTGACTGTGTGAGGGAGAGGGACTGTGACTGACTGTGTGAGGGAGAGGGACTGTGACTGTGACTGTGACTGTGTGAGGGAGAGGGACTGTGACTGTGTGAGGGAGAGGGACTGTGACAGTGACTGTGACTGTGTGAGGGAGAGGGACTGTGACTGTGACTGTGTGAGGGAGAGGGACTGTGACTGTGACTGTGTGAGGGAGAGGGACTGTGACTGACTGTGTGAGGGAGAGGGACTGTGACTGTGACTGTGACTGTGTGAGGGAGAGGGACTGTGACTGTGACTGTCACTGTGTTAGGGAGAGGGACTGTGACTGTGACTGTGACTGTGTGAGGGAGAGGGACTGTGACTGTGACTGTGTGAGGGAGAGGGACTGTGACTGTGACTGTGACTGTGTGAGGGAGAGGGACTGTGACTGTGACTGTGACTGTGTGAGGGAGAGGGACTGTGACTGTGACTGTGACTGTGTGAGGGAGAGGGACTGTGACTGTGACTGTCACTGTGTGAGGGAGAGGGACTGTGACTGTGACTCTAACTGTGTGAGGGTGAGGGACTGTGACTGTGACTGTGTGAGGGAGAGGGACTGTGACTGTGACTGTGTAAGGGAGAGGGACTGTGACTGTGACTGTGTGAGGGAGAGGGACTGTGACTGTGACTGTGTGAGGGAGAGGGACTGTGACTGTGACTGTGTAAGGGAGAGGGACTGTGACTGTGACTGTGTGAGGGAGAGGGACTGTGACTGTGACTGTGAGGGACTGTGACTGTGACGGACTGTGTGAGGGAGAGGGACTGTGACTGTGAGGGACTGTGTGAGCGAGAGGGACTGTGACTGTGACTGTGTGAGGGAGAGGGACTGTGACTGTGTGAGGGAGAGGGACTGTGACTGTGACTGTGTGAGGGAGAGGGACTGTGACTGTGACTGTGTGAGGGAGAGGGACTGTGACTGTGACTGTGTGAGGGAGAGGGACTGTGACCGTGACTGTGTGAGGGAGAGGGACTGTGACTGTGACATTGTGAGGGAGAGGGACTGTGACTGTGACTGTGTGAGGGAGAGGGACTGTGACTGTGACTGTGTGAGGGAGAGGGACTGTGACTGTGACTGTGTCAGGTAGAGGGACTGTGACTGTGACTGTGTGAGGGAGAGGGACTTTGACTGTGTGAGTGAGAGGGACTGTGACTGTGTGAGGGAGAGGGACTGTGACTGTGTGAGGGAGAGGGACTGCGAATGTGACTGTGTGAGGGAGAGGGACTGTGACTGTGTGAGGGAGAGGGACTGTGACTGTGTGAGGGAGAGGGACTTTGACTGTGTGAGGGCGAGGGACTGTGACTGTGTGAGGGAGAGGGACTGTGACTGTGTGAGGGAGAGGGACTGTGACTGTGTGAGGGAGAGAGACTGTGACTGTGACTGTGACTGTGTGAGGGAGAGGGACTGTGACTGTGACTGTGACTGTGTGAGGGAGAGGGACTTTGACTGTGACTGTGTGAGCGAGAGGGACTGTGTCTGTGTGAGGGAGAGGGACTGTGTCTGTGTGAGGGAGAGGGACTGTGACTGTGTGAGGGAGAGGGACTGTGACTGTGACTGTGTGAGGGAGAGGGACTGAGACTGTGACTGTGACTGTTTGAGGGAGAGGGACTGTGTCTGTGTGAGGGAGAGGGACTGTGACTGTGTGAGGGAGAGGGACTGTGACTGTGACTGTGTGAGGGAGAGGGACTGTGACTGTGACATTGTGAGGGAGAGGGACTGTGACTGTGACTGTGTGAGGGAGAGGGACTGTGACTGTGTGAGTGAGAGGGACTGTGACTGTGTGAGGGAGAGGGACTGTGACTGTGTGAGTGAGAGGGACTGTGACTGTGTGAGGGAGAGGGACTGTGACTGTGTGAGTGAGAGGGACTGTGACTGTGTGAGGGAGAGGGACTTTGACTGTGACTGTGTGAGCGAGAGGGACTGTGTCTGTGTGAGGGAGAGGGACTGTGACTGTGACTGTGTGAGGGAGAGGGACTGAGACTGTGACTGTTTGAGGGAGAGGGACTGTGTCTGTGTGAGGGAGAGGGACTGTGACTGTGTGAGGGAGAGGGACTGTGACTGTGACTGTGTGAGGGAGAGGGACTGTGACTGTGACATTGTGAGGGAGAGGGACTGTGACTGTGACTGTGTGAGGGAGAGGGACTGTGACTGTGTGAGTGAGAGGGACTGTGACTGTGTGAGGGAGAGGGACTGTGACTGTGTGAGTGAGAGGGACTGTGACTGTGTGAGGGAGAGGGACTGTGACTGTGTGAGTGAGAGGGACTGTGACTGTGTGAGGGAGAGGGACTTTGACTGTGACTGTGTGAGCGAGAGGGACTGTGTCTGTGTGAGGGAGAGGGACTGTGTCTGTGTGAGGGAGAGGGACTGTGACTGTGTGAGGGAGAGGGACTGTGACTGTGACTCTGTGAGGGAGAGGGACTGTGACTGTGACTGTGACTGTGTGAGGGAGAGGGACTGTGTCTGTGTGAGGGAGAGGGACTGTGACTGTGTGAGGGAGAGGGACTGTGACTGTGACTGTGTGAGGGAGAGGGACTGTGACTGTGACTGTGTGAGGGAGAGGGACTGTGACTGTGACATTGTGAGGGAGAGGGACTGTGACTGTGACTGTGTGAGGGAGAGGGACTGTGACTGTGACTGTGTGAGGGAGAGGGACTGTGACTGTGTGAGTGAGAGGGACTGTGACTGTGTGAGGGAGAGGGACTGTGACTGTGTGAGTGAGAGGGACTGTGACTGTGTGAGGGAGAGGGACTGTGAATGTGACTGTGTGAGCGAGAGGGACTGTGACTGTGTGAGGGAGAGGGACTTTGACTGTGTGAGGGCGAGGGACTGTGACTGTGTGAGGGAGAGGGACTGTGACTGTGTGAGGGAGAGGGACTGTGACTGTGTGAGGGCGAGGGACTGTGACTGTGTGAGGGAGAGGGACTGTGACTGTGTGAGGGAGAGGGACTGTGACTGTGACTGTGTGAGCGAGAGGGACTTTGACTGTGACTGTGTGAGCGAGAGGGACTTTGTCTGTGTGAGGGAGAGGGACTGTGTCTGTGTGAGGGAGAGGGACTGTGACTGTGACTGTGTGAGGGAGAGGGACTGTGACTGTGACTCTGTGAGGGAGAGGGACTGTGACTGTGACTGTGACTGTGTGAGGGAGAGGGACTGTGACTGTTACTGTAAATGTGTGAGTGAGAGGGACTGTGTCTGTGTGAGGGAGAGGGACTGTGACTGTGACTCTGTGAGGGAGAGGGACTGTGACTGTGACTGTGACTGTGTGAGGGAGAGGGACTGTGTCTGTGTGAGGGAGAGGGACTGTGACTGTGTGAGGGAGAGGGACAGTGACTGTGACTGTGTGAGGGAGAGGGACTGTGACTGTGACTCTGTGAGGGAGAGGGACTGTGACTGTGACTGTGACTGTGACTGTGTGAGGGAGAGGGACTGTGACTGTGACATTGTGAGGGAGAGGGACTGTGACTGTGACTGTGTGAGGGAGAGGGACTGTGACTGTGACTGTGTGAGGGAGAGGGACTGTGACTGTGTGAGTGAGAGGGACTGTGACTGTGTGAGGGAGAGGGACTGTGACTGTGTGAGTGAGAGGGACTGTGACTGTGTGAGGGAGAGGGACTGTGAATGTGACTGTGTGAGCGAGAGGGACTGTGACTGTGTGAGGGAGAGGGACTTTGACTGTGTGAGGGCGAGGGACTGTGACTGTGTGAGGGAGAGGGACTGTGACTGTGTGAGGGAGAGGGACTGTGACTGTGTGAGGGCGAGGGACTGTGACTGTGTGAGGGAGAGGGACTGTGACTGTGTGAGGGAGAGGGACTGTGACTGTGACTGTGTGAGCGAGAGGGACTTTGACTGTGACTGTGTGAGCGAGAGGGACTTTGTCTGTGTGAGGGAGAGGGACTGTGTCTGTGTGAGGGAGAGGGACTGTGACTGTGACTGTGTGAGGGAGAGGGACTGTGAATGTGACTCTGTGAGGGAGAGGGACTGTGACTGTGACTGTGACTGTGTGAGGGAGAGGGACTGTGACTGTTACTGTAAATGTGTGAGTGAGAGGGACTGTGTCTGTGTGAGGGAGAGGGACTGTGACTGTGACTCTGTGAGGGAGAGGGACTGTGACTGTGACTGTGACTGTGTGAGGGAGAGGGACTGTGTCTGTGTGAGGGAGAGGGACTGTGACTGTGTGAGGGAGAGGGACAGTGACTGTGACTGTGTGAGGGAGAGGGACTGTGACTGTGACTCTGTGAGGGAGAGGGACTGTGACTGTGACTGTGACTGTGACTGTGTGAGGGAGAGGGACTGTGACTGTGACTCTGTGAGGGAGAGGGACTGTGACTGTTACTGTAAATGTGTGAGTGAGAGGGACTGTGACTGTGACTGTGTGAGGGAGAGGGACTGTGACTTTGACTGTGACTGTGTGAGGGAGAGGGACTGTGACTGTGACTGTGACTGTGTGAGGGAGATGGACTGTGACCTTTACTGTGTGAGGGAGAGGGACTGTGACTGTGACTGTGACTGTGTGAGGGAGAGGGACTGTGACTGTGACTGTGACTGTGTGAGGGAGAGGGACTGTGACTTTGACTGTGTGAGGGAGAGGGACTGTGACTGTGAGGGACTGTGTGAGGGAGAGGGACTTTGACTGTGTGAGGGAGAGGGACTGTGACTGTGTGAGTGAGAGGGACTGTGACTGTGTGAGGGAGAGGGACTGTGACTGTGTGAGGGAGAGGGACTGTGACTGTGTGAGGGAGAGGGACTGTGACTGTGTGAGGTACAGGGATTGTGACTGTGACTGTGTGAGCGAGAGGGACTGTGACTGTGACTGTGTGAGGGAGAGGGACTGTGACTGTGACTGTGTGAGGGAGAGGGACTGTGACTGTGACTGTGTGAGGGAGAGGGACTGTGACTGACTGTGTGAGGGAGAGGGACTGTGACTGTGACTGTGACTGTGTGAGGGAGAGGGACTGTGACTGTGACTGTGTGAGGGAGAGGGACTGTGACTGTGACTGTGTGAGGGAGAGGGACTGTGACTGTGACTGTGACTGTGTGAGGGAGAGGGACTGTGACTGTGACTGTGTGAGGGAGAGGGACTGTGACTGTGACTGTGTGAGGGAGAGGGACTGTGACTGTGACTGTGACTGTGTCAGGGAGAGGGACTGTGACTGTGACTGTGTGAGGGAGAGGTACTTTGACTGTGTGAGGGAGAGGGACTGTGACTGTGTGAGGGCGAGGGCTAGGGACTGTGACTGTGTGAGGGAGAGGGACTGTGACTGTGACTGTGACTGTGTGAGGGAGAGGGACTGTGACTGTGACTGTGACTGTGTGAGGGAGAGGGACTGTGACTGTGACTGTGTGAGGGAGAGGGACTGTGACTGACTGTGTGAGGGAGAGGGACTGTGACTGTGACTGTGACTGTCACTGTGTGAGGGAGAGGGACTGTGACTGTGACTCTTACTGTGTGAGGGAGAGGGACTGTGACTGTGACTGTGTGAGGGAGAGGGGCTGTGACTGTGTGAGGGAGAGGGACTGTGACTGTGACTGTGTGAGGGAGAGGGACTTTGACTGTGATTGTGACTGTGACTGTGTGAGGGAGAGGGACTGTGACTGTGACTGTGTGAGGGAGAGGGACTGTGACTGTGATTGTGACTGTGACTGTGTGAGGGAGAGGGACTGTGACTGTGACTGTGTGAGGGAGAGGGACTGTGACTGTGACTGTGTCAGGGAGAGGGACTGTGACTGTGTGAGGGAGAGGGACTGTGACTGTGTGAGGGAGAGGGACTGTGACTGTGACTGTGACTGTGTGAGGGAGAGGGACTGTGACTGTGACTGTGTGAGGGAGAGGGACTGTAACTGTGTGAGGGAGAGGGATTGTAACTGTGTGAGGGAGAGGGACTGTGACTGTGACTGTAACTGTGTGAGGGAGAGGGACTGTAACTGTGTGAGGGATAGGGACTGTGACTGTGACTGTGTGAGGGAGAGGGACTGTAACTGTGTGAGGGAGAGGGATTGTGACTGTGACTGTGTGATCGAGAGGGACTGTGACTGTGACTGTGTGAGGGAGAGGGACTGTGACTGTGACTGTGACTGTGACTGTGTGAGGGAGAGGTACTGTGACTGTGACTGTGTGAGGGAGAGGGACTGTGACTGTGAGGGACTGTGTGAGGGAGAGGGACTGTGACTGTGACTGTGAGGGACTGTGTGAGGGAGAGGGACTGTGACTGTGACTGTGAGGGACTGTGTGAGGGAGAGGGAGTGTGACTGTGACTGTGTGAGGGAGAGGGACTGTGACTGTGTGAGGGAGAGGGACTTTGACTGTGACTGTGACTGTGTGAGGGAGAGGGACTGTGACTGTGACTGTGTGAGGGAGAGGGACTGTGAGTGTGACTGTGACTTTGTGAGGGAGAGGGACTGTGACTGTGACTGTGTGAGGGAGAGGGACTGTGACTGTGACTGTGACTGTGTGAGGGAGAGGGACTGTGAGTGTGACTGTGACTGTGTGAGGGAGAGGGACTGTGACTGTGACTGTGTGAGGGAGAGGGACTGTGACTGTGACTGTGTGAGGGAGAGGGACTGTGACTGTGACTGTGACTGTGTGAGGGAGAGGGACTGTGACTGTGACTGTGTGAGGGAGAGGGACTGTGACTGTTACTGTGTGAGGGAGAGGGACTGTGACTGTGACTGTGACTGTGTCAGGGAGAGGGACTGTGACTGTGTGAGGGAGAGGTGCTTTGACTGTGTGAGGGAGAGGGACTGTGACAGTGACTGTGACTGAGTGAGGGAGAGGGACTGTGACTGTGTGAGGGAGAGGGACTGTGACTGTGTGAGGGCGAGGGCTAGGGACTGTGACTGTGTGAGGGAGAGGGACTGTGACTGTGTGAGGGCGAGGGCTAGGGACTGTGACTGTGTGAGGGAGAGGGACTGTGACTGTGTGAGGGAGAGGGACTGTGACTGTGACTGTGACTGTGTGAGGGAGAGGGACTGTGACTGTGACTGTGTGAGGGAGAGGGACTGTGACTGTGACTGTGTGAGGGAGAGGGACTGTGACTGTGACTGTGACTGTCACTGTGTTAGGGAGAGGGACTGTGACTGTGACTGTGTGAGGGAGAGGGACTGTGACTGTGACTGTGTGAGGGAGAGGGACTGTGACTGTGACTGTGTGAGGGAGAGGGTCTGTGACTGTGACTGTGACTGTGTGAGGGAGAGGGACTGTGACTGTGACTCTTACTGTGTGAGGGAGAGGGACTGTGACTGTGACTGTGTGAGGGAGAGGGACTGTGACTGTGACTGTGTGAGGGAGAGGGTCTGTGACTGTGACTGTGACTGTGTGAGGGAGAGGGACTGTGACTGTGTGAGGGAGAGGGACTGTGACTGTGACTGTGTCAGAGAGAGGGACTGTGATTGTGTGAGGGAGAGGGACTGTGACTGTGTGAGGGAGAGGGACTGTGACTGTGTGAGGGAGAGGGACTGTGACTGTGATTGTGTGAGCGAGAGGGACTGTGACTGTGACTGTGTGAGGGAGAGGGACTGTGACAGTGTGAGGGAGAGGGACTGTGACTGTGTGAGGGCGAGGGCGAGGGCGAGGGACTGTGACTGTGTGAGGGAGAGGGACTGTGACTGTGTGAAGGAGAGGGACTGTGACTGTGTGAGGGAGAGGGACTGTGACTGTGTGAGCGAGAGGGACTGTGACTGTGAGGGACTGTGTGAGGGAGAGGGACTGTGACTGTGACTGTGAGGGACTGTGTGAGGGAGAGGGACTGTGACTGTGACTGTGAGGGACGTTGTGAGGGAGAGGGACTGTGACTGTGACTGTGAGGGACTGTGTGAGGGAGAGGGACTGTGACTGTGACTGTGAGGGACTGTGTGAGGGAGAGGGACTGTGACTGTGACTGTGACTGTGACTGTGTGAGGGAGAGGGACTGTGACTGTGAGGGACTGTGTGAGGGAGAGGGACCGTGACTGTGTGAGGGAGAGGGACTGTGACTGTGTGAGGGAGAGGGACTGTGACTGACTGTGTGAGGGAGAGGGACTGTGACTGTGACTGTGACTGTGTGAGGGAGAGGGACTGTGACTGTGACTGTGACTGTGTGAGGGAGAGGGACTGTGACTGTGACTGTGTGAGGGAGAGGGACTGTGACTGT